>NC_073728.1:63539010-63850710 GCF_023634155.1 Falco peregrinus | reverse complement strand
TTCAATCCCTATGCAGATGAATTTGTGTTTTATAAGTAGGCAGCCAACCTCTGGCACCCAGAACTGAATGTGGGTGGCCTTTGGGTGCCTCAAATCCCAGATCTATGAATTCCCAATCTAACCAATCCAGGAAGGATGCTTGTAGAGCTGTACAGCCCAAACCCCTGGTAGCATATCGGTTCTCAGCCCCCCTCAGGCACAGAAACAGGGCAAACCCGCATCCTTCGGACAGTCCATCACACCCAGGGCATGTCAGCATCTTGGGCTCACAGCTGGATGTGGCAGTCTCAGAGTCTGGTCCCACCTCCCAGCAGAATTTCTGCTTGTAAAAATATGTTTGTAATTTAATGGCATTTCGGTATAAAAACAAATAAGTCTTTTTTTTTAAAAAAAAAAGGCAAAAAAAGCGCAAAGCACTTTGAAGGAAGCAGAAGTCAGCCAAGAGACTCCACAATTAGGCTATAGCAAGAGGCTCCCTCCCTCCTGCAGCAATCCAGCCCCCTTGCCCGGGCTTCAAGCTCAAAAGAACAGATTTCCTGGTGAGACAATTAAACTAATTACAGAATAAAAGCAAATATGGCACCACACTGGCCACGTTCAGTCTTCTGCAAACAGACAGGGTTGAACAGACCCACCACCAAGCAAAGCCCCAGCTCCCTGGGAAGCCCTCCAGCAGCCCCTTCCCACACCCCATGGCTGAAAGCTGCCGCAGAAGCTAATTCTTCCCCAGTTTTAACATTTCCAGGTGCTATTGGCGGAGCCAGTGAGGTCTTTTCCTGCGTTAAGAGACTAGAGCCCAAGCAGAGCACCCTACACCCATATTTACATCCCAGCAAGTTGTTTATCACCCTTTGGGAGCAGCGGTTGGCATACAGCACATCAGAGCATCACCCCTCTCTTCAGGGAGAGCAGAATTTTAAAAGTATCCAATTTAAAAGGCTGCAACACTCAGTAATACAAAGTATCATCCTACAGCTGCTCCTTGTGTTACAGCTAGTTGTGATCCAAAGCCAGACTGGCCTGATGAGAATTATCCTCACACCTCCCAGGTTCGCTGAATCAAACAAGGAATTTGGCAGGCCACCTGTCTAGGCAAAAGCAGACTTTGTTTTTTCTTGTTTAAAATTAAACCATTTTTTTTCCCCAAAGTAACAGGAAAACAGGCTCCCTGCGCTAAATTCAAATGTTCATTTTCACAACAGGAACATTTTTACAGTCACCAAGAGGCGGTTTTGTGTTTTGCTGCAGTAGATCCATGTTACTGGGGGAGAAAGAGGACTTCCCCGCGCCCGGGAGGTGCCGCTGAGCCCACAAAGCCGAGCGCCTCCCCCTGCAGCGCAGACCCCCTGGCTGCTGCGTACGGCCCCGGCCTCCCTGCTGTGGGGCTTCCCTCACCATCCACCTCCTGCTGCGCCTCCAAAAATGAGCCCTTGCTGGCACACTTGGTAAGGGACAGTCCAAAAGAAAAACAGAGACATAAAGCTGCGTAACAGGCGTGTTCAAACTGAAATACAAACCGAATCTCTTTAAAACATGCTCTCTTCCATATTTAAAACTCAGGGCACATGTTTTCCCTTTTCTGTCATGGCTTTGGCAGAAGAACGAAGAGAAGAAGAGAAGATAGCAAACAGCTTGTATGTGTTACGACAATATTTTGAAGTTATAGCTCTATCAATACCCTCGGCGCTTGCTCCAGTGCTCCGGCAGCCGCAGCCCAGGAAAGCCCAGCATCCCACATGGCCTCGACATGCCGGGGAAGCAGAGCAGCCTCCCCAGGGCAGCCCGACGGTGACGGGACCACCAGCACCCACAGGAACGTGCCCAGCGCCTCATCCATCACGCAGCCCATCGCACCCCTCGCCCCACTCCCTCCCGCACAGCCAACGGGTTTGTTTTCACATAGGTCTACCCACAAAGCTGATCCCAAACTAGCTGCGCTGTCTTACCAAAGAAGTTTCCAGAAAATATCGTTGTGAGATTAAATGCAAGTGTGAGCACACTTTCACGGTAATTACTACCAGCCCACAGGGACCCCATAACACAGCAGCCCGTGCGGAGAAACTTCTTGCTGACTTTACTTATGCCTTCCTACAAAAACCCCAGACCCAGCAGCCTGTGAACTCAGTCCAGGGCACGAGTCCAAGCGTTCTGCAGCGCTGAGCACTGAGAACTCGGAGAGCAGATCTTTATGAATTAACATCCAGAGAAATCCCGCACGGAGCAGGCTCCGCACTAGCGCGGGGAGGAGCAGCCGGCGCTGCCCGCCGTGGGGGGCACCGGCCGGGAGCGGGGCGGGTGCGGGGACCCGGGTGTAAGGGGGGGAACCCGGGTGTTAGGGGGGAACCCGGGTGTTAGGGGGGGGGACCCCCAGCGCTGCCCCTCGCTCCGGCCCTGCCGCCCATCACCTGCCGCCGCGCCCCGCTCCGGCCCCGCTCCGGCTCACCCTGGAGATGGTCAGCGGGGCGCTGAAGTCTTTGCCGCCCACCAGGCGAAAGCCCCACGGCGAGGGGCCGCGCAGGACCACCGAGTGGGACATGGCGGCGGCGCGACGCTCCCTGCCCGCGGGCGGCTGCGGCTCCGGCTCCCACTCGCCACCGCCGGCCGAACCCCTTCTCCTCGGCACGGCACGGCTCGGCTCGGCACAGGGGCGGGGCGGGGGCGGGACCGAGCCGCCCGGCCGGCGCGGGGGGAGCCTGAGCTGGGGTTTTCCCCGGCGCGGTCAGCAGTGGGGTCCGGAGCGGCCGCCTCGGGCAAGTCCTGCCTGGGGCTGGGGCTGGGGCTGGGGCTGGGGCTGGGGGGTGAGCGGGGCCGAGCTGGGCCTGCACGCGGACCCCTGCTCTGCAGGCTGGGGAGGGGTCGGGGTGCGACAAGCGCCAAGGCGACGCGCTGTCGAGCTTGGAACGTCCCCTCGCTCTTCCAGACCCTTCCTGGGAGCCACCGCGGGCGCTCGACGGTGGCACCACCAGGGTGGCTCTGGCGGCAGGGGACTGGGACTGGGGTGGCACCTGGGCACAGCTCAGCGTGCACAGCAGAGAACGTCACCCTGTCGATGAACTTTGGCAGGCGGCTTGTCCTTAAGGATAGAGCTGTTGCCTTTTAACGGTTTGGGAGCAAAACTAAGGCTTTTATACCATACCCTGTCGCTACACACCCAGCATGCCCCCGGGTGGTGTGTTTTCACAAGCGTATATTGTTTAGGTGAAATAGAGGGATTGCAAAGTTCAGAATCTTCAGAATCTATAGCAAAGATAACTAACATGGAGACAATGCATCTGCTTAGCACTAACACATTTTTACAAATTTACACCTGTTTAGCCTGGAGAGGAGAAGGCTGAGAGAGGATCTTATCCACCCATACAAATATCTTCAGGGCAAGTGCCAGCAGGATGGGGCCAGGCCCCTTCCAGTGGCGCCCAGCGACAGGACAAGGGGCAACGGGCACAAACCGCACCACGAGAAGTTCCAGCTCCACGTGAGGAAGAACTTCCCTGCCCTGCGGGTGACGGAGCCCTGGCACAGGCTGCCCAGCGAGGCGGGGGGGTCTCCTTCTCTGGAGACATTCAAACCCGCCTGGACGTGGTGGGTCCTGCTCTAGGAGAGCTGCTGCAGCGGGGGGGACGGGGTGAGCTCCAGCGGCCCCTTGCCGCCCTGGCCTTGCTGTGACTCTGTGATTCTGACTGCTCCCAGTAGTAAAGTATATGCATTTGGTGTGACCAAAGCCTCTGTTTACTGCACCTTCATCCTCTGGAGTGGGAGGAAGGTGATGCTATAGGTTGGTACACATGTAGTCATGACTCTTTTATTCATCACAAGCAGTATGCTGAAGGACAAAAGACAATATTTCAAGAACATAATCAAGTTGGGTTTAAAGCAGTTTGGAAATCACTTGGCCAATGCACCCCAGCATCACTGCGGCTTTGCAGCGGTCTCTGGGGCAGCACCAGGCATGGCAGAGCATCCTTGCTTCCCTGTGGTACAGCTGAGTCAGTGACCATTGGAGCACCCAGAAGAGGGCCATGCTGCAGAGGGTGTTTAATCTGATGCCCTGTTGGCGTGCAGCGGTTGCTCGGAGGTGAGATGGGTGGTCAGCAGAGCTTCTCAGCTTCTCCCTCAAAAGCTGAGTGCAAATCTCAAAATGCCTGTAAGCCTCCCTCTCTCCCTGGAAGGGGTGGGCCAGAATATCCCACTTCAAAAAAAGACCTAACAAAGGATTCATTGTTTGAAAAGTCCAGTTTCATCAAGTACCTTCTTGTTGCCCGGTTTCTGTGAGTTTGATTTATGTGCTATTTGCCGTGAAGTCTTTCTGCACGCATTTGCTCATGACACAGGGAGGTTTGTGTGACTGTCCCCTGGCCATGCCTGTGTTATCCAGGGGGCTTTGGACAGCGGTGGGAGCTGGGGCTTTTAAACACGCTCCTGAGCTGTGCTGCAGCCTTGTGATTTAGCAACATGAATACAGCGAGTGTGCTGTGTTACAAACCCAAAACACAATAAACTTTGTTTGCTTTGCTAGAAAGGTGCCTACGGAGGAGAAGTTCAGCAGCAGCTAGTACCAGCAGAGCTTTCACCCGTACTCTTTGTTCCACACAAGCACTTGCCTCCACTGAGAGAGACTATAAAAGCTGACTTTTGTCTGTGCAACTGGTGATGAATCATACCTCCTCATTCCTGCATGATATCACCGAGCCTGCAGAAGTCTGGGAGTAGGCTGGCCTGAGGTTTCCTTGCTTGCGTTAGAAAATCCACCCAGCCAAACACTGAAATTTGCCTTGCAGAGAGCTGGAGGGCTAGTTTCTGTCCCACCACTCCTGCTCTCGCCGTTCGGTGACAAGGAGCGCTTCCTGAAAGGACTGGGTTAAAGACGTTCACAAATGCGGTGGGTCAGCACCAGCATCTCCTTCCTTTTAGAAGGGAAAAGAAAAAAAAATCTTTCTGTAGAAGAAACTAAGTTCACTGGAAAGTAGCAACAATTAAAAAAAAAAAGGAGAAAAGGAAAAGAGCGGAGAAAAAAATGGGGACTGCAGTTCTCTGGAGTCAAACTTTTTCCACTGGTGTTCATCAGGGCTTCATTACTGAGGTGGTTTCTGAATTGTGCCCAGGCTGTGAGTGGCAGGCTCTGCTGCGCAGCAAACCATCGGGGTTTTCAAAGTAATTTGCTGGCACAGGAAATAGATGATCAAAACACAGAAATCCCCACTATTAAAGTATTCATTTCAAGAACTGATGGGAAAGCGGCTGGTTCTGAGGCACTTTCTCTTCAAGGCCTTTTGAATGCTCAGCCTACATTACCCCTCATGTAACTTAAGGCTCGTCAAAAACTTAACCCAAGTAAAATACAATTATAATTAGCCAATTTGGCATAAACTTGTGGGTATGCTTATTCCAAATGAGACTACATTTTGAAATACATTAAAGTGAGCTGAAGTAGAGGCAGTTTTACCCTGAATAAAAGTATCTGCAGTTGAATTGCTTCTAATGGAAAGTGTCCACATGTAGAGCAGCCCTCAGATTTCAGAACTGCATCAGGAATTAATTTGGCATCCCTCTATCAGTGATAGACCTTTTTTTCCCCCTGATTTGGGGAATGAGAACATCACCCAAAGAACTCCACATTTCATAGGTGCCTCATTTTCTTTCAGCAGCTCACATACCTTTTCACATGTGCTTTCTCTGAGCAAAGCCAATACAGTTTTGCAGCCTGCAAAGGACCCAGTCATACTCTCACTTCAGTCAACCAAAGGGGCTCAAAACTATCTATTTCTGTCTTTGATAACTTGAGAATTTTTAAATTATATTTTAAGTCATTTCCAAAACCTAATTGGAGTTCTTCTTCTGGGTGAGAAGTCAACAGAACCAACAGAAGATGACGTATGAACCTTGCTGTGGGAGCAAGCCTTAACACCCAGCTAAAACACAGTATCTCCACCGTGCTCGCTCTTCAGCCGAGTGCTGAAACCCTGCAGCAAGCTCTAACAGAGACCACATGTTATTCAAAAGAGAGGTCAAACGTGTTCACGAATTCAATCTCACCACTCCATTTGCTTTTATTCCGCACCCCCCCCCCCCCCCCCAATATTTTCCTCAATGCTTGTTTCCAGTATTTTTCCACCCTGAAGCCTTATCACCTCTTTGTTTCTTTTTTTGAATATTCCATTCTGGCTCTCCTTTGCCACTGGTGACACTCTCAGTTTCCTTCCTTTGTTATCACAGACGGACTGGGTAAACTACGGCTATTCAGCTTTGTGTCCCATTTTGAATGAGCATTCAGGTTTTCCATCTGCCACCCTTCCAATGTCTAGCAGAGGTTCCGTGCTTATCTGGAGGCCCGATAATGACACCCTCCCACAATACTGTTTTTGAACATCTGCCCACATGACAGCGATCTCAAGCATCATTATGGCTTGATAGTTCGTCTTCAGGTCAGGAGATTTTCTTTCTCTGCAAATTCCCTTCTTCTGGACTATGGCTGTTTCTCCTTAGAGTGGCTTCAGGAGGCTGAGGTTAGCCATGAGTTCTCTACTGCAGCAGGCTGGGTCTAGTGGGAGTAGAAATGAGTTCTGCTGATGTTTTGATGTTTTCACATCAGTTTAAGGGTGATAAGTTGATGTATGGGTTGTTAGGAAAATTTTCTTCAGTGTTTTCATAGAATCATAGAATGGGTTGGGTTGGAAGGGACCTTAAAGACCACGCAGTTCCACCCCCTGCCACAGGCAGGGACACCGGCCACCAGTCCAGGCTGCCCCCAGCCCCATCCAGCCTGGCCTCGGGCACTGCCAGGGATGGGGCACCCACAGCTGCTCTGGGCAGCCCGTGCCAGCGCCTCGCCGCCCTCATGGGGAAGGATTTCTCCCTATATTAAATCTAAACCTCCCCTCTTTCAGCTTAAAGCCATTCCCCTTTTTCCTGTCACTAAGGTAAGGAAAATATTTTTATAGACCTTCTGTTTCAACTCATGGTGGTTACCCAAGGCATGAGATCTTTGTCTTTCAGTGTAGCTTGTGTTGGATATATTTTAAACTAATGTACATATATGTTTCATAGGATGCACTTTTTAATCCATGAAAGCATCTATATGTAATTTTTAAATGAAGCTGGGAATCTAAGATAGTTCCTTGGCTGCGGAGTGGAACAATCAATGATGCCCCTTTAGACCATTTGTGAACAGCTTAATGCAGATCTTCAACATCTAAAAGCAGCTTTAAGCACCACACTAGATGTCAGCTTGTGGGCTGGCCTTGTGAACAGCCACACTCCTGTGAAAACTGGGTTTCACATTCAGTGGCTGATGGTTTGTGTTTGAAACTCATTTGTTGTGAATAGTCACTTGTAAGTTCTAACACTGGTTGTTCCTCCTAGTATTGGTGACTGGAAATGGTCCCTGAAAGTGGTGGTGATCACATGAATTCAAAACGCTTGTGGGAGTAAAGACTCTAAGCAATGTTCCATGGTATTTGTGCAATTTGCCCTCCCAGTAGCCAGTGTTTCCCAAAGTATAACCTCTTTTTCTTTCTTACATTAATCAGTAGTCCTTGACAGTTTCATCTTAATTTCCATTTTCATTGCCTAAATGAATCCTTTCTGGTACCTTCCTAACCCGATGGGATTCACGTACAATAGATTCTTAAGGGTTTCAGTTTCTTTCTTTACTTAATAGTTAAAAAAAATCCAAAGCATAAAAAAACCCCCCACCAACCCAACATCCTGTGAAAACAGTTAATTTTGAAACTCATTATCTGGATTAAGTCCAGGCAAATCTCAACCCTACGGCAGATTTAACTGCAAGTTTCCAAAGGATTACTTAATTTATAGGCTTTGCAGGATCTCTCAGATCTGAGTTATTATTTTGGCTTTTGAAAGTTCCTTGGCGGATACCCAAGTGTTAAGAACTGTCATCCTGAGTTCCATTTAATTCATTTGTTCATCTAAGTAATTTCTAAAAAGTTTATCTTGTAGATCTAAGCATCCCACAGAGAAAAATCCAGCTTTGATAGAAATCATTAGGATAATGAAAAAGATCTCATTGGTCCCGTAGAATTTCTTCATCTGTAATCACCTTCAGGTGGAGCAGCCTGCTGCCTCCCAAAGCTTTCTAGCTTTGTAGGATCGTTACGGAGAAAACTGTATGCAAGAAATAGTCCTGCGCATGGCCAGTTCTAGCTTTGACTTGCTTAAACACTGTACAGCAGATGCAGATTCACAGTAAGGACCATGGTAAATCCTTTGTAAGATGTAGTCAGAGGGTAAAAAGCAGCCAAAATGTATTTTATTCTTCTGTTCTGTCAAATATTAGCAAGACAGTTTTTGTGCATCATTCTAATCCTTGCTCATCAGACTACAAGTCATCTACCAGCATTTCATACGGCTGGGGTTTTGCAGCCCGCTGAACAGCAAGGATAAGTCCCCACCTTGCAAACGTTGCAGACTAAACACAGGATAAGAGGCGGCGGATGGATTTCCCAAGGGGGAACACCAGGAAGCAATGACACGCATGGTCGGCTCGTGTCGGAGCACAGCAGCAGCCTGTACGCGATAACGGGCAGCTTTGCAGAAGGGTGAGGAAGGACACGGCAGCTTGTCACAGAAAGCTCACAAAATGTTTCGGTTTACTTTTTACAAACAAAATACGATGTTTTTTCATATGGCCTGCTTCCTATCAATTTTGCTGAAAAATGAGTTGGCCCTGTGTTCACCCCATCTCAGTCCCACTTTCCACCTCAGGCAGTGGAGCAAACAGATGACCAAGTGCATGTTAGCTTGGGTCTGATCTTACTCCCAGTCTCTAACCCCCAGGTTGAGACTAACCCATTGATGAGCATCACGAAGTGGGCAGGTGGGGACCCTGCTGGGGCTGTCCTGCTGCCCTGCCACCACCAGCTGCCGCACCGGAGGAGATGCTCGGTTCCTTTTCATCTCACCCATGAGGTTGCAAGCCTGGGATGCATTGGCCAGATGCAAGGAGCTGAGGGGTGCATGACCTCCTCCCCACGGCTTCAGCTGCTGCCCTGGCACTGACAGCGAGGGCAGGATTAACTCCGGCTCTTCCTCCTTGTGAGCTGGAACCTCTTCGCAGGCATGGCAATGTGACCGATGAGAGGCAGTTGAGAAAACAAGAAGAAATATTGGCATAACATTGTAAGCAGAAGATGAGATTACAAGTGATCTGCTTTTTCTGTAAGGCTAATGTTCCCATTATGGGATTAAACTGATTGATTTCCCATCAGAAACGGTGTCTGGAAGAACAAAGTCAAAACTTCTGTTATAATGTGAGTCACTTCACCGAGCAGCTAAACACTGAGCTTTTGTCTTTTTTTTTTTTTTTTTTCTTGTGAAATCATGACAGAAGTCAGCTGTTGGTAAATTCTGCGAACAAATTAATTGGTACATTTTTAGTATCATTATTTCATACAGTAGAAATGAAGCAATAGTACCTGTTTAGCAGAGGTCCCCAGCCTTTCCTTGGGACTGCAGCATTTGCCACCCTAACTCTTGACTCTGTTGATAGTGATGCTTCCTTTTTTAGGGTGTTGTACAGCTCCAGCATGCAGACAACCGGAGAAAATTAAGCTGAATGTTCCAAATTTATGCAGGTCAAGGAAAGTTTGCCTTTTATCGTTCAGAGATAAGTACAGCAAACTAACTGTTCTTGAATGGCTGAGTTCCACAGATGCCGTATTAAGCCTCAGTAATCACAACAGTTTCTGTAGGTGGGTTTCACAGGAGCTTTCTTGTTAATGTCAGAGTATCCCACAGCCTTAAACTGATAGGGACAGAGGGACAAACAGTACGCTAAAAACTAGGAGGATAGGCTTTGAAATATCTCTGTGTGTTCTGCCGGAGTTCATGTAGCCCAAGCCAGCAGCTGGTGTCTCGCCCCGTGCTAAGGGATTCAGGCTGTGCCGAGGGCATCCGATATGCTGCCCAGGGGGAATCCGGCGTGAGCTGTCCTCACCCGGTGTGAAAGGCTGCACTCTGCAAAGTGTAAACTGCCTGGCAAGGGCAAAGCAAGGCGAGTAAAATTGCTCAGGGTGTGAGAACAGGACGTAAGGCACACATTTCAGCTTAGTACTTGGCATAGATCCCTTTCTCCCTCTGCTCAGGCTGTTCTTCACTTACAGGACTTTTGCAGAAATTATCCATAGAGGCACAAGCATCTTCACACCACAGGTAAAGATGCGCTAATACGCAGTCACAACATCACTTCTTAGGGAACTGAAGGAAACATGCCCTAGGATTAAGTGGGAAATGCAAAACATATTTGGGGATGTTTATCCTGGATGTGAGATGCGCATTTAACAAGTCAAACTCTCCTGGTTTCCCAAGTTCATCAGATTGCTGGAGGAGGATCTCAAAAAATCTTTCAAAAAATCTTCTGCTTGAAGTTTGAGGTGAAATGCTTTGAGGTGTTCAAGCTAGACAGAAGAATAAGCATTCATCGTCCATGAGTGTTAAATGAAGAAACTCAGTGACACTAAATGAAAAAACTTGCCGCTGATGTAATGGGCTTTAGCTCAGCCCTCACTTTTTGGTTACTATGAAGAAACAAATGGACTAAACCTTCCTCTCCTCACCTGCAGGCCAGAATTAAGATGCTTCAGTGTCCAAATCCTGCCATTTCTGGCAGTGAATCTCCTGAGCACCAAGTGAGACCAAAAGCAGGCAAATAACATGCAGATATAATTTTCAAGATTGCCATCACAATTCAAGATTGGTCTTTTGAATTACTATGTCTCTTGTCTTATTTCTCTCTTAATATTCTCTAAGTCTGCCTTTGTGCACCCAGATTACACAAGGATAACAGCACGAATTCAGAAACCCTGAACACAGGAAGTAACTTTACTGAGTAGGCAAAAAATAAAAGTAATTGCCAATATTTGTAATCTAGCATATAAGCAGGAATTCATAAATGCTTGCAGGAATGTAACATATCAACCTCCTTAAACAGCCATATCCTGTTTCTTTTGTTTCCCTCTCTGCCTTTGCAGTGACTGTTGCTACAACACCATCCATCACTGCTCCTTTCATCTGTCAGGCCCTCCAGCCGCTCGCCTGCAGCTCCAAACCTGCCCTCTCAGGTCTGAGCTGTCTGGATTTCCCCCATGTTTGTCGATTTAGGCTGTGGGTGCCCATCCTTTTCAGCTGGAGCTGTGTGGGCGATGAGATTATCCCCTCTGGTTCCTCAGCACCCTTCCTGTACCTGCTCAGCGGGTTGCATGAATAGGTTTCAGTCAAACAAGATTAGTGTTAAGAGGTTTCATCGTAGGAAATTCTTACTGGGGACTGGAAGGACGGTTAAGATGGGCATGGTCTAGGCTGAGGCTGAGATTGTGATAGCTGCAGGCAGAGGACAACACACATTGACACCCCTGTTCAGAGAAGTTCAAGCACATCCCTGTCCATCCCTTTCCTTTGGTATCATCAAGTTCTTGACACCTAATTATGTGGCTGATGAGCTGCAGGCTCCTGCCACTGAAGGTGCTCCTCTGATCTCTTCAGGGCATTGTGCTTGGTTGGTTGCCTTCTGGAGCATATTCCTTGATGAAACTAATTCAGCACAAATGGTAATTTAATTTCTTTTTTCCCCTCATTCCAAGCATGCTGTTACTCAGACGTGGAAAAGCTGAGCCTGAAACAAACGTTTAAAGTATTTTGAAGGATTTGTCATTACTCAGAGAAATAGGTCTGACATTTGCTGGAGCACAAGGAAGTGGAGAGAAAGAAATGCGTTACTCAGAAACTGCATCGGCCAGGCCAAAGCTCTACCTTCGGCTGCATCTGGGCAACTCATTTAGGTTGAGAGCCGCGTTGCATGATTTGGAGTAGAATTTGCACT
The DNA here is from genome assembly GCF_023634155.1 of Falco peregrinus. NCBI lineage: Eukaryota > Metazoa > Chordata > Aves > Falconiformes > Falconidae > Falco > Falco peregrinus. The sequence continues at coordinate 63,838,880 of NC_073728.1, read as the reverse complement.
CAAGAGTTTAAATAAAATAAATGATATTTAAGAACTTGCAAGGCTGTTAGGCGACACTGTACAGAAACATGCCTAGCAGTCTTGAGAACTTTGATCCAATATTCAGTGATGTCAATAGAAAAGCTCCCACCAGCGGTGGCGGGAAAGTCATTTCAATGAGCAGCTTGGCTGTTATCCCGAGTGTTTAGTGGGCATTAGGCTAATCAGTGATTCTACCTAATAAAGAGACAGATGTCACTATTTCTTGTCTAACGCATGCAGCTCCTGATGTTTTTCAGTCTTTTTCTGGCTTTCTTAGGCAAGGGTATGACCTAACTATGGAGTAAAGATGCCTTACATTCTGAAAAAATAACAAGAAACACTTACAATTCAAGGAGCATGGAAAGCAAATGTGACAAACATTTGAAGTATTTGCCTGCTTCAAGCACAGTATTACATTATAGTAATCAGTCTACACCTGAACTTTAATTTATTGTTAATAACTCCCATCTGCTTCTCTAACCAAGGCATTTAAGGCCCTTTTGCAAATTTCATCTCCAAATTTGTCCTCACAGAGAGGATAAATAATGTTTCTAACAAATGAGTGAGACTGTGGCATCAAATGGTTAAATAACCAGTTCCAAGACAAACAGGCAGCTCCTGCTAGAAATTGTACCCAATCTAATTCCCTCTCCTGTGGTTTAAGCAAAAGATGGATGGGTCTGAAAAAGCCATGCAGGACAGAGGGTCCTCCGGCTGCCCCGAGATTCATCTGGACACACCACCAGTTAGCAGGAGAAGTTAATGGCATGCCACCAAAAGGAAACTATTTCAGCTTTTAAAGATATCATACAAAATAATACTTGGTTGCCAAAGAATATGGTATTTTTACAGATGTTTAGGCCTTCAAGGCGAGGTGCCACCAGATCAAACAAATGCTAGCAATTTGGGGGGCTCATAAAATGTGCACGAAGATGAATTGTTCAAGCTTTTTAATTCCTCTGCACCTCTTTGAAGATTCAATGTGTTTTTTTCGATTGGCTTTAAATCTTAACAGTGCTCTAAAGCTGGTTATTTTTCCTCAGCAACACTGATGCTGACCTGTTGATGGTTCTGCTGAGCGTGGCCAGCGGCTGCTTTCAGGCTGGCTGCCCACGCCGCACAACTGCACAGCACCAGGGCATCGCCTCTGCTCGCCTGCTCCCAGGGAAACCCCAAGTTGCATCGTTTTTCTTTAGTTCACCCCATGAACTGTTCGCTGCTTCTTTCAATATCTTAATTTCAGCACTACTTTTAAAGCCATCAGCATCACTGCTGAGGGAGAAAGAACACAAATACTTGGCGCAGGTCAATATTTACTTTTCTGTTTTCGTGGACATGAAGCTCATTGTGCCTGTTCAGAATGTCTCGGGAGAAGCATGAATAGTTTAAACATGTGTTCAAGGAAGCTTTTTAGTTTATGGATCCCCAGGTATTTTTCCAAGTTATAGAATTTCTTAAATAGGTGTACTATTGTTCTTCTGAAAGAGACTGAAAAAATAATTCTGAACGGAAGTATTCTTTAAACTATACTTTGCAAAGCAAGTGAAATTGCTGAGTTAGTGCTAAGGGCAGCCCGGCATGGCTCCAGCCCCTCGGCTGCCTTCCCGGGGACTCCTACACGTGGCCCCTCTGCTCAGCTCCCGCAGGAGGCACAGCCCGGTCACACCATGGCCACAGTGAGCATCCCTCCAGGACAGCACTGCCAACCTCTTCACGCCTTTCAGGTATGTGTCAAGTTAGTATTTCTCCAGCCCTCTTCACCAGAGATCAATGTAACTTCCTGGGGGAAATAAAAATTCATTGGATTTCTTGTGTAGCATTGGCACAATGGTTTTAATTGACAACCACATAAAGAGGTTACTCTGGGGATTGTGTTTTCCCCCCGTTTCACTTGTATGCAGAAACATGTGGGTTGGTTTGGTGTGTTTTGGCAGCAGTTTCACAGATTGCTTTGGGATGTCTCCAGTGGTTGGTGACCCAAAGGTGGCGAAGCAGCGAGGTGAGGAGCGGGAAGCACTGCAGGACAGGTGCTGGGAGATGCCCCCTGACCAGGAGCTGCCCCTGGCCCTGCTCTGCTCATCCCCAACGGATGCTCATAGTGAAGGCCTGATGATTAGGGTAAAATTTTACAGTTACACAGTTATTTTGTGTTGGCTAACTCAGTCCAGGAGTGTAGGTCAGATGTAGCTGTGGAAGCCCAGGCTGTGGCTTTTGCATAAGCTTTCCCCACAGCTGCCTTTCAGAAAGACACTCATTAACATATGCTGGCCAACACACACTAATGAAACACCTGAAGAATCACAGGGCATGTGAGGCTGGACTGGACCTCCGGAGGTCATCGGACCCGAGCTCTAGCTCAGAGCAGGGCCAGCTTTGTAGTCAGACCTCATTTGAAGTCAGATGAGGTCTGAAGAGCTGAAGAAGGAAGGATGTCTAGTGCTTTTGAAATGCCACAGAAACTTTGAGCATCTTGATGGTTCACAAACTGAAGCTGGGATGGAGCACGCACGTAGCTGAGTTCAACAGCAGAGAGGTTTCTCTGCATCTCGCAGTCACTGAGCATCAGCTGCTGATGACTCATTTGGAAATGATTTGTTGGCAGCTTGTCCCCAGCCAGCACGCAGCCTCCATCCAACTGTTCCTGCAGACCCCCTCGCTGCACATGCCGTTTCCATGCTGCTGGGCAGGGATGAAATCCAGCCGAAAACAATAGATACCAGGAAAAAAAACCAACCTAAAAGTTTCTGATCCTGTAAGGGATTTGACAAAGGAAATAGTGGAAGTCCCTTTGCTGAACCTCGCAAAAAATTTTGGACAACGCTGTCAGGAAAATATTCTTCACTGAATTAGTGAGGCAACTTATTAGGTCTTTTCTCTATTTCTGTGACTATGAAGACAGAATTAATGAGTAAGAGGCCGTTATGGCCAGTGTCCAACTCAATAGTTAAACATGCTTAGGAAAGCATACTTTTTCTTTCCTTTTGGACAATCAGACATGGTATTTTTAGTCCTGGACAGAGCTTTATCCTCTGTAATGATGTAAGGTTCCTGTTAGCTCATCAGATTGGGTCACCCACTGTAAGAAGCTAAAAAGAGACAGAATTGCACACCCCATTAGGTCTGAGCATCAGCTCAAGTCGGGACGGCGGGGGGAGACTTTCCGCTGCTGAATCGCACCCAAGTGGTGGAGCAGGCAGGATGCAGAATCCCAAACAAACCACAAAGCCTGATTCTGGTTTGAACTGAACTCCTGTTAATTTGTCTCCATTTATGGAGTTATTTTAGGTTAGTCGGTATATTATGCTACTTTATGGACGCTTCATTTGAGACAAAATATGTGATGACCTAAACAAATACTGAAATCCACAAATTATACCCAGGTGGCAAATTTATTGTTCGTGTTTTTAAAAGCCTTTCTTTAATAATCCTCCTCGTGGGCAGCTAATCAGCGAGGCTGGATCTCTGGCTGGTGTCAGCCTGTGTAGTTGTGTCCAGGCATATTCATCTCTGCTTTATGCCAGCTAACAGTTTGTCTCATATATTTTCACATTCTTATACTGAGAAAATTCTTAACTTTTGTTGCAGTGCTGATATTTTCAGAAATAGAGGGCTTACAGCTGGTCTGGATGTTGCAAGTGATAAATACCTTAATTTTGTAGGGGTGCTAGTTTGCCAGAGGGGCAAAGGGGCTGTCCCGGTCGGCGATGGCTGGGGCAGAGCAGCTCCCGGTGGCTTTTTGGTGGCTGAGACCTTGCAGGCTACAGTGGCTCCAGTCCTCCCACACCCCAGCATCTCACTCCTTTGGACACGGTTTCTGTGTAGCTGGAGGTCTCTGCCTTTCCCACACCTCAGGGTTGTGTATCTTCGCTCTAAAGTGTTCTCAGGAGGGTTTTTTTCAGTCTTTTTTCAGTCTCCTGTTTTTTCCTCTTGCAGGCAATCAAATCACATTCACCTAAAGCTTTCTATGTGCAAAAACCTAATTTCCTTTGAACATTAACTTGAGCGTTGTTAGTTTATAAGAAATCTGGTTCTTTTCCATCGCCCTTCCCAGGCACTTCCTCTGCTTTTCTGGCCTGTGCACTGGTAGGAAACACAGGTGCCTCAGCCTCAGGCTGCTGGCACCCAGCGCCATGGGAGAACAGTGCAAACCTGTATGCCTCAAACATTCAGCCTGATGGTTTCCTAAATCCTCCCAGCATGGCAAGTTTTCAGCTCCTAGTTATAGGTGCTAAGCACTCTTCAAAAAAAAAAAAAAAAAAAAAAAAAGAAAAGATGTTTTCTTGTAGATCTATAAAATATATAGGGTCAATTCCTTATGCATGGTGAGTCAGCGTAGCTTTGGGAACTTAACAAATGGCTGCTGTGCCCTGTCATGCATGGGGACACTTCCATGGTGCTTTGTGTAAAACTTGGGGTTTCCTTGTTGGAGGCATGGTCCCTACTCGACTGACCCACTCACCCAAAGCAACAGGACTTTTAAATGGATGGATGCAGACAGACATGACTTTCAGGTGATATGTCATGCACAGGTGCCCAAATATAATTTTGAGGTGTAGAAATGACCTTTGTGGTTCCTTAGAGGTGCCTGAGAGGGAAGCTTCTGAGTGAGGTTGGTGCCTAAAGGGGATTTACTTCTGCTGAATGCACTAAGGGGCCCCTAAACATTTTGTGTATTGGCTGGGATCCAACCTATGTGAGCACTCCTGTCAATGTGGCTTTTTGGAGCAGGCCAGAAGATGGAATGGATTGCTTGTGATATTTCCCAGACATTTGCTTTATAGTCATTGAAGACAAAATGCTATTTGGTTTCTAATGAAACAGGGATGTTTCTAAGCATAATGAAGTTTTTGCCTTTGTTTTGCTTTTCATAGCCCAACGTTATGTGACATATAAAACCACCCCATTTGTTTTCCATTGCCTGTAAGTAAATTCCCCCACAGGACCACCACAGAGCAGATACTATCAAGGAGGCCAGCCCTGCTTCACAGTCCCATCCCCCAGGCTCAATCAGACCCCTGGCCCCGGCTCACCTCGCTGCAGAGCAGTAATTGCTGAGCGATGCAGCATCTACCCCGTGCAAACACCGTGCATGTTCCCTAGCATGCTGTGTCCCCTACAGGCACCAAGAGCCATCTCTGTCACAAATGTGTCACTGTTATGCTACAGCACATATTTAGTCCTAATTTCTGTGGGTTTTTTTCAGCCAGATACAGCCCATACTCCACCCCACAGCACAGCTGGACCTGTAAATGCATGTAATATTTTTGAGTCATTTGCTTTGTTGAGAACTGTGATTTGTCTCCTGCAGAAGCCAAACATACCTATGTCATAAAACATGGTCATAGTGAGTAAAACCACAAGGTGGATGTGAGGAGGATACAGTGGTTTTGGCCTTTTAGTATAAGAAGAATTGTTTTGGGCAATAGCTCCTGTTTCTATATCATCATCCATCTGCGGGGCTGACAGCAGAGCTGTAGGGAGTGTTTTGGCACTAAGGCAGCAATGTGGCTCCCAGCTGCCAGCTCCCCAGCCCCGGCTGGCATGTCCCTTTGAACCGGCCCCAGCCCTGGCACGTCCTCCTGCCCTTCTGCAACTGCACTGGGGGCAAAACCAGCCAGCACAAGCCTGGCACTGGGTAGGAGCTTATACTTTCCCCTTCCTGGTGTCACCAAGGCTAATGGATGGAGGCTGGAAATCTTGCTGTGAGATGGAGAGAAGGAAAAGGTTTTTTTCTAGTTGCAAAGCTGAGACATGCAAAAATGAAGTGACCGGCCTTTGGGAACAAAAGCACAGTCCACGGCTTTCAAATTGCAATCCCATGAATTCATACAAACCCATCTTTCTGCTCCCCTCCGGCCAGCTGTAGGTGTGCCTCAGTGGCTTGGGGAGCACCTGGAGGAGCAGTGGTGTGGGAGCAGCAGGCAGCAGAAGCCAGCCCGGGGGTGTCACACGTGGAGGGGCCCATGGCTTCTCTCCCCTGGCACTCACTGCTCTCCCAGTTGGGTATTTCAAAAGCACGTGGAGAATCAAGCACGCCGTGATGGACATTTCCCACATGAAGCCTGCTTGCCAGAACTTGGGGCTGCACTGGGGCTTCATTTCCTTCAGTGTCTGGAAGTCACGTTAGGAGCACCTGCTTCTCTTCATGGATGATAACTGATACACAGTCCTATACTTCTTCTGCATTTAATGAAGGAATTACTCCCTAAAGAACTCAGTACAAAATTCCTGTGTTGTTAAAGATGTGCCAACATTTTCTTTGCAAATCTTTGGTTCCCACCGAAGTTAGTGGAAAGATGTCTTTTAACTTGCTGTGGCTGGGTTGGGTCTCTAAATTGAGTTCACTTCAGGATAACTCCGAGGAAACCTGTTGTTTTCTAAATGTGGAAGAAATCATATATTCCTCTTGCTGTGATTGCCAAGGAAAAAATATAAGATTTTTTTTTTTAAGCTTTAGGCTTTTTGCTATTATGCTCTAGGACTAGGTGCTCACAAATGCATGTATGCTGATCTACACCATTGGTGTAATTAGTATTAATAACAACATGACCGGAAAAAACATTTGAACGTGTTAAGAAAATATGTTCCCACAACTCTCAGTGTATCTTGAGTTGAACTCAGCCGGTCTTGATTAATTTGAACTTGACTACTGAATATACTTTTGTAATTGAATTCAGGGCAGCAGTAATGCTCTACAGAATCTGGGTTTCTAATTAAATCAAATAAATGTTTCATTAAAGTGAACAGATCTTCTGCTTGTATGTATCAGCTCTTCCTTATCACGGTGCTTAGTGAAGGAGAACATACAGCTGCTGAAGTCCAACATACATTTGCAATTAGTGCCACACATAATCTCTCAGGAATACGAGATTTTTCAGGATACTCTCTCTGCAATGTTTCTGAACCAGCTAATTTATTAATCAGCTTATTAGTAATCAGAGGTCAAATCTTTGGATGAGGGACACCTAATGAATGTCAGCTGCTTCTGTGCAGAGCATCAGCCAATTCCACACGTAAAGAAAACCAACCTCTGTTCAGACTTTCAGAACAACAGAAGGAATCCATGCTCCTTGAATTATTAAAATGCTGAGTGCCTGCGTGGCCTGGGTGGGCAGCCAGTGCAGCTCCGGGTATCACAGGCAGGGACTCAAGAGAGTCTGCGACGGTCCTGGCTCCACCGCTGCGGGAGCTGCACAAGCCCCACGCTCCTCCAGCCCTGCTGTACACCAGGGAAACATCCACAGCTTCCTCTGAAAAACACCTGGAGATGCACGGACAGGGAACAGCATCTTAGGCTGTTGCTAATCCTCTGGGCGTAAAAACCCCTCTGAAACAGCCTCTTTGTTTTGGAGTCTGCCCGCCAGAATAAAATGCAGTATTCTGGACTATTAGCTCATTTAGAAACTCCACAAAGACACTGTGTTTCAGAAAGGTTTTAAAATAAATTGTATTTTATTTTATTTTTTAAATCGGCTCCAAGGTTTATAAGGATTTGCTCTTTATTTATTTCTGGAGCCCAACTTGCAATTTTTTTCCCCTTTTTCTATGTGACGGTAACAAGAATGGCCATTATAAATCTTGGACTGCAGCGTTTTGTGAGTCAGTGTCTGCTTTTACAGCAGAAGGCAAGCTAGGGTTACCATTGGGCTTGCTTATATGGAATCATGTTAATTAATTGCTGAAGATATGCTTTGGGTTTACATCACTTCATTGTTATTGAGCTGTGCTCATCCTGGCTAAACACGATTTTCAGCTGCTGCCCTCTCCTTCCTTCCAGCTGTTCGCCTTGCCGTGCCCCAGTGTGAAATACATGGAGGCATTTTAGCCAGAACCCCCAAATTCCTGTCACCACCTTCACGGTGGTTGCAGCTGTGAGACTTGGTTTGGGAGAACAGTCCTGAGAGGCTGGAGCCGGTGGTGTCTGCACCCTGGGGAGCATGTCCTCCGCTGCCTTTCCCTGTGACTGGAAAGTGCTGGTCTTCTCCAACCTAAATGATTCTATCATGCTATTAATTAGTCACTTGCACAACTACTGTCAACAGCTCACTTAGACTCCGTTTGCTTTAAAGTCTGGAGAGCACCTCCGCTAACAAAGCTTTGCCCATTTGTGTCAACTAAGCTTCTGGCCCCACACATTGATTGACTCATTGCTAATTATTTATTTGAGGAAATCAGTGGTGGTTCTTAAATACAGATCTTTACTGGCAAAGACAGCGCAGGAGTCTGGATTCTTGAGTGTACCCATTTTACCCAGAAACTCCTTCCAGAGAGGAAGACCTGGCCAAGCACCGTGGTCAATGAGGAAATCTGTTGGCGTGGAAGACAAGCGGGTTCCTAAAAGGAGCCAGCTGGGTGCACCAACAGGGATGGGGTGGGGTGGCATGGGGAAGGCAGAGTTGCAGCCATTTGCCCTGAAAGGGCAGGGAAACACAGCCTCCCTCCTCCCCGCCCCTTGCCGGGGTTAGCATCCATTGTCAGAACAGTGTTTGATTACCAGCCCGCTGCAAACATTGCCTTCTACAAGCAGCTCCGCACAGCCAGGCTGCACCGTTGTGCCAAGCGCAGGGCGCTGGGGCAGGAGCTGGAGCAGACCACAGCCCTATGCCCTGCCTCCTCCTCCCTCTCCCTGTGGGACACAGGCCTTCCTCCTCACCCTCTACAGGAGTGGGGCGAGGGCTCCCCTGCCTCAGCTACACACGCTGGTCATTCCCAGGGGCTCTTCTTGGGGCTGCTCCCTGCCTCGTTTTCCAAATGTCTCATTAATAAAGTCAGAAAGATTTACAGAGGCAGAAGTGTACTCGAGACTACCTCTAGATGCAATACCACGCACAACTGGGAGCACTGTGGCCATATTTCTGGTCTCCGAGGTGAACAGCAGATGTGAGCAGGGACTGCAAGCTTTCCTGATAATTTAGTGTGATAATGGTGTTAGCAAATGCCAGATTGCTAACTTGGTTGTGAATGAAAATAATCACTCTGCCAGAGCATTGCCACAAAAACTTTAAGACCAATGAAAACAGACTGGCTCAGAATGAAATACACTCATTGTATAAAAATGACCGTAACATCTTGTGCATCTTTATTGCCAAGTATGTTGGCTTTTGGGTTATTTGACAAAATATGGCCTCAGCTGCTCTCTGCTGTTTGGCACCATGTCAGGAGACCATGGAAAACAGGGAATCCTATTCCAGAGGCTTTTAGAAAGGAGGTGAAAGAAGGGAAAAGAAAGTCAACATAGGGTATTTTTTACAATAATGTCTTAATTATGCAAGCAAGTTGATGGATTTTGTGTGATTTTTATTTCCTGGCTACAAAGAGGGGATTTTTTTTTCATGGGGGAGGGATGCTCATAAAGCCTCTCTGCTATTTATCCTTTTGACCTCTGCATTACCCCAGCTGTGGCCAGGATGACAGATGTACATCCATGCACTCGGAGTAGTGAGGTTAAAAGGAAAAGTGACTCATCCAGTATGAAACCCCCAGGAAAAATAAAAAATCTCTTCAGATAAAGAGAGGTGTTAGACCAGCAGCTTAATTTTGGCTACTTGCTGCCTTCTTGCTGGACTGACTTATGGGTTAGTGTTCTGCAACTGTGGCTGCTTTGGGATTGATTTTCTGGACTAACTTTAGAAGACTGAGTGTTCGGGAGTGGGGCTTGTCTGACCGTAGGTGTTGGCATCCACATGCAGGTCACCCAAGAAACAGCCTGTCTCTAGTGGGAGGAACAGAAAAATCCTCCAGCCCTGAGTGCCCATATTGAAAGGCAATGCCATGGGCACTGTCTTGGCTTCTAATGAGGGCAGGCAGCCTGTTTATCAGAGCTGGGGAGGGCACAGAGCTGAAAGAGGCTGCAAATGCATTAGAAAAAAACATCTGAAATAAGTAAGATCCAGCTCGGTAGGGAGAGGTACCAAGTACAGAAACAGCACAGCTGCAAAGTGAGGAACAACCAGTCACTTCTGCTGAGAATGAGGGGCGGGGGGAATAAATCACCAGCTGTACGAGTCCTGCCAAGACGCACAACACCAAGCCGGAGCATAAGCAAGAGAGCTTTACACGAGACAAATGAAGGAACCCTTCTGCTGTGCCTGCTGCAGGAGAGACCCCAGCCGCTGTGCCTGTGCGTCGTGCAAGCTGGTCCTTTTTGGGGCAGAGACATGAAGTACCCGACCTCTGGCAGCCTTTCATTGACAGTCCACGTTTTGGCACACCAAGTATGGCCTCGCAGTTTCTGGGGCTTGTAACTGAGGTTCTGAATCAGACTTTTGCCCCTTATGCTTTTGCTTTTTAAAAAATCTGCCTTCACTTAAGGAGCAGAAGTGGCATTAACAGATCTTTATGCGAAAAACAGAATTTTGCTATAACCACTCTGAGGACAGCTTTAAACTGCTGGTCACAGTCCTGTGCTTAGAGTTTTGTCATGCAATAACCCATCCTCAAAGATTTCCACGGTGGAGGGAGCAGCTTGAACTACAGAACTATCCCAAGGTGCTTTTGATGCTGTTAATGAACTGACTGGAAAGGGAGCTGTAACAACCGAGCTAACCACTGTCACTTCTATCTGGCTTACACCCTTTAAGTCCATTGATTTCAGTGCTCTTCCCCCTCTGAGCTGCGCTGATGTCAGACAGTTCTCAGCTGCCTTAGCAGTCTGGGGTGGCTTTGGGCTACGGCATCTGTGTGAGAAGCCACATGGGCTCTGCCTGTCTGCCTCAGCTCGGTGTCTGGATGTTACCACCATCATGCTGGATTTCTCTAAAGCTGAGCCTCCAATTTGTTGCTGTTTGCTCCAACACTTCCAGAATACTTGCCTGCCCACGTGCTTGGATCCCCCCGGCAGTCATGGGGCCCTCTGTCCCCAGGCAAGGGGGAAATTGCATGATCGTATGGAAAATACAAATAATGTTGAGTTTTGTTGCTGTGGGAACAAGAGCTCAAACCAGAAATACGGCACATCAGATGGCAGAAGGCTGCCTGGTGTGGAGGATTCCCAGAGTTCTGGCTTTAAACAATGACAGAGCAAAAGAATGAGACCAATGAAAGGCCAAGAGCTGCTCTGTGGGTCAATCTTCCATTTCTTTTGACCTTTAACTATAAATTGTCCTTCTTATGACTCTCTCATAATCTAATCTTACATTGTACGTGATTTTTTATGCACTTGCATTAATAGATGGGACTATGTATTCCTCCCTTTCTCTCTTTGTGTGACTTTCTGTCAGTAAAATACTTCATCAAGAAATGAAAGATTCTATTCACCTTCAGCCCACATAAATATCTTACATTAACATACAAATGCACAAGACCTGTACCCAGCTGTTAGAATGGCTTTTCCTCTTCAGTCATATCACTAGGTTGCTTTTATTTAGGAATGAGTAGGATTCAAAGAGGAGCCGACCGCTTCTGTGGTTAGTGAGCACATCTGCAGCTATAAAAATGCCAGGCCGTGGAGGAGTAGGAAGGTCAAAATGCCCCACATGTGTCCTGCAGACAGCAGGACTCTGCCAAGCTCCCCGGGGCTGACGGAGGTAATTTAAAAGCCAGGCTGATTCCCACTGATGCCGGCAGGACAGAGCTCAGCATCACACCCAGCTCCAGTTTTCTCTGTCCCCAAAGTCCTTTGCCACCAGCATCTACTGGCATCCACCCTGTGCTAATGGATAGCAGGTCTGATGCTGTTAGAACCAAACTACGGGCTTCTGTAGCTTTGCAGTGAGGCCATGGCAAGGAGCCAGCTCCCATCACTTCTTTGATAGGGCGTTTCCACCTGCAGAAAGGAAAAGCAGGTGAGTGCAAGGCATAGACGCTCCAGTTCAGCTGCGGCAAGGCACGGAAAGCACCCAGAGAGAAGTGGGCTCCCAGTAAGCTCTGTGGTGAACACTCAAAAATTACTGTTTCTTCCAAGCTGATGGGAATTTGGACTTCTGCTGGCTTACAACATCCACATCTGTGATGCATCACCGAAACGCACAGCCAAACATCGTATCAATAGAGGAGGAGGAATAAAGGACTTCAGCTAGCATGGAGGAGCGATTTTCCCAAGGCAGGGTGGGGCGATCACGCCACGGCTCCCTCAGCTTTGAGCCGGAGGCCCATGACAGCGGCGCTGAGCAAGACCTCGGCCGGCTGAGTCAGCCTTATCGGCTGGGGCCGCGCGGGAGGGAGCGGGGTTATGGATGGGCTGTCAGGCCCTCCCGGTGGGGCCTGCCTTTATTAGGTAGCATCACGGCTGCTGGCCACTTTCCATGGGAGATTTCAAAATGCTTTTAAAAAATCTTGTAGGGAGGGTGTATTAAACATACTGTACTGCGGTGAGAAACAGACCCAGCTGACAGGAGTGTCTGCTCAGGGCTGGTTAAATTCCTGCTGTATTTTTGACATATTCGTTGTCCTTTGCACTACACGCCTGTGTTAGCTTTCAGGAGTTGTGTTAAATTTATTTTTTAATTTCAAGAAGGACTTCAGCTGCAGCTCCTCTGCTCTTTCCCAAGGGATGAAGGTTACCTGTGGAATATGCGTGTGTCTGGCTCTGCTGGTGCTGAGCAAGCAGCCGAGAGTGGCCACGCTCCAGGCAGCTGAAGGTCTGACCCAGAGCGGTGGGTCCCCCCAGCTCAGCTGTCCAGGATGCACACATAGGCTTTGCAAGTGGCTCCATCCCTTCTCCCTCTGCATGATTCCTGCTTCCCTCACACCCTCCTCCCACAACCACTCCAAAACCAAGGGCAGGAGGGCATGGGGTGCTGCTGCAGTGGCTCTGAGCCCTTTGGTGGTGATGGTTCTGTCGGGGCCGCAGGAGCATGCAGCCCATGTACAGAGCTGGCACCAGCGATGCCCAGCCGCAGGGAGGGAGCTGGTGCTCATCTCAGGGTTGAAAGGGAGGCAGGGATGCAGAGAACTGTCCAGGCAGTAATATGATGAACTTTGGTGTCAATTCACTTTGCCTTCCTTGAGAAAGCATCTCTAAGGCCACACAAAGAACTCATCCTGCTGTGTTTCAATTGCTTTCGAGCAATTCAGCTCGAATTCTGCAATTCAGCCAGCAGAGTCTCTGATGCAACTCCTAGCTGGCCGGTGTGGGGCCAGATGCAGAGCAGCTAACATTGGCTTCCTGCTCACCTGAATTCCCACCCAGAAAGTGACTGTACCAATTTAAGTAAATCAATTTAGAAACAGGCTCTTTTGGGCCACACAGTTTGTGTAGGTCCCTGGGAGGCAAGCGCCAAAGGGAAGTTCACTCTTCCCTGCTTACTTGTTTCCTGGCTGCCCTGGTGAAGTGGTGACAAAGGCTGCATTTAGCAGGAGCTGTGGCAGTGGCTGATGCCATCCAGTCATTGCTCTGCTTGTGCCAGTGATTCACAGAGGCCGTCACAAACTGTCCTCCCTTCATAGCCAGCTGGGGCTCCCGCACAGACAGCCTGGCGGGAGCAGATTGCCCTTTCAGCTGAATCAGATCAATCCAAAATAATTCTGTCACGACCAGGAGAGTAACTGTGGCATTACCCATCCTGGGGTGTCTGAGAGCCTATTGATCCCCCTAATTCTGTGTTTCACCATCAAGCTGGTGAGTCAATCACTGGTCTATACTTGAGTATGTTTAATATTTTTAAGGATAAGGTCAGGATCCTTGGGTTTTTCGGAGCACACTTGCATTCATTTACTTAAAAGAAGCATAGCACATATCCTAAATACAGAAATACCCATAATTTCCCACTTGGGCTAGAACAGAACCATTGGAACCATTACAACTGAATTTTGTGCCAAAGTTACTCTGTTAGTAACCAAATTACATACAGTAGAAGCTGGTATCATGTTAAAAATTACTAGTGCAATGCAGGGTGAAATATATTGCTTACATGTGTAGCCGCAACATATTGGCAAAATGTGAATTTGTATTGAAGTTTGATGTGAGGTAACAAGTACTTGCATATTATTCACTTCCTTGCCCAGCTGAGACTCTTCCCTTCAGGGACAGTAACTGTTTGACCACGGCCATGTGGAGCCAGCACAACTACTGAGGGAATGGATTTGTTCTGAGCACCAACAGCAAGAAAAACGTTCATTACTTCGATGTTCAGTTTCAGCTGTGGAAGCTTTTAGGCATGGGAATGCAGGGGTAGACAAGGCACCCAGTCCCTCACCCAGCTCCAGAAGGTGAAAAATCTGGCTGACCTGGATCGGGCTGATCCTGCCCTTTCCTGAAGATGACAGCTCGGACTCCTCGAAAGCTGGCTGGCAGACTACTCGTCCCGCCTGCTGGAGTTGCACCCGCAGCAGCTTGATACTCAAATAGTAATTTTAAGCTTAATGGCTTCTGCTGCAAATTAAACCTGATGCTAGTTATCCCGCACCCAGTCTTGTGGGGGAAGCCCTGCAGCCCACGCCTTTTCTCCCCTCCCATACCGTGCTGCAGGGCGCCAAGGGCAGCCGAGCGCCACGCCACGCTGCCCGTGACCCGCCGCGGCCCCTGCGGAGCGGCCCCGCGCTGCGGCGCGGGCAGGACCCGAGCTCGGCGCGCTCCCTCCCGGCCGCTCCGGGAACGGCAGCCGGGCCGCACAGCGCTCCGGGCCGCGCACTTGCGGGGCAGCACAGCCCCACACAGCCCCGCACAGCCCCGCACAGCCCTGAACCGCCCCGCACAGCCCCGCCCAGCCCTGCACAGCCCTGAACCGCCCCGCACAGCCCCGAACCACCCCACACAGCCCTGCACAGCCCTGCACAGCCCCGAACCACCCCGCACAGCCCTGCACAGCCCTGAACCGCCCCACACAGCCCCGCACAGCCCTGCACAGCCCTGCACAGCAACAGCCGAAGCAGCCAGTTTCAGAACTGCCTCGGCCGGCGCATCCTCTAGGCCCTCTCCAGGCACTGTGTGCTCAGGCATCCTGCTCGCCCAGGGCGGGTGCTGGCTGCGGTGCAGGTGGCTCATCCGAGGTCAGTACTGGTAACAGGATGGGGACAAATCTAACTGTAAATGTAGCGAATTAGTGAGAGGACGTGGCCTGCCGGCGGTGACTGGAACCAGCAGGAGGTAGGGTGGTTCTCCAGCATCCTGTAGCAGCATGACTATGTTTTTCGGTAACCCTGGCTACGGTGAAAGCAACTGGGTCTCCAGCAGAATGTAAAGCTGAGCTGTTTGTGGTTCTGGTGGTGCAGATTAGTGCCAGCTTTCACCAAGATGCAGCTCAGTGAGCCACAACCAGTGAGGAGCTGATAAAGTATTAGGAACCTTACTTAATTCTGTACCATGAAAAAAGAGGTGTTTTGCCCTCGTGGGAGAGGGTTGGTGGGCTGCCTTGGCCAGAAGCCAGGGCCTGGGGGGCAAACAGCTGTAACACCTTCCTTTACGGGAGGAAACAGCCACAACCCTTGGCAAGCAGTGAGATTTTAGGATATTTCCCAGGGCTGCTGTGGGGACCTGGGTGGCAGCATGGGGTCAATGCTATGCTGAGCTCCTGTTAGAAACCACAGCATTGCCTTCAGACAGCTCCTGTGAAATAAACAAGTAATACTGCCACAACGAGGCATGGAAAGTCACTTTGCCCAGCTCTAAAGGGAACTTTCTGATAGCCTAAGAGTGTCCTTTAATTTCCTGCAGCAAAATGATCCCTGAAAGTGATGTAGAAAGGGCAGACCCAGGCATGCAAGGTGCTGCCGGGAGCGGGGCAGCTGTGGCTGTGTTCCTGGGCTGTCCTGCACTGCTGGCTGCCCAACCAGCAGTTCCTGCACTGGAATGTAAAACCACAGCTGTGAAGTTGTGCCACAAGTTGCATCCTTAAAGAAAACCTAACACAAATACTAGTTTTGTCCAGGGTGATTAATTTAATTTTTGTCTCCTCAGAGCTGTTACAAGGACAGCATGTGAGGCCATAATACCAGGGTCTGATCCACAGCTAATTAAAAATAGCTTCATCTCTTGGGCCCTGAAACTTCGCTAATTGGAGTCATTCTCCTGAAATTATTAGAGTTTTACAATTTGTACCAGCTGAAGACATGTCTGTAGGGCCAAAATTATTTCCCTTGTGCTAAGTTTCCTCTGTCATCCATACATGCAATGTAAACCAGATTCAGCAGATCGGAAATGTGAATGAAGACTTATTTTATGGTATTTTAATGTGTTTCTTGAATTAGAAATTAGAAAACATAATTTCATTTTCTTTCAAATTTCCACCAAGATCTATGGAAAGTAAAAAAGCCAAGGGATGTTTTTTACGTCTACTGCAGATATTGTTACTTAGCCTCTTGGTTGTATTAATACACATTTACCAAACATTATTTTTCTGCATTAACCATGGAGCTTTAAATCTTCGTTAACTGGGATGTCTCAGCTCAGTAATTGCTAAATAGAGCTGAAGATATATATAACAAAGGGCAGACTAGGAAATAAAAACAGAGAGTTATATCATCGCAATTATATCAGGAGTTATGAAAATGCCTATAAAGAACCCTTGAATCTGCTCACATGTCAAAATTGTTAAATGTATATATTCTACAGATACGGAATTACATTTCATGCAGTTGCAGTTTCAATCCTTTGCCTGTCTACTTCCTTCTTTCTCTTTTTTGTTGAGGATTTTGCAATGTAAGGGAAGAACATACCCCATCCTGATTTAAGCTCTTTGCTTTATTCAAATGTGCTTAGAAAATGAGGACCTGAATGGTGCTTCCACCACAGGCTATTTACTGCAGAACCAGTCATTACAGAAGAAGTCTCTGACTCCTACACTTCCCCTGGATCACGCCAGAAGTTAACTGCCTCATGTGCCCTAGCACAGGCAGAGCAAGGAAAAGTATTTGCTCTGAGATAACCTTAGCAAGTGCATGGCATGAATTATATACAGAATTGGAGCTTGGGCATATGTAGAAGATGTCCTTTCCCCTACCAGCAACTGAAGTGAAAGGAGTTTACTGCCTTATTTAATACCTCTATGTGAATGTCCATGCTCAGGCATCCACTGTTTACTTATGCTGAGTATACAGTGCACACACTGTACTTCTCCTGCCTAGGAAGGAATAAAAGATCTACTGTTCAAGTCAGCCAAATATTTTTAAAATTGAATGATGTGCCAGAAAGGATTTCTGGGACACCAGAAATTAACAATTCCACCATTGCATTTTGCTGTGCAGATGTTGCTGCCCAGAGGAAGGATCAGGACTCATGCTGGCAGGGTTGCCCTGCTTCAACACTCAAATGGGAATTCAGAAAAGATCCTTTGCAGGAGAAGCACCTGATGGGACAGAAATGGAGAAAGCTCTGGGAAGAAGACGGATCTTCTGGCCTGGAAGGCTGTGCATAAGCCACAAATAGTATGTGGATGTCCCATCCCTCGGAGTGCTCAAGGCCAGGCTGGATGGGGCTTGGAGCAACTTGGGCTAGTGGCAGGTGTCCCTGCTCATGGCAGGGGGGTCAGACTGGATGGTCTTTAAGGTCTTCTTCAACCCAGACTATTCTGTGGTTCTGTGATGATGATTCTGTGATACAAAACACAAATTCCATGGGGATGTTGTGTGTGAGAACAATGAGAAGCTGAAGGCCTAAGTGTTCTGCAGATGGAAGAAAGATACATTCCCTTTGCTTGCTCATTGCGGTAAGCCTGGAGGTCGTGGGTGAACATTGCTCTGTCAAGAGTGGAACTTACACCCATCATCAATCAAATTGAGGAAGGATGCTGTCAACCTCCCTAGGATTTTAATTTGAGAGCTGAACTTTCAGAATCTCAGCACAAAGCTAATGAGTCTTCTGTGTGACCATTTTTCATCAGCTGGGTTTCCCTTCCAAGGTAAAATATGTTGTGTGCGAAGAAGGGATGTGACAAGCCAGCACAGGCTGACACAGAATGAGTAAGGATATGGAGCTGATAGCGCTGGAGCTAGTCAGCAGTGAAACTGCAGGACCTGTTAGCAGCATTTGTCTGGGCTGCTCTCTTTAGTTAAAAGAAGAGATGTGGTGACCCTTTCCTCATTTGTGGAATCTCTTCTGGATAAATATATCTCAGTTCCATGTGGAAAACCCACACACATAGAAGGAGTTATGCCCAGAAGACGGTAGCCACCTCAAGCACAGTGACTGCAAATTATCCCCATCTGGAGAGAAATATTTCATACTGGTCTGACTTCAGCCTGGTTCAATGTGCTTTTTTAAGGTCTGGCTGTTCATCCACTAGTTAGTAGCCTAAATAAAATACAGGTTGAGATTTTTGTGGGTTTTTTTCATGGTTTTGTAATGTCTTTTACCCACATTTCTTAACTACATCTTTCCCCAAACCTAAAAGGGATAATGTGACCGGCTGGCCTTTCCTATTTCTGGATTTGATTTATGCTGGAGCCTGTGAAAGAATGACTCATAGAGCCTGCTTTACATTGACCACTCAGTCTCGTACAAAATATGTGTTAAAATCCAGGACATGCAGGGAGGAAGGTCTGCACAGCGCAGAGCAGGATGACCCTAGCCCCCTTCCACACTCCCTCTGGGACTTTCTCTATTCTGCATCAAAATAGGCTTCTCCTCCCACAAACCCTGATGTTAAATGTGTTGCAAGGCTAAACCCCTTGCAGGTTGCTAACTGAGCTTCGGCTGGGGTGGTCTGCCTGCGTTACTTCAAAGCTTTTGTTTCTTCCAGTTACCAGTGAAAATTACTGCTACGTGGTGAACATTGAGGTCAGACAGGCAATTCTCAGCAGCTGCGGGCTTGCCAGCCGCCCAGGTACATTCCACATCGCTTACACCCCAGGGTGCGGTGACATGGGGAGATGGGAATGTGTCCTTCTGCCAGAGCTGGGGCTGCTGCTGAACTCTGCTGCAGCTCTCAGCATCTTCCCCTGGGCTCCGACAACTTGCAGTATTTCTCCCTCAGTTCAAAGAGAGAACCCAGGGTGATTCATCATTCCTGCTAGCCAAGTTTACAAAACAGCTTACTCATTTGCTGAGGAGGGGGCCAGACTTTGATTAAAAAGCATAAAACATAGACATGATTTTAAAAATATTTCAGCTTGGGGAGTGCCTCCTATGCATGTAAACGATCAAGGCTGCAGTGCTTTCGCAGAGCTGCCCGCCTTTGGATTTTGGAGCAGAACATCAGAACATCATTTATAAAAGCTGCCTCACTCCCTGCAAGCCCTTCTAATGTTTAGCAAAGGCTGCGATTTGCATCCCTACATCCCCTGGTTCTTTTGGGCATCCCTGCACAATTTGGAAAATCTAATTAAAATATGGGTAGTGTCATTTTAAATAAGAAAAGAAGGGGAGACTATGTCTATTTCCCTCTCTGTAGTAAGACACCTCTAATTCTCTATGGGTGCACTCAGTTTTAAATAAGCTAGTCAGGCAATTACTGGCTATTTCTGTGGTTGCAGAAGTTTAAATGACCTTGTGAACGTGCAGCTGGGCACGGTTCAGAGCGCTGCCAGACCAGCCTCAACTGTACCATAATTACATTAAAGAAGAACACGAGCTGTCGGATTCCTCCCCGGGCTTGTCTTCCTGACGTGAATCCAGCTTTCATTTCCCAAACCTGGCACAGAGACAGCTGGAGCTACCACTCTGTATGACAGACCTTTTCCATCTCAAAGCTGTGTGTTTAACTCATGTTAACTCTCATCTAGATTATCTGCAGCAGAATTCAAGATGTAAATCCCATCCTTTCGTTTCTCTCGGTTGCACTTTGGTGTCCTCAAGGGGTGCAATGTTGTATAACACGGATTGCTGCCTGCAACCTCCCCAGTCTGCTCAGCTTGGCTGTGCACCAGCATTACGGTGGCTCAGGACCTCACAGGACCAAGCTCCCAAACCAGTGTAAGCATGAAGGGCCCTTTGCCCATTCCAGGAGGACCCTGGCACAGGTCTGACTGCTCAGGAAACATTCAGAGCAGGAATTTGTTTGCAACCAACGTCTCGAGTTCTGTCAGAGGAAAAAGCACACTGCACGGGGCAGCCCTGTGTAGAGACACCTGAGCTTGGCCTGAGCTGGCTGCTGGGCGAATTCACTTGCAACCCAGAGAGCAGATGGCAAGCGGAGAAGCAGCATGAGTATGAGGAGCAGTGGGCTGTGTGGGCTGTGGCACCGCACTGTGGATGTGCAGTGACCCAGCGTAGCTTTCCATTGCTGCTGTGCGTAGTGTATCATTCAAGGAGGAAATTGTATCCAAGTCTGTTCATTGTCAGGTGTGTACATCTGGCTTCTTAGCCTTTCTCCTGGGTTTGGCCAGTCTTGCATTTTAGTCACACTTTTTCCTGGTGATGGACCATGTTTCTCTCATACTCAGGGTTTTTGATCCAGGATATCTTCCTGACAGATGCTATGAATTTCGCTACCAGCAAATGATCCACAATGTTGCTGTCAGCTGGATACCAGACAGTGACTGAGTAACAGAAGCCCCTGCTTCTCCCTGGCAATGGAGCCTGCCCTCAGCTTGTAAGATCCATCTGCGCACACACTAAAGGAAGACTAATAATGACATGATACTTCAGCAGATGCCACTTCCATAGCATAGCATGATTTTTTAGCTGTGGTAGGTGTAAAGACACTGGTCAGATTTTTGGCTGAATCTTTAAACAGCACAGATCTGATGCTGGCATGCCTTGTTTTCTGGCTTCCATTCTTGCTCTTCTAGGATCTGGTGTGATTATTTTTCATTCACAAGAAACAAAGGAAGAGCAACAGACATACAGCTAAATTTAGAATTTATTAATGTACAAAGTCTTTTTAGACATGTACTTTTTAACTACAGTTTCAGGGAGAAACCTGAGCTACACTGATGTCAGAGAGTTCTGTATCCAGACATATGCCTGCCTCCTCCGTTCTGACTCAGTGCTTTGTTTTCTGGGAAATACTATACCACACTATGTAAGTCCTCTTAGATAGTTTTAATATTTCCTCTGCTGAGGTCTCAGACAAACACCTTGTAATGTGAGAGACAAGAGAGCATCCAAAAATACTTGTGTGTGCATTTGGCAGCCAAGATCTCTGCAAAAGGATTTTGACTCCACTTTTAAGGAGGTTAAGTGCTTGAAACTCTCACAGAATGCTTGATTCTCCTGGTTTTAAACCATATTCCCATGTCATAGCTCTCGAGGTGCCAGCTGGGGTTGTTGCTGAAGGAACATCAACTTGGATTGGTAGAATCAGATGTTGAAAAACTACCTCCAGCCATTTCCCCCTCATCTCCCTGTACTGTGGCTTAGTATCTCTTCCTTCTTCTGTTCTATCAGAAATCTCTCAACCTCATTCCAGAGGCAGAAGCAAAGGAGCTGTTTTTAACTTGAGACATGCTCCTGGTGTCAGCTAGGGCCACTCTGCAAGCCCAGCACTTCCACGTAAAAGAATTTCAAAGCCAAGAGAGCTAAAGCAAAATGGAACTTTATATGGCTAACACTTAATGTAGTATTTAGAAATACTACAATGCTCTTTGTGCTAAGACTATATCATATGGTCTATACATACAGTCAAAAGGACTGCACAGCTTGTTATTCACATGAGCAAAGACAGCAGATTCATATGTCCCTGTGTTCCTTCTTTTGGTGGGTTGACCTTGGCTTCAGGCTGGTGCCCACCAAAGCTGCTCTGTTGCTCCCCTCCTCAGCTCAACAGGGGAAAGACAAGATAACAAGAGGCTCATGGGGTGAGATGAGGACAGGGAGAGATCACTCACTGGTTACTGTCATGGGCAAAACAAACTCAACTTGGGGAAAATCAATTTATTACCAATCAAATCAGAGTAGGATAGCGAGAAGTAAACCCAAATCTTAAAAACACCTTCCCCCCACCCCTACCTTCTTCCCAGGCACAATTTCACTTCCAATTCCCCTGGCTGAGAGGCTCGGCCATAACGAGCAGCAGGTCCATCTGGGAGCCAGCTGGCACCAGCTCCATGGGACATGGGGGCAGCTTCTGGCAGCCCCTCACAGAAGCCACCCCTGTATCCCCCCCATGACCAAAACCTAGCCACGCAAACGCAATATGCATTTACACACACATTTTTTAGTCCCTTCCACTAAAACAGAGGAAAAAGCCATCTATTTCTCCATAAAAGCAAAAAGTCTAAACTAAAAATAGGTTAAAAAAGAAGCATCAGAACTAAGAAACCCAGCTCTGCACCACATCACTGTCCCTGCAGACATGCTGTTTTTACAGTCTCTAAAATGTACTAATACCTGCAGTGCCATCACAGACTTACAGATTGCTTCTTTCATTGACAGTAATGAATCTCTTCTAAATATATGATGGAAATTAATTTCACCCAAATAAATGTTAAGATACAAAGCATATGTATGTGTAACATTCGGAGCTCTGTTAGGATGTTCTGGTGACAGCACAGCCAGACCCTTTTATTATGGTTTATGATATCAGCAATTTTGGTTGTGTGTTTTGTTTTTTTTTTCTAAAAGCTTCAGTGAAATTACAACCTTATGTTAGATATTTTTTTCCGTTTTCCACTTTCTTTATGGATTCTGATACTGTGAGTCATCTCCCCAAACCTGGCTTTTTCAGTCAAATTTTGCTAGATATCCAGTCAGCGAACAGACTTGTGATGGTGGGGGGTGGATTTGGAAAGCCAGAGGTAGCTTGTTCTTGGTGTCTTGTATGGTCTGATTTGGTTTCTGACTCTCAATATTGAAAAGAAGTTATTTTTGGCCAAGGTAATGGTTATGATGTTGAGTGATGGTTGCTCTTAATTGGTGTGAACATCTGTTTGTATAGGGGAAAAACAGTACCTGAGACGTTCTGGAGCTGGCACAATGTCTCTGGCTTCGTTCCAGCTCTGCCCAGGGCTGCGGCCCACGAGCCACCGCGGGGCTCCAGGGCTGCCCCTTCCCCCACACGTACACCCCAGTCATGTTCCAGCACGGACATCATCTTCTCATGTCCCTTATAAACTCCATTTTCCTTCTCCTGAGGAGACCAGCAGCTGCCCAAGGGGCAGTGCAGCCGGTTCCAACCGCGACCCCACAGAAGAGGCTTTCAGAGCCAGGCAGGCGGGTTTTTAGAAAGCAAGCAGGCTTTACAGGTGCTTAATTTCTCAGTGACATCCGCTTTTAACCCGGGAACACCCCGCCTCCAGGCCGGGCCTGGCCCCACGGCCGCGCCCCAGGGGCCTGAGGTGACGGAGGGCGCCGCTGGGCGCCGCGGGGGGCGGCGAGGCGTGTGCGGCGCTACTGGCGGCATTACGGTAGGGGGGGCGGGGTTGGGGGCGGGGCTTCAAACGTGGCGGCGGCTCAATAGGAGCGGGGCCGGGCGCGGCGCGGCTGGAAGGGCCGGGGCGGTTCTAGAAGCGCGGCGAGCAGGGCTGCGGGCTGGCGGGTGAGCTGCGCTGCGCTCGGCGGGGCGTGGGCGGGATGGCGGTGCCCCGGGGTGTCTGGGCTGGCGGTGGCGCGGCCGCAGGTGAAGCAGCGCCCGCCCCCTGCAGCGCTGAGGGGCTGTAGCCCCCCGCGGGTGAGCCGCTGCCGCAGCCCGCTCGGGGCTCCCCCCCTCCCCCGGGCTGGCGGGAGGCCCCTCCTGAGGAGAGCGGGGGAAGCCGGGGCCGGGCTGGGGGTCGGGCCCCGTGGGGGCAGCGGGCTCGGGGCTGACTGGGAAGGAGGGCCCGGCTTTCAGGTGCCGCGGTTCTGTGCTCGCCCGGCCCCCCGGCGGGCGCTGCCCGTGCCCCTTGCCTGGGGGAAAAAGCCGAAAATAACATTAAAAAAAAATTACCGGGTTTCTCTCAACATGTTCGAAGTGTTATCGTTACCAAAACGTGGCAGGGCTGGTTCCCCTTTTCCTTGCCCTTTGGGGTTTGGGGTGACTGATGCCGCCGCTTGGGAAGGTCCCGGTGCCCGCCGCGTTGCTGGCTGTGTGCGCTGCCAGCTGCACGCTCGCAGGGCAGAGTGTAGGGTGCCTTGTGCTTCACAAAGGTGTTCAAAATCTGCTTGTTCTGCTCCTGTCTCATTCTGTTTTAACCTGAGATTTGTTTTCCCAAACATGCTTGTCCATGTGTGTGGCAGCGGGCGCAGCTGAGCTGGGGTGATGGCCCGGGGGCGCAGGCGGCCGCCGCGGCGGGTGCAGTGCAACCTTGGTGGAAAAGGGCTGTGCAAGAGAGCAGCCTGGTATCAAAGTTAGCTACCACAGCTCAGCTGGGGCACAGTAGAGCAAAACATGCTTTTGACCAGACAGGAATAAGTTTATTTCAAGCAGCAAAAAATGCCCTTGTAACCTGAAAGCAAGAAGGAAAGACGGTGTGTAAATAAAGACAATGTTTGGAGCTAACTCTGTGGTGTTTGGTTTTCCTAGCCTGGCATCACCCGTGTTCTGTAGCAGTACAGAAAGTAGGCTTCCCTAGGAGACATTCTTGCAACAAAACCTCTGGCCCCTTAATTTTATAGGTGCTCTGTGCGGGTGAAGCTGAGCAGAGAGGCCACCACAGCCATCTTTACCAGGGTAATACTTCAGCTTGCTGGCATTAAGGACCTAGGAAATAATCCCACAGGTACGTTGAAAACATATATAGCAACCAATAACTGTCACTCATATTTTACAGGCAGAACATTATTCCACAGCTGTAAACTGGCATTGCTGTGACACTAAGAGACAAGAATTTTGCTTCTTGCTTATGCCATAATTTCTTGAGTTTCTGTTTTTTTAGTGTAGCTAATCATGCTCTGGGAAGCAGTGCAAGGAAGTATGAGCCCAGAGTATGATTATGTATTTCAAAGACAGTAACAGCAGAGGGAGCACAATTTACCATTTAGTGTAAGAAGTTTTTTGCTCTAGGTTGAAGTCAGGAATCCAGTCTGTTTATAATTTCCATGCTGTGCATATTGGCAAACTTCCAAAGAAGCAAGCTGTAAACATAGATGTTTTTCCTATGAATAGTTCTGATTTTTCTGTATGGTTTTCAATATGTCTGAGAAATGAGAATGCAGTGTATTGTAGGGGGCAGGTTCTGGGGTGATCTCAGAATAGTCAACCCCTACACCTCCGCGATAATGTCTGATTGTAATTAAATTGCTGATATTCATTGAAAGAAACAGTTTGCTGACAGTAGACCTTTTCCTACAAAAAAACCCCCTTATTTCTGAACAGGAGGATATTTTCCCTAATACTATGAGCCTGTGGAAGGTTAAGTATCATGGTAATATTAAAATTACGGGATTTGCAAAGTAAAATGCAGTCTAAATTTTAATGTTGAAAAAATAAGCTCTAGTGGAAAAAGAGCATGCAGTTTTGCCATCTTCACTGACTGTGGGATTTGATCTAGGCTGTTTCATGTGGGGTGAGCTTGCAGATACTGCAGAGTAAGGTGCAGGCAGATTTGCTGCGCTGTAGACTAGCGTGAATTTTCTTGCCTGCTGGAGTGCAGAAGAAACATTCTTCGTTATGGCTTTCAAAAAAACCTAACTGTTGGGAGCTAATCAAGAAGATTAATTTCTAAGATTGTTATAATGAAGGATGGCACAAGTTGTCCCATATTAGAAGAAATTCATACAGTTTTGCATGGATGTGCTGTATCCTTGTTAATGTGTGCAGGTGGACAACTTTTCTTCCTTTTGGCTTGCCTTGAAAAGTACAAGGTAATTGTGCCGTATTGTTTGTTAGCCAATTACAGTTGTTTTCAGATGCACATTAAACCCTTTGGGAAGCAAGGTAGTGATGTTGGCATAAGCATGTTTGAGCAGTAAGTGCAACATGTACTGGAGAAGGAGCTGGGAAGCAGTTATTTGATGATGGAGGAAAGAGAACTCGCTTCTGAGGAGGCACCTAATATTGAAAGGGAGCACTGCCTCTCATGTCTCCCTGGGCATGGCAGAGAGCTAGCTATTTGTAGCAAGGTAACTAGCTGCATGCTGCACCGGTGGTGGTGTGAATCCTGACATGAGGTTTGAGATATGATGGGGCAGTCTGAGTGGGGCACTGACAGGCGTTTATATCCAAAATTCTGTGGGTCAGAGGAGTAGCTGAATGCTGGATCATCTGAATTGATGTGGATAATGAATTTTGGCTCTGAATTACTTGTTTTGAAGTCTTCAGCTAGTGGTTGCTTTCTTAGGATAAAATTAATGTTTCCTTAGTATTTAATATTTTTTTAAAATAGTTTTATAGCTGCCACAATGTGCCAGGCATCTCCTGACTAATGTATCAGGCTAATCTGCAAGAATTGAAAAACTGCTACAACCTGGATGGTTTTTTATGACTGCTTTTCTTAGAGAAGCTTGTCCTTGGCAACATCCTGAAGATCTGTTTACAATTAAGCCCATCTTTTGGCTCTAAAAAAGTATGTAAGCAATCTTGCAGGTTTTCTTGTATTATTTTCCACTTAAATATAATTAGCCTTATCTACAGCCATCAATAGTGATAGATTGTTGCCTGCTTTTGAAACTCCATTGTTTGTGGAGGGGAAAGGGAATGAAGCCAGTTGCACTGTTACTACTTCATGCTGTGTCTGCAAGCAGTAAGATGGGGTAGAAAGCTGTGGCATTTAGAGAAGTCTCAAATGGAGTTGTCTCATCTGAGAGTTCAACCTCAAATTGCTGTTTGAGGATGGGCCATTCTTCAGAGCCTGGCATGTGGGCCTCCGCTGTATGTGCACCAAGAACCAATCTGTGGCCTGATGTGACTTTGAAGTAGTGATTTGCTTGTTAGATCTTGCCATGATACTTTAAATTTAGATACATGTGGAAACAGCATTTTAGCAGTGATTTTCCAGGTGTTTTTAATAGCATAGGCGAGACCAGAAGAGGAAATGGGCTGTAACCCTTACTTGTGTCATCAGCTTGTAGGCTGTTGCATCCTGGTGGTTCACAAAAATGGTATGTTAGCTTTTGACAGTATCTAGTTATACTACTTTGCATAGCAAACCTTCTTCCCCTGTAGCAAAGTGTGGGTCTGTAAGAATGGAATCTAACTAGGGAGTGGTAGTGTACCTCAGTTGCTTGGAGGAAACAGTTGCTGTATGCTCTGGGGAAAAAAAAAGAAAAAACCCCAAACACCCAGAAACCCCACTCAAAACCTGGAAGAAATAGAAAACTAGATCTGTTAGGAGTAATTAAAATTTGTCATGAAGGAAACATCACAGAGAATGTCTGATGACCTAAGATACTGACAGAGCAGTGATTCCTGCTGTGAACTGTGCTCAGTATTAGTAACATTTTGATGTGGTGAGCTGGCAGTTTGCAGACCAGCAATGGTACGCAGGTTTTTGACTGTAATTTCATAAGGCTTAATGAAGTGTTGCACACTTAGTGTTCTTTTTTCACTTCTGATCTATCAATTATACAAGTTTTAATTGTTATCCAACTGTATTACTATCTTGGAGTGGCTGTGAGGTAATGTCACCTGAGTTCTGTGGGTTGGAGGCTTGAATACAGACTTGGGAAGAAATGCATTCACAGGGGCTGAAATTAACCCTCTGAAGCTCCCCCCAGTCTTTGGAAAGGAAGGTGACTTTGCTGGTAGCAGTTTGGAGCAGCTAAATCACACCCCAGCTCCGTACCTCCCCTGGAGAAGCCCCATAGCAAAGGGAGTGCTGTCATGTCTAAGTAGCGGAGGGAAGGAATACTGCAGGGTTTTTTCTGGAGTTAATGTGATCCAAATGAGAGTTCACAATACAGCAAGTCACACTGGCTAGATTTGCCACAATAAGCAACAATAAGGGGTATGACTTTTCTTCTTTAGACTGCATAGGCTGGTCATGTTCCACTTAGTTTAATTCTCCTCCATGAGAAGTCTGTGCAAATCTGGAGCCTGGATGAAGGCCTTGTTTTTGTCAGTCCATTTTTAGTTAGGCTATCAGGCAATTGGAGGGTTTCTTCTGACTTGTTTTTTTTCTTCTGAGGACACCCTTATCTGGGAATTGGAACTGACGGGAGTGAACAATCAGCCATGAGACAGCACAACTTGCATCTTCGGTTACCTATCCTGTATGCTGCTACTATTACATTATTTTAAAAGGCGGCAGAATGCAAATCAACTTCCCTTGTACACAGTGGTACCAACTGTGAATGGTACTTGCTGAGTCTTTTTTTGTGGGGTGAAGATGGAGAGAAAAGTTCATGTTTTTAGGGTCTCTAACTTTGGCTTATGTGGGTAGGTGTGCTGCCTGCTGTCTGAAGGAGGGCTCTGTTAGGGTCATGCTCTTGTTCTGTGGCATACAAAGGAGACTGCATCCTATCAGTTTGATCAAAAGTGGGAGCCCTAAAGTGACTGGATGAGTAATAGCTTCTTGTTTCTTCTGACCTGAAAAAAGTTATCCCTTTGGCTCATGTGGGAGCTGGCTTGAATCCCCTGTGACTGGATATGAAATTTGGGGTGGATGAGAAACTGATAACGTTGGCAGATGTGCAAGAAACTTTTGTAGGTCAGGTCCATGTTTTTATCTTCTTGATTAAGATTTTTTAGAAAGCTTATTTAATAAAGAATTCTGTCTAACTTGTGGAGAAAAAATTCCATCCTGGTCTATTTTGTCTAGAAAAACCTTTTTCCCCTCTGCCAGTGCTCTCTGAAGTCTGACAGCACTCTTTCCAGTGGGAGCAATGATTCATTGAGGTCTCACACTCTAAAGAAGTGTCTGTACAATATCCCTTTGGTTAGTTTTTAGCTTTGCTGGCTGGCACATTCAAGGGAAGGAAAGGAGCGAAACGTTAAGTATCTGTTACTGTATGCAGAGAAGTTTAGTTCTATCAGTGTTACTGGGACAGTTTCTCATTAGTGAGAGCTGTCTTGCAGGTAAGGCAGTGGTGTACGTGCTCATCTCAAAGGTACGTGTGGCCTTAGGAGCCCCATGCTGATGGCACTTGCCGTAGCCTGACAAGCCAGGGCACTGTGCTGCTTGTCCTGGGCCCTCTTAAAGCCCAGCTCAGCGCAGCCTGAACTGCTGGCTTCAGCTCCTGTGTGGGGAGGTTCTTGCAGCCCAAGGCTGAATGGAGCCCAGCTGCTCTGCTCAAGTGCTTGCAATCTGGTGCAGAGGAATGTTGCTGTTACCATGTAAGTATCCCTTTAATAAAAGGAGACCCTAAATTCACCTGTCCAGCATGATGTCTTAGTCATTTGAAGATGCTGTTGAAAAGAAGCCAGGAAAGTAGGTTGTTTGTGCTATGCAGACTTCCTATCTGGCATTTCTATGCAACTAAGTTCTTTCATTCTCTGAATAAAACACAGTGGCTTTATAAACATTTGTCTCAGTTATTGAGGTAGGAGGTGCTAATGTCCCTTCTGCCTCTTACCCTCATTGTTAGCAGATGGTTTAGCTGTGGTGGGGTGGGCATGCATACGTGTGTGTATGCACACATGCTTGTGCTGTCCAAGAATGTGGTTATAACATTATGTTCAGCCTCCTGTAGTTAGTTATTTGTGCTGGTTTTCCAAGTAACAGCTGTGAAAAGAATGTGTACAAACAATTTGAAAACCCTGCAGCCAGGTGTCCTTGTTCAAGCAAGAACTGAGTTCTGTGTTTACTGAGGTTTCTGTTTATTGACTCAAGTAAATCTGAGTAGGACGGAAAAGCTGTTAAAGATCTGCTATAAAGACAAGCTGCTAGCTGTAGTAAGTGTTCTTCTTGGCAGATGTCCTCATCCATGAGAACATGGTGGGGAGGTGTAGAGCAGAGAATGTAGAGTTCTGTTTTAAGAGGAAAATTCCCTTGTAATTGTTTTGCCAGGTTTTGTGTAGTGTGTCCAAAAAAACACTCTGCGAAACAATGACAGGCTATGCAGATGGGACAGTTGTGGCTTAATATATCCAAATTAATGTACTTCCCAAGTGCTTTTGACTTGCTGTGCTTTCTGCTACATCACTTATTGTGGCTTTCAGTATTGGCAGACCTCTGCATGGTACTATTCATTCAGCTTTGCTCAATTCTCAGATTACCCGTGTACTAGTTCTGAACTAACTTAAACAAGCAGTTTGGGAATATGTGGTTTGCAGGGGGGGTGAGAAACAGAAGAGAGAAAGGAGAAGACTTATTATAATGCCATGAGACATTTTCCTGCTTACTCATGCTTGCAAACTGTTGTGGTAAATGTTCATGATTCCTCATGCAGTCTTTTAAAGCAATCAAAAGAATAACTTAAAAATAATCATCTTGCCATGTGATAATAAATAGCAGAGAACAGAGTAATTACTAATGTCTTAGTGATGATAGTGATCACTGATGGTGTGTTTGGTGTTTACATCCTTGGCACTGGTGAGCTCAGCTGAGGGTGAGGGCTGCTATCATGCTGTGGGCTTGAAAACCCAGAAGGAAAGAGTGATAACCACCTTTCACTTCTGTCTCATGATGTGCAGGCAGATAGATATATAGAGCCCCAAGGGAACAAGGAGCTAGAGTTGTTCAAGAATTATCTTATTTTAATACCTTCCTACTTGCTGCATTGCTTGAAATTTTGGGATATTCTGTGTTTTTTCCCTTTTGTTCTCTGCTCTGTCCTCCTTTCTCATCAGATTTAAGTGATGCTATTTTGCCCCAAATAGCTGCAGGTTGTTTACTGTATTTGGAGTCAGAGCAGGTTGCAAGCGGTCTTTTCCAGCCACCAGTTTACCCAGTTATGTTGGGTAGGAGAAAAGAATTGCTTGTTGAATTAAGGTGAACAGTTGTCATCATCCTTCTGCCACTGCGTGCATGGGTGTTCTGACAGCTCAGTGTTTGCTGAGAGCGGTGCTTGTATGTGGGGGCTGACTGTGGTGGCTGTTCCTGATCAGTGAACAGGCGGTTCTGGTGAGCTGTGGGCTGATCCAAGTGCAGCGCAGGCTCCTCATAAATTCTGCATAGGAGGCAGTCCTGGCCATCAGATCTACCAGGGGAATTATAGCTCCCAGGAGTCTGTTCTGTACAAACCTTGCATCCCTTACTTCACTTGGCTACTACCTTGTCTGCCTGTCTGCTCAGTCTTTCCCTTCCATGTCCTGTGTGGGTTGTGCTCTTAGAAATACAACAGCTTGCTTTCAGCCTCCATCTCAAGGGGCTAGGTTTCTAAGCTGGCACAGCCTTTGAAATACAGAAGTCATAAGGGTTGTGCCCAGAGGCCCATGTGCTGGAAAGATGCATCTTGAATAAGCAGAGCTGGAAATTTCAACTTCTCCAACCATTGCTGCCACTTCCACACTACAAAATGCTATATTTCTCTATTTGGCTGTCTCACTGTTTGTATTTCTAGACAGTTTATGTAACTGAGCTTCACAGTATGCTAGAAGTCTGACCATTTAATTTAGACTTTTGTTATTATTGGAATACAATACAAATTTTCATACTCTCCTATTTTCCAGCTATAATCATGCATGACGTGGAAGGCACTGAGCTGCCCTTGCAGAAGATTTTGTTCTCAATGTCTCAAGGGACAATATACTGCTTCTGTCATGTAAGCCTTCTATGGACTGCAGTGTCTTCAATGTAAATCCCAAAGAGTATACCAGAGAGCATTTGGTTACACATTGAGATTGTGTTAAGTAACAGCTTCTGTGGTCAAAGAAGACTTTTTCAAGCTTTACTGATTAGAATTCAGTCTTTCAAGGACCTAAATAATTTTCATGAGGGTGAAATGACTGAAGAGGAAGAATAATGCCTTGGATTTTTTTCTCACAAATATTAATCCTTTTTAGCCCTCCTTTTCCTTTTTGCTACAGGTTTGAGCAATCTGGAAGATGAAGCCCTGGCTACAGTTGGTGTTCTTTACCTGCATTTTCCTGGTCTGGCACACAGAAGCAGAGTTCTTCACCTCCATAGGTATGGAAGGAACCAATGCACAATGTTGTGATGAAGTTAATGTGATTGCAAAAACTGAAGTTTAAAGTTGCAGCACATGGCTTTCTTCATATGGCCCTATCAAACACTGTCCATGTTAGGAAAAGCTACTCTGCTGCATCCTTGATGCTATTCTGAATTGCAAATCTTGCATCAGTGCAATTTGTTTGCACGTGGGTAACTTAGCACATTGTGAGCAACATGATACAAGCTTCTCCAGGGGTGCTGTCAGTTAAGTTAGACAGTGCCTGTGTTAAGAAATGTGCACCTGTTGTCAACTTGAACACAGTACAGACCTTATGGTAAAAAGTACAGTTCTGAATTTGATTTATGAAAATAATTGAAGTGATAAATATGTGGAATATTTTCTTTCACAGAACCTGAGATCTCCTGTCTTCTCAAAAAGCTAGAGTGAGGGGTCAGAAGGAAAAAATATCCCCCTTGTGTGTGTCTTGGAAGACTTGAATAAATACCAAAGAATTTACATTGTTATAAATTCTGAAAAGAAATTTATTTTTATGACAACTTAGTTCTTGTGTGCTAATGGCTGTGATGCAACCATGTATGACTGGTAGAGTGAAATAAAATAAACACCAACAGAGGTTTCTGCTGTGACTTGGTCTAATATTTTCCTGTGGAATACTGTGGGGAGTTCCCACCCCCCACCCCACCCCACCCCCCCGCCCCAAGGATATTAGAGATTAACTAAACTGGCTGTTCTCTAACATACGCTTTGAGCTTGGTGGAGCTGTGTTTCTGAATGGTAAAACTCAAAGCTGCTAGTGGTTTCTTTTGCATCACTGTGTGGAACCACTCAGCCAGAGCAAGGCAATGGTGTTTCACTACCGAGCTCCAGCACATGCGCCTGTGCTCTGGAGTTGGCTAAACAGTATTTAACTACGTGTATTATTTGGTTTTCTTTTTCCTAAGTAGCTTTTTGTACAAAGTTACTGTGAGGGGTCACCTTTTCCTTACACTTAGCTGTTTCTGAACCTTTCCTAATGCTGAAAATAGCACAGCATGCTGACTTCCATCTGCTTAATCATGCCTTGTTAATAATTACTGTGGAATGCTGAAACTAATGCTGTGGCTGCATTTATAAATCTCATCCGGTCTTTCAGTGTTTGGTCTTTGAAAAGCAAAATTTGTCATAGCAATTAGGATTGACATGCTAGTAATTTCCACTAATGCTAATCAGGAGAGAGTTTGTGTGGCAGTCTAGAAACTTTAGTCTGAAATTCCTTTGTACTTCATGTTAGGCTGTGTTTCCACAGTTACCCATATTGAAAAGCTGTAACTTTAAGTGATGCCAATGGTTACACTAACAATTTATTAGTGTGACCTAATCTGTATCCATATGTAGAACAGATGCTTTGGCAACTATTTGGATCTTTTGTTGCTTTGACTCAATAGCTGTATTAATGCTAAACCTTTCTTTTGACTAGCTTGCATACAGTTATAATACTAAAGGTTATTTGGAGGCAGTTGCAGCAAAGGTATGTAAGCCACTGAAACTGGGATTTTAAAAGCCTCTTGAAGCATTTAAATGCCAGACCTGTATGTATAAATAGTTGTTGTGGTTTACAGGCATTGAAGTGCACACCCTCAATTTGTCTGTTCTTTGTGGTGGTTTTAATAGCCCTAGAGCATTTAAGGTCTGTCTTCTGTGCTGTTGGAAACTGTTACTTTTTTAGGTCTGATTAACATTTGCTCATACTCTTGTTTTTTAGGTCAAATGACAGACCTGATTTATGCAGAGAAAGACTTGGTACAGTCTTTAAAGGAATATATCAGAGCAGAAGAGACCAAGCTCTCTCAGATTAAAAGGTGGGGAAGAGGTTTGCATAATGAAGGGTGACAAAATGGCTCATCTGTGTTTGATTACACCACAGCTTTCTGTCATTACTTCTTGCTGCTGGATCTTGTTAGTATTTCCTCAGAATCAGTGATACCATAGGTACTCACTTGGTTGTAATTTATTCCCATAAACCTGTAGAGAAGGGGCCCTGCTTCAGATATCATTTAGACTTCGTCTGCTTGTTTAGAAACTGTCTGCTGGGCTCTTCCCACTTTTCCCTTTCCTTGTACCATTACAGTGCTCCTGTGGAGAAGACTACTTATGTCAGAGGAGCCTTGCCCACTTGTGAGTTAAATGCCTCTGGGTGCCAGCGCTCTGCGCTGCCTGTTGTTTCACAGCACTGGCACTGCTTACGGTGAAGTGTGGCAGTTGCATTTAGTGGAGCATGCACTGAATCCCCAGCTTCCTTCCTGTATTGGCTTTCCCTTCAGGGACAGCTTTCCTGCCTTGTTCCCATCAGTTGCTGACCTGGCTACGGCACATCTGAGACATTATCCTGATTGCTTAGATCACTTGAAAGGCTCTTGCTGACAATCAGTGTTCTCTGTGTCCCTTGGGAAGACTGTTCATGTTTTCTTGAGCTGAAAGTAGTATCTAATAGGGTGTGACACTAGTCTAAATGAGGTCCAGGTTCTGTAGAGCTGAGTGTCTTTAAATGGAGCCATGTTTCAAAAAAAATTCTAAACTCCAGGCTATATGTAGTGGTTTGATCTTCCTTTGGGGCTATAGGGTGGGGATGGGGCTATGGAGCAGTGAAATGATAGGAATGCCTTGGCACTTGTATATACACAGATGTTAATTTCTTGAAAATCTGCCTTTTCGAGCAAAACATTGATGTGTGTGAGTGCTTTTTTAATGTGTTAAGTGTTCAGATGATTTGTATTTTGCTGTATTTGTAAGCAAGAGTATTCTATCACTGCGTCAGTATTTGAGTCCTTGTATCCTGCTAGTGTATGAAGCATATCCTTGGTAACAGAGGTGCTAAATTCTATCATTTGAATATAGTAATGCTTTTCAGCATTGTGTGTTACTTCCAAAATTCAAAATCATTGTGTTGTGAGTAAAGAGGCTAGAACTTGACTGTATTATTTGCAAAATAAATATTAGGAGCAGTGAAAGTCTAAAAAGGGAGTGCAGGTAAGACTGGTCTTAAGTATGTTAGATGATCTGATATCCCTACAAAGGATCTCTGGAATCTTTTGTTTTCTGTTGCAGCATCACAGTACAAAGAAGCCAGGTAGTCTGACAATATTTTATCTGTGCTTATGTGAAGTTGTTTGTAACCATAGTTCATTCATGGCTTACTGAATTTGAGAATACATGCTCAAAGGGGACTTATGTTCAGTTATTAGCTTCTCAGCAGTGTTTTCTTCCTGTTGAGTATCAGAGGAACACATAGCTTGGCCAGGTGTTTGTGTTGAGGGATAATATGAAGGGCAACAGAAGAAATTCTCACTGTAGCATCAGCAATGTAGTTGGCAGTTCAAATGTACTGTGACCAGAGGATGAAGTTTCCCACTAACTACTGCTTCAAAGCTGACCAACAGTGTAATCTGGGTGGCTGACAGCACTGCCACTGTACTTTCTGAGGGTTTCCAGTCTGAAAACCAAAGTTTAGGATTTAGTTTCTGTAAAGCTAAAAAGCTCTTGGAGTTTTATTTATGTTTTTACTAAGAGATAGATAAATGACAGTCATGGTGATTGTGTGCTCTATGTCATTGTTTTCTGAAGTGTATTGTGCTGAAAATTAATGGCTAGACTCATTGCAAGTGACATGCATGCATACAGTAGTAAGGCTTGAAGTAGTAAGCAGGGAAACAAATCCCTTTTAAAAGAAAGACTTGTAATTTACAAATCAGTTGTACTTCACTCTATCTTTGAAGTTGAAAGCTTGAGAGGTAGTGATGATGGTGAAAGCAGCAATAAATTGATTGTAGCTGTGTAATTGGAATGACTTAAGAAGGAATATGTGTGTTTGTAAATTGTTCTCAGACTGAGGTATACACTTCCCATTCCAGCTGGGCTGAAAAAATGGATATACTGACTAGCAAATCGACCTCTGATCCAGAAGGGTATCTGGCACATCCTGTAAATGCATATAAGCTGGTGAAGCGTTTAAATACAGACTGGCTGGAATTGGAAAACCTAGTTCTTCAGGATACAACAAATGGTAAGTGGGGAAGATATCAGGAGGTAGCCTTATGACACAGTTGCTGCTTATATTCTGAAAAGCTGTGAACTCGGCTGTGGTTTAAATATTGTTGCTAAGCTTGTTTGAAACTTAAAGTAATGACTGGCCTCTTGTTTACACATTACCTGAGTGAGTGAAACTTGCCACTGAAACACATTTCAGTCAGGACTCAAGCTGGTACTTGTTTTGTTAAGGGAAAAAGGGGAGAATAGGATATGCTAAAGTTGTTGGCTATGTTGACAACTATTGTTTTATGCCTAGTCTTGAGCTTTATGTTCCTTTATATGTAAAACTCACTTATCTGCTTTCCCAGTCTGTTGCTTATTTTCGTGATCATTGTTTTTTTGACCATGTTGATCAGTGTGTAAGACTTAAGAATCAAAATGAGACCCATGCTGCATCGTTGAAGGCATTCATATCAGCCCCAGCATTGGAGTTGCCAGATGTTGTAGTTGGTCTGTTGATAACAGGATAATACACAATTGCTATCGGTAAACCTAGCCTTCTGAATCAAATGTTTCCAGTACTAATCTTTGGTTTTGCATCATTGTCAAAGTGTCTGCCTGAATTTGCTTCCACAGTTTTGTTTTTTTAAATGGAGGTTTATTTTTACTGGATTCCTGAAAGTAAGGGAGAAGAGACTGTTTTCGGGCAGAACACATGTTTTCCCTTTGTACTCTGCATATGCTAAAGTTTAGGTACTTGGAAGTTTTATCCAGCTAAGATTTTTATTGCCTTTTGGAATAGTCATCCTAGATGGAAATAAAATACTCAATTCTATTGAGTATTTTTGTCATTAATTCTTTTTCTAAAGGCTTCCTTTTCTAGTTCTGCTTGCTGTGTGACTGGAAATGCCTGGGTGGTTTTCCTTCAGTTAATCGCCCTGCTTCTACCCAACCAACCTGCTGTGTAACCTTGATATGTTTATGTAGTTCACTTATTTTATTTCTAAATGTCATCTGGTTTTACTTGTCAAGTTTAAAAGCCTCTTAGTGAGTAAGGCTGTAGCCCTATTTAGGGGATCCTGGATCAGAGTCTGTGTCCCTTGGGCTGAGATCCTGAAAGCTCTCGTGGCTTTACAGGTTGGAGTACAGAATCTGAAATTGTCCAGTATGAGGATCTGCAGTTGTCTCTCGATAGTTCCAGAGAACTGATGAAAGCTCTTAAGCTTTCATGCTAGAAAGAGATTACGGGAAAATGAAGATCATAGATTCACATTGTACTTTGGTAATTGTGTAGCACAAGAAAGCTAAGAGTTTTGGTTATTTATCCTTTATCTTTTGCTTGTGAGCTGTATTTCTTAATGGGACAGAAAGCATTGTGTTTATAACTTGGGAGCCTAATAAGACACTTAAAACCTGGATTATTTGAATCTCAATTCCCAAAACACAGCAGGTGTTTCCTTTTCTGTGGTAATCTGGTACTGATATTTATCTAAACTCTGGAAGTAACATCTTTCCCTTTTACTGCAAAGGATTTATTACAAATCTGACAATTCAGCGTCAGTTTTTTCCAACTGAAGAAGATGAGACTGGAGCTGCAAAGGCTCTGATGCGCCTGCAGGACACATACAAACTGGATCCTGAAACCCTCTCTCGAGGAAACTTACCAGGTAAGTGCACAAAGGTCTCCTGCTTTAAAAGGAACTGGTAACATCCTCAAGCTCTCTGCAGAAGGTGTTTCTCTCCAGAAGTCTCTTTTTCCGTAGCGAGGAAGAACCGTGATGCTGAGTGTCTGTGTGGCTTCAATTCTTGAGGACATTATCTATGTCAGTGCTTTGAGAACCTACCCAAGCCAGAGCTATGGTCCGCAGTAGCGTGCAGCTCAAGTAGTGTGTTTTTTAAAAATTAGTATTACTTAAAAGAAAATGCTGGCTTTTATGATTGGTATACCAAAACAACAAAGGATGACATACTTTCTTGTGCTAGTTGCTGTGTAAGCAGATAACCATGGATACTTCCTGCCCCAAATAACTTATGAACCAAGGGAGGGAGCTGCTCCATAATTCATTGCTCTGGCTCTTACAAAGCTTGGCTCTGTTCTTGTTCGTTGTGGTCTTCCAGTGAGGCTGTGGTTGAATAACTTTGCTTCTGCTCTTTATCTGTGAAATGAGGATTAATAGTGTTTGCCACAGAGATGTTTTGGAAAGTGCATAGTATATTGGGATGCTTCAGTGTTTTGGCAGCTGAGTCCTGATAAATGTTTGTTGCTGCTTATGAGAGGCTTACTGAGACAGGTTATGGTTGGTAGCAACACCTTGTTTACAAGCTGAATAGGCTTTGCTGAAGTGTAGGTAGAGCAGCTGACTGTATAGTTTTAGTTATATTTAGGTTATTAACAATGAACTTAGTCTTACCCGTGTATCTGCTGAGCTGGAGCAACCAGAAATCAGTGCAGTTAGTCAAATGGATACACAGTTTGTATTAATAGCCATCAGCTTTCTTACGCACAAATACCCATCTCCAGTAACGAGCAGACAAGCTAGCCCTGCATTTGGTCAGGCTTCTCTGATCATCTACCGGTGTTAATTTGTAGGTTCAGTAAAATCTGTTAAGCTGCTAGTCTGCTCAGCTTTTGTCTAAACAGAACACTCAATAGCTTAATGCTGTAATTTCTATGTTAAATGTCTCAATTTCCAAAGGAATTAATGCACAGAATTAGGATAGAATTTAATCTTTAACTCTGAGGGTGATCAGTTCAGTACAGAACCTAAAATATTGTGAAAGTATTGACTTTTAGAAGCCTTTTTGGATGATGAAAATGTGTATTTACAGATGTTCCTCAATGCGCCCATGTATTTGAAGGCAAAGATGCTTCTGTGTGGATTGCTTAAAGCTATCCTTTTGGTTTTAGGAACAAAATATAGATCAACTTTGACAGTTGGTGACTGCTTTGGTATGGGGAAGACTGCTTACAATGATGGAGACTACTATCACACAGTGCTCTGGATGGAACAAGCCTTAAAACAACATGATGAGGGGGAGGATACAACAGTCAGCAAAGTGGAGATCCTAGATTATCTCAGCTATGCTGTTTTCCAGTTTGGGGATTTACACAGAGCCATGGAGTTTACCAGGCGCCTGATATCCCTTGGTAAGAACAAAAGACACCCTATCCTAGCACTCGGGAGTATTGCCAGCAACAGAGCCAAGAGCAGTCATGGCCCATACATATTGGTGAGCTGACTGGAAGGATATCATGCCAGGTGACTTAAAATAAACATAGGTCCTGGAAAAGACAACTATTCTACATATGCATGAAATAACTTTAGCAAGCTGACTTATAGTCCATGCAGTTATTACCCAAAGACCAAATGTGTGTCTGACTGCAGTACCTGTGAGCTTTGCTTCAGTGCACTGACACACTGTGTTTGGTAGCGGTTAAGTCTTGAGTTTCTCGACTGGAGATAAAGACTACCACAGACTTGGGCAGTGTGCTGTAACTTCTGTAAAGTCCTACTGACTTCATATACTCCTCTTCGTTCCTCAGTGCAGGTATTTTTTGATGCCGAAAGACTACCTTACCTGAGATCTTAAAGTATTTATTTTTGAATATTTAGAACAGGTTGAGTTTTTTAAAACCTCCTTTTCTCTCAGGTCTGTTTCTAGCTTTTTCTTGGGTAAGCAAATAAACATTGCTTTCTATCCAACTTTGCCTACTTCCTGCATAGAGTTAACATCTGCTGTGTTATGTATTTGTGTTTTTTCCTTAACCAGCTGTGGTTCTTAGTTTAGATGTTAGTTGCATCCTGAGTGTGGTTGAAACCTTTCTTTTGAAAAATATGTATCGGTCTAATTTCTGCAGGCATTGGATTTCATAAATCAGAATCTAGAAGAAAAAGAATATGTATTGAATCTAGCTCCTTCTGCAATAGGGTTTAGCACTGACAGCAGAATCCAAATCCTTATCTGCACCAAACAATGGAACAGACTTGGCAGTCCCCTCTGGGAGCAGCAGCTTTCTCTGCTCTGGGCTCAACTTCCTCGTCTGGCTACTATTAGCCTAAGCTGTACTAAGTGGTTACTTCAGTGGCCTTCTGGGTTAGTTGTGTAAGATAAACACAGTTAAGTTTGGGAGGGCCAGAAGGGAAAGAAAGTTTTCTAGGTGCTGGTGTCCAGAAACATTGGTGATGGGAAATTGTTCCTTCTTAGTTATGCTGGGTGAAGACCTATTGATGATGATTATTGATTCAACTAACATGATTAATACATCACTAATAAGTTCAATGATGGTAGTGATCCAGGATACCTCCCATATAAGCCTGTTACAGACATCTAGAGATGGATGCTGTGGGTGGGCTGCTAAAGTGGTAATGCATACCTGTGAGCTTCCCAACTGTGAGGAAGTCTTTGGGACTGAAGTTTGTGGCTGGGACTCCCTTGCAGTCCTTGGCTAAAGCATGCTTGCACAGTGTGAATGAGGAGCATGGTGGAAGGGAGGGGTGCAACAAGTAGACTAGCTTGATCTCTGCTGATGAGCTTCATGATCTGCTTATCTTAAGTAGAACTGGTCAGAAAAGCTGAAAGGAAAGGAGGTATGTGAAGACCAAAACCATTTGGATTTGTGTGTTATTTCCCCCCCACCCCCGGAATACAAGTTTTGTGACAGATCCTTACAGAAAAGATTCTTTTGCACACTATGCCTATCTTCCCTCTGCAAAGACAGAAATTTCCCGGTGCCGATGCCTTTGATTGCCTGATAGTGCTTTAAGAAGGGGAGAACTATAGTTGTCTCTGATACAAAGACCTGTTTGTGTTAACAGTTCCT
Organism: Falco peregrinus; assembly: GCF_023634155.1. Lineage (NCBI taxonomy): Eukaryota > Metazoa > Chordata > Aves > Falconiformes > Falconidae > Falco > Falco peregrinus. Next base: position 63,798,348 of record NC_073728.1, on the reverse strand, counting down.
GAGATTACATACCTCACTGGTTCTGTCTGTTTTTCTCCCAATGAAGACAGTGCTCATGAGAGAGCAGGCAGTAATCTGCGGTACTTTGAGAAGTTGCTGGAGAAGGAGAGAGAGGAAGAGAAGAAAGAGAGGTCAATAAACAAAACTGTGACAACAACAGAACCAGTGGTGCAAAGTGGTGCCTATGAGAGGCCTCTTGACTACTTGCCAGAGCGTGATATCTATGAGGCCCTTTGCAGAGGTGAAGGGGTAAAAATGGTAAGAGAAAGGCAAAAGTTTCTTGACTACGCGGCCTTTGCATAAGGGTGATCAAGCTTGGTGGAACGTGTTAAGTTTTTTCTTTGTGAAACTGTTTTTTTAAGAAAAAATTAAATGTAGTTCTGTCCAGGCTGAGATCTGTACTTTGTCTTGGCCTCTCTATCTTTAGCTGTTAATCCTAGACAGAAAACCAGCTTTCAACTGTAACTCTTCAAGGTTGAAAATTGATTGGTTCTCCTCAGTCTGCCTGCTCGGCCATTTCAAATGCTGGCTGTAAATATACTTGGAGGCTTTTTCCACTAGAGTTGGTTACGCTTTGCCACACTTACGGAATCGTGTTGTTCCTTCCTTTTTGCATCTTAGACATGTCCTTGTGCTGCAGTGACTATTTTGACCAGCCAGTCTCTGTTACTTCTTGAAAATGTGGCTTTAATTCACAGTGCAGGGAAAGGAATCCATTTATTCCATCTGCATAGTCTTAATCATAAGAACCACACTTTATTTACAGGTGGCTGTTGGTGCAATTATTTGCTTGATCTGTAACCTATTATGATTTAGTTCTCCTGAACTTTAGTGTTTTGGATGTTGCTCAGTGGTATCTTGAGTGGCATATGTTGCTCTTTATTTGCAGTAAATTGCAGAATCACTCATGCTTACCTCTTAAATTTGCTAGTCAGCTGATGACTTTTACAGTGTTTGTGGAATGAAGCTCACTTTCCTTTTTTGTCTTGCCTGTTTTTAAGTTCATGAAAAGTGGTTAAGCAAACAATGTTTTGTTTGGCATTTTGTTTCAGACACCTCGAAGGCAGAAAAGGCTCTTTTGTAGGTACCACGATGGAAATAGAAACCCTCATTTGCTCATAGCTCCCTTTAAGGAAGAAGATGAATGGGATAGCCCTCATATTGTACGATACTATGATGTCATGTCTGATGAAGAAATTGAGAAAATTAAACAACTAGCTAAGCCAAGGGTAAGTTTCCCCTCTTCCATCTCACTAATGACTGCTAATTCCATGCTTTAATCTCTGTTAGCAAAGACTAGGCAAAGGATTTGAAAGATCTGGTTTCATACTACAGATGATACACTGCAGCTGTGAGCCTAAGGGGAACGATTTCGAAACTGCCTGGTGATGTAGGACCATAAAGCCCAGGCTCCTGAAGGTATTTATGCATTGTTGCACTTAATTATGTGAAGTTCTCAGTAACTGGCTTAGAAACCTTTTAGGAAACTAGGCACTCGACCTGAAAAGGTAGATGACTGACTGACAGTGATAAAGTAGGATGTCCAATATACCTGAAGCCTGCCTTTTGAAATGGAGCCAAACTTCACATGAAAATTAAAAAAAAAGCCTAAATTCAAAGAGAAGTGGAAAGAAACAATGTGTTGGTTTTTAAGTTGTGCTAGAAGAATATCTAGAGGCTTGGTTTCCTGCTTCAGGTAACCTGGAATCCACTGCTGCTGTTTCAAACTGTTGGCTAGACCTGCAAAGAGGCAGGCACTTTAGATGCTGTGGTGCATCCATGAGTGGAACTCTGGTGTTCTCCTGAGGCTGTACACGGCTCATTGGAAATAATGTGATACAGTTAACACAGTGGAGAAATCATTTGTGCTCTTAAATAATTTCCTATTTGGGACTTGAAGGATGGAGTACTTGGAGCACTTAGCTCTGACCTTTCCACCTAGGTAGCTGTCTGGGCAGCAAAGAAACAGATGTGACAGCTTCAGCATGCTAAGTGTAGATTCAACTCAAATGCAGTAGCTTTGAGTAGCAACCCTAGTTTTGATGCAATACCAGTTACCCATGGTGTGAATTCTAATGACTGCACACAATAAAAAAGCAGCTACCTAATGCAAAGCTAGTAATTACCCTGTCTGATTTTTTTCTGGAGGTGGAATTTCCTGTCTGTTTCCTTTCTGGCAAAAAAGTGTGGCAGTGTGAGGTCAGTAGTAGACGCTACACCTTTTTTGTCAGGTCTAACAAGCATGTAAAATGAAAGGCTTCTATTTTTATAGAAGAATAGTTCATTTTATAACTCCTCTAGCTACTGCTATGAAGAGTGGTATATTGAAGTTCCAGTCAAGAATTACCCTTCTGTATGTATTTCTAAATGTAAACATATAGTTAGGTTGAGAAACTGATGCTTCCTAGGAACATGAATAATTTGGGATGTTTGTGAAGCTGGACTTCTATGACTACCAGCCAGCCATGGGAGTATTGGCAGAACACTTCTGTCTCAGTGAGGACTCTCACCTCCATAAATGGAGACTTTTTCCTATTACATCATACTGTAAAACTTCAAGAGCTTCAGATGAAATGGAAACATTCAAATAGGGTGTGTCACAATCTATTTTATCAAAATAAGGACATTCTAAATAAGACAGATTTTTTCTTTTAGTGTTTTCCCTTTTTATTGAAAGATTTATTGAAAATCTTAAGTCTTGCTCACTGAGTTTTGCTTATATTACTAATAGCATAGGAATTTTTCATATAATCTATGTAGTGTAGAACTGGGACCACTTCCTGTAAGAATAGGTAAATATTGTGGTCTTAAGCTTCAGATGAAAGTTTTCACACAAAGCAAGCATTGTCTTAATTCGTTGGGGTTTTTTCTAAATCTATAGCTCAGCTGCAGGAATAGCTTTAAATTCTGCAGTACTACTGAAAGAATGGGAAAAGCAAGTCCTGTAATGAGATGGTCCTTAATAAATATAGCTTAATTTCAGCCAGGAAATTTTCGTTAGCAATCATGGAAGCTTTGACAGAACTCTGAAGTAGTGTGTTAGTTTTGGGCTCAGAAAGATGAGCACTTCCTTTGTTCTAAAATGTATTTGCAAGAAATTTCTACTTTGGGGTCCAAGAACTTTAACATTATCTGCAGTTTACACTGCCAATACTTTTTGTAGAGAAACAACATCTGTATGTGATTGAGAGTAGCTGTATTCAAGTTGGTTTTCATGCTTGTTTTGCAAAATGCAATCACTTGTTCTCCAATTCCAAAAAGTAGTTCCAACTTCTCAGGCAATACATCAGAGCTGGCTGGGAAGGGTCAAGAAAATCCTTAACTTCATTGGTGTAGGTAGCATTGGGACAGGTCTGCCCTGAAAGTATAAGAACCCGATTCCCAAAATTCTGGCTGTTCCCTGCAATACAGGCATGGCTGAGCAGGCAAAAAAGTGTGGAGGGAGACACATGAATATCTTCAAACTCATTGCTATAGGGTTTCAGCAATATGGAATTTCAGAAGGAAAAGCCAATGGACTACATGCTGAATTAAATGTAGACTCTCAAGAGGAAGACTGGGTAAAGCTTCTGACCAGTCCAGTGTGTTATGATGATTCTTCAAAGCCCAGCAAATTACTATTATAAGGCTGCGCTCTCCACCCTGAGAGGAAGCCTTACATTTGTCAGTTGGTTATAACAAGTGAGGTGTAGCTTGTATGTCTTAAAGAAGCCTGCCTATCAGAAAGAGGAGATATGTAATAATGTGAATGTAGCCAGCCTTATTTTAGTTCCGATTTGTTTAGGTCAAATGCTAGGTGCAGAAATCAAGCAAACATATACAAGCTTGAAAATGCAACAGAATGAAAAGTTTGGGAAGCTAAATTATATCACGAAAGCTATGCTTTGTTAAATGAGTGAAGAACAACATTCAGTCAGCCCAGCTCTTCTGTTATGATTTATGCAGGAGAAATCTGGAACAAAATAACAGTGAGTCAGAATTACAGCAACAGCTGTGCCAAAACTCTTGTATGGGGACAAGACAGCTGACATGGATTGTAAAGCTGGCTGGAGATGTAACTGAGGAAAAATGAAGGAAATAATTGACTGCATGTTCTGAAGAAAATGCAAATAAAAGGCTTTCTGTGACCTACAGTTAGGTGGAAGGAAGGAGGCATGATTTAAAGTGTGGTTTGCAGGAGTTAAATTTAAATGTGGTCTGAGTTTGCAAAAGGACTGTCGCAGTTCTTGGTCTCGGCTGCAAATGTAAAACCAAAGTGACTTGTGTTATGCTGGCAGTAGTCTATTGCTTTGACGCTACAGCAAACATAATCAGTCTTGCCAAGTTCCAGAATTGTCCTACAAATATGATGTGACCTAAGGGTGATGTGTTACTTACTGTTTAAAGTGTATGGGTGAGCTGTGCTTTTGCAAAGTTACCTTCATGGTGTAACAACTCAAACTGTCTCTGTGCATTAGATGTTCCAGGCATCTTCCAACTGGAAAATCTGAGCATGGTAATGTTGAGAGTTGCCTTCAGGAGTTTTCTGCCTTGGGCTTTGTATGTTGTGAGCTTCTGTTGTTACTTCTTGCCAATACTGACCCCAGCTGTTTAAAAAACGTACCTTCAAAACCTCTTTAGCAAGCAGTACTTATGGATTTAATGAATATCGTGGCTTGTGCAGTCAAATTCTTTTTCCAGGATCAAATACAGGTGATGGATTGCACTTGTTTCTGCATGTATTGAGCAGAAATAGGAAAAAACCTCTCTAGGTTGGAGCTATAACTTTCATCCAGTGATACACTGAAGTTGGACAGATCAGGTGTTGATTTTGGTTAAGATGAGAGGAAATTTTTTCTAACCTGTAGTTGATGTGTTTCTTTCCCCTTGGGATTTTTTTGACACAGCTGGCACGAGCCACAGTACGTGATCCCAAAACCGGTGTCCTTACAGTGGCTAGCTACAGGGTATCAAAAAGGTAAGCATAGAGAAGAGTTTAGCTTTAAGGTTTTTGTGCTTAACAGCTGTCACCTGCTACCTACAGCTGAACTGCTTTGCATGTAGCAAGAGCTTGCACAACAAATGCATGGTAAATGGCTCTTAGCTATCTGTCTTGGGGCAGAAGGATCCTTCTGCCTTGGGAAATGCGGTGCTGTGGTTGGTATTCCAAAATAATGTTTCAATCCTTCTCTTACGCTAGTTCATGGCTGGAGGAAGATGATGATCCTGTTGTGGCCAAGGTGAATCAACGAATGCAGCAGATTACAGGGTTGACAGTGAAAACAGCTGAACTATTGCAGGTTGGTACACCTGTCTTGTCAGACTTAATAGCAGTAAAATTAGCTGTTGGTTGGGGTGATCTGGTGCTTATGCAGATATAAACAAAGCTGGCCTGTACCTAGTCCCTCTTAGGGGTTCGTTCTATGGTGTGCTGACTACGCACACAGAGTAGGTAAGGCCTGTATGAAGAGTATGGGGTGTTTCCAGCTGCTGCTAGCTGTAGGGACCTGGCAGGTAGATGGCTTTCCCTTTGTGTGCCAAGCAGAGAAGAGTGGAGGTATCAAAGACATGGAAGATTAACTTTGTGTAGGAATTTGTGACTTACCAGTTTGTTTTGAGAGAAATGCCTGCCACTTACTTTCAAGTCTGCAAAAGCTGAACTTTCTTCCTAGATGAACCTTCCAAAGACCCAAATATTTTTCATAGTCCTGCTATATTCTTGTATGACTCTTGATCTATACCTTTCTGGAGAGCAAGGAGAGTAGAAGTGGTACAGCACTGCCAGAATAGTTGTACCTTAGCCTGTGTATGGCTGCTTTTCCTCCATGCTCCTTGAATTCCTGTTTTAGAGCTTGAAGTACTGTTGATTACTGGCTGTCCGCAGAAACCAGGGAATTGTTCTGGGAGACCTGTGAAGTGCAGCCTCAGAGTAACTAAACAATGTTCTCTGATCTTCAGATAAAGTAAGGGGAGCAGTGCTTTTAAGCTGCTTTGAGCCTTCTGTGTTCCTGGGTAGGCCTATTTATCTGACGTCATGTGTGACGCAGCCTAGTTCTGTCTCCTAGTTTGGACACACATACTGGAGAACTACATACACTCAGTTCTTCAGAGGAGGGAGCAAGAGTGTGTAAAACTATTGCAGCTAATTCAAGTTAAACAGGCTGTTGTAGTGATAAGTAGAGTGCTGCTATTGAGAAACATTTGGTACTGAGAAATATTCTCAGTGAAACCCTTAAACTATGAAGGGGAAAGAGTACTTAAGTTGTTTCTCATCCATGTACCTCACTTCTAGCAATCTAAAGAGAAACCAGTTGTGCTATAGATAACAATCTTGCCACAAAGTGTTGTTTCTTAAACCATGTTTTGTATTTCTGAGAGGAAATACTATCTTCTGCAGCAGTCACTTGCAGTTCAATTGATGCTTATGCTTCCTTCTTCCACACTGTAGGTTGCCAACTATGGAATGGGAGGGCAGTATGAGCCACACTTTGATTTTTCTAGGGTAAGATCACACTTTCAATTATATTTTTTTTAGTGGGATGGGGAGGGGGGAACAGTTAGTTTTGACAGAAAACTGTTGAAACTGTTTTTTAAAACACTTAATGTTATAGCCCTGTTGCATGGATGGGTGATGACTTTTCAAAAGCCTTTGTGCTGCCTTCTCTGATGCTGAAAGTTCAATAGAACAATGAACAAATCTGCCTGCTTGTCTTTGTCACCTTGGTTCCTTCTACAGTGTAGAGACCTGTAGATGTGACACTTAAGGACATGGCTTAGTGGTAGACTTGGCAGCGTTAGGTTTACAGCTGGACTCTATCTTAAAGGTCTCTTCCAAGCTAAACGATTCTGTGACATTAAAAGGTAGTCACGCAGCACTTGAATATTTTCTTTCCATTACTTTATTTGGAAACTGAGGTCTGCAGGCCCGGGATCATGAGTCTGTGCTGTTCCGTTAAGCTTCTGAGTTCAGCAAGGTTGTCCAAGTCTGCCTTTGGTGGCTGTTTTAAAGCACTTTGCAGGAGCTGGCTGAGGAGAAGATATCCTTCTACCTCCCTCCGAAAAAGTAGCCATTATGGAAATCTTCATGGGTCACACAGCCCTTCTGGCAAAACCCTTAGTGTGGCTGCAGCTATAGGGCCTAAAGAGGATTTGTCGGGTCAGCGGTCGGGAGGGCAGTGCTACAGTGAGCAGAACTTGCAGCTGGTGGGTGCCAGATCTGCGCTAGGCACTAGAGGGCTCTACCTGGCAGGTAACAGCTCGGCTTTGCTGCAAGTGAGAGAAACAGATTCTTAATTATTACCCTAAAACAGCTTAGGAACGTGCTAATCGTACTGAAGAGCTATAGTGACTGCTAACTTCCTGTATAAAATCCATCTGATGTCTTGGTTTCCAGTAGAACCATGGCATTTCAATGGAATCTAGCTTAATTCAGGCTGTCCCAGTGGTTTTACCTGGTAGAAGGGATGGCTGCAGCCGGAGTGCAACCCAGTAATTGACTGCAGAATTGAGGCCACCCAACTTAGCACTGTTAAAATATATATAAAAAAATCCTGAATTTCAACACTGTGGAAGCTCATATTCATTAGCTTTGGCCTGTTGAAAGAGTTTTCCTGTTAACTTTGACTGCTTTGTTTCCTGAATCAAGCAAATGCTCTTAAATTCTACTCAAAGCCTTTGAACTCAAGGACCTTAGTCATCAAATTGGCCAGTGTGGACTTGACTTTTGGATTAGGCAGCTGGGGCAGAGCTCTGCTTGGAACGTAACCTTGGCTGCAGTCATTAGTTAAGGCAAGGCAATTGCAGAATTTGCCCTAGTTTTGGACGGGTCCTCCAGGCTCTCTGTGCATCACAGATTTTTCAGTAACAAAATACAGAGGTATGGCTGTGTCTTACCATCTCCTGACCAGCCTTGCAGCTTTTTGTTCCCTTGCATTTCTCAGATAAGGATTCTTTTAATAGTTGCATATTACAACTTAAAGATTTTAGTTGTTGCTCAAAATTTTGAAAAGTCTTTTGTTACTGAAGTTCAGAAATGTATGGCTGGACCTGAATTTGGCAGCAGCTGCAGAAACCAGGGAATCCCCTATATTTAGTGCTCTTATGTTGGCACTTTTGGATTGAGTTTGCGTATGCAGATGCGAAAGTCTTTGGATTTTTATGTTCATTTCAGGAAAGACCTTTTACTACTACTCAACATATACTTCAAGTAGATTGAATTCTTAATGTCTTAGAGAAGGTGGCTTTTTTCTTTGCTTTTTTCTAATACTGATTTCTTCTTTTCTCTGAATGTTAAAAGGCTATCAGTTGTCTGTAGAAGAGTGCACCTTAATGTCTCCTGGCTGAAATTACTTCCTGACTGTTAAGGTTGTAAAACTTTTAATTGCAACTTTTTGAAGGGAGGAGACACACATTGGTATTCTAGATGTTCTTTCTGCTTCTAAGCTGGCACCACAGATCTCATACTTTAACAAATGAAACTTAATGTCTCCTGCAGAGTAAAGACAGTTTGATCTTTTTGATGTGGTCCTTAGTCCTAAACAGGCAACCACCTGAAAGAAGTTCATGCTGCTATTCTGCATTTTTTTGCCTGCTGGCAGAAGATGAATTTTTTGCTTGTTGTGACAGTATTTCTTTGAGTTCACCACTACATTTAGAGTGTGTTATCTAAAACCTACTGAAGATCAGCTTTTCATATTCACCTAATTTCTTGACTTTGGATCAGTGTCCAATGCACTAATGGCCTGTTGTTGACTTTACTTGGATAACATCTGTGCCACAGGCCCTGAGAACACTGCCCGAAGAATTGCTCCAGTGCTACTTTTTTAGCATCTGAGTACTATGTGCATGCAGTTATGCACCCTGGCTGCAATTTGTAATGGCTTTAATGTTGCCCTGTATCAATTGTCCCCTTCCTATTCCAACTCTTTAAATTGGGCTTAAGGATCTCTCTGCAGAGCTACACATATATGTCTAATGTGAGCCTGTTTGGAAATTGGGTTAAAGTTGTTGTCTGTTACAGCGACCCTTTGACAGCACACTCAAATCGGAAGGAAATAGGCTAGCGACGTTTCTTAACTATGTAAGTACCTCTGTCTGTCTGCTGTCTGTGAGCTTGAAGTTTGCAGTTATTCTTATTTAATTTTATAGAAAGATGAGCCAGATGCTTTCAAGCGGTTAGGGACTGGAAATCGTGTGGCCACTTTTTTAAACTATGTAAGTATGATGATCCTTTATGCATTGAGTGTAACTGTTGCTGCATCTTGTTTACAGCTTGTGCAGTTGGTTATTTGTAGAGATTCCCTGGCATCTGGAAGTAGGGATTTCATTATTCTTGCAGCATCAGGTGCTGTCCTGTCTGAGTTGATAGAATTCTGGTGGTATTTAACCTCAGAGCAGAAAACTTGAATATAGGGCCCAGCTTCCCCTTTTGGCCACTATACTATGAAATCTTTTACTTCATTGGATTCCTGTTGGTCGGAGAGGAGATTTTGGCTTATTTCTCAAAGATGAGTGCTTGGGGTCCACATGTGGTATGTTGTTTGAGAACTTGACTATCAGCCACTTACTGTGAGACAGTCATGCTCTCCCACCACTGTTTGACAGCACTTGATGTTGTGGTCTGTCAGCCTCCATTGTAGCTGTTTGTCAAAGCTGGAGTTATTCTGGTCTAGCTGACGCTTCAGCAAATGGAGGAGACATAGCTAATAAACTTGGTGCAACCGAGTTAAATGCAGAATTGAAAAGACTCATTACTTGCATGCATTATACAGCCTACAGACCATGTACACTGGAAACAAAAATGTAAGTGCCAGTGATAGTGGCCTAATGCTTTCACAGTAGTCTTCTGACAGTATTTTATCTATCAGCCTATGCTTACTATATCAGTAACTTGGATCACCTAATTTTCTAGGTCTAACTTCTGAGTGATGCAACTTGAGATTTAAAATTCTGCGGTGAAATATTTATGGCATTTATGGCTGGGCTGATATCTTGAGTGTGAGATGCAGCTCAGAACAGAACCAGAAATGCTTTCAACTTCATATGGCAGGGGAGAGAAAAATCTCCAAAACAAGAATTGGAATAAGATAGGTAGCTGTGAAAGTGTGCTGCAAAGAGGCTTTAATTTTTAATTGTCTCAATCTGTATTGTTTGCTTCTCAGACTCTTGGACAAGCCTTAATTTAGAATCAATAAGCACCTTATTCTCTGCCAGTTGTACATGGTCAAAGGCAATTTACCCTTGTATGTCCTGTGCAGAACATATCATACATGTACCAACACCCTTACTAAAAAGAGTGGTTGTGTTGCTAAGATGTAGGTATTAACTTGCAAAGTTGCATGCACATGCTTTCTAGTTGGAAGGGGCAAAAACCTGTGCACCTGTGGCATCTTATGCCCTTTTATTGTAGGTACCAAGCAAGAGGACACCAGAGTGGTAATATCTGCTTTAAACAGAAATCCAAGTTACAATAGAGAATGTGGGGACTTGGGGAATGCATTAATAGTAGTTCTGCTGTTTAAATTGGTGGGAGCTGGATCTGATTAATTTGTTTCTTTTAGAGTTAGAATCTGATCAAAAACTCACGGAAATTGGTGGAAAGACTTTATCTGTTTGATGGGGGTGTTTCCAGGAACTTCGGTGAGTTTTGGATCAAGTCTAGAACTTATAGTGAATACATCATTAATGATGAATTCAGTAGGGTTAAATTCATGTCAATGTAGAAGGGCAAAGCATTAAGATAGATGCTTTTTTTGAGTCCCATAGCTGTTTGTATTAAAGCTTGAGATGCATAAAGTGCTTGAAGTGGCATAACATCACTGGTGAATAGCATAGAAACAGTGCAGAAAGTGAGGTTTTCTAAAAGTTGTATAGTTTTTGAAGTGGTTGACCAAGATGCATAAACTAAATTATGAAAATCAGTTCCAAAGACATGGTTTCAATTTGAGGAAACATGTAGTTTAACAGACACTTGTTTTCCTAATTGGATCATAAACTGGAATGAAATTCTTGAAACTGATTTACTCTGAAGTCCTCTCCCTTGTTCTAGAGAACTTATTAACACTGCAGGTACACAACTTGTTATGGCTAATTGTTTGTGCCATAAATTACATATAATCCAGACAAGTGCTGAACAAAAGCCTTCATCTGAAATAAAAGCCTTTGGTAGCAGGTACTGTTACTTTTGCAGTTTGTGCTGGTTGAAGTGCATCCTTTCCTCATCAGTGCCTCTCATAGAAGTGCAAGTAGATATCTCTGTTAGGGCTTGGGGCACTCTAGCCTGTGGGATTGAATTTGCAACAAGCATTGTAAATGGACAGAGTTTGTGGACTTTGTTTTCTCAGATGAGTGATGTAGAAGCTGGAGGAGCTACAGTTTTCCCAGATTTTGGGGCAGCAATATGGCCCAAGAAGGTAAAGTCTGTGTTTTGCTTGATTTCTCCTCCCTCCTGTTGCTGGCTCTTCCACAGTACAGTCCTGCATACATTTAGAAGTCCATTAATGTGACAAAGTGCTGTCCTGTCCAGCTTGATTGACAGGCTGCTGTGTATCAAGGCAGCTGCAGCTGATGTGTTAGACTGTAGGGTTGCTTCCTTTGTTTTGCAATGTGTAATGTAATCAGCTTCTGTGTAGAGCTGGTACTAACAAAGAACTTGTGTTCAGGTAGAACTCTTCACTATTCTGAATGTGGTTGAATTAATGGAGTGGAACTAAGGGGGGTTTTTTTGTGCTGTCAGTGGTGACCTATGTTGAAGTGCTTCATAAGCGTCTGCAGCTGAATTCATAGGTGTTCTCCCCTACCTTTACTGTAACCTGAATAATAGTATTGACTAGGCTCTGACTAATCCAGATCTGGTTTCATTTTTCAGGGAACAGCAGTGTTTTGGTACAATCTTTTCAGAAGTGGCGAGGGTGATTATAGAACAAGGCATGCAGCTTGTCCAGTACTAGTAGGGTGTAAGTGGGGTAAGTAATACTCCTTCAGGAACAAAACCTGAAGGAAGGTTCATGTGTATGCAAAGCTGGTGATATACTGAATCCTTATAACAGCATTTAATAACCTGGGTGTTTCCATTTTAACTACTGGAATAATTTGGCCATAATGAAAACTCTGACCATCAGTATCATGTAGCATTTAGTGGCCACATTGTTCAGCTGTAGCTTTTTTTAGTGAATTTTTGTCAATGGCAGCACAAAATGTAAGAATATCACTGCGTTTGTGTAGTGTAGCCGCATCAGGATGACTTGAATTATCACCTGACTAGAATTGGGTCTCTTCCTACAAAGATTTGTGTATAGTTTTAACTGCAAAACGAGGACAGTTCCTTGTAAGGTAGATAGGAACATCTAGATGCTGGGAATTTCTGCTAATTACTGAAAGCTTTTCAAGCTTCATGTCATCCATTCCCATACCCACCTCCCCAGCCTCCAAGGCATTCCCTTGGAGTGCCAGAGCATATGGACTGATAAATGTTACCAGATCTAGAATGCACTGCTTTGTTACTGTTGGCACCAGAACTGTGCAATTGGAAAGATGCTTTCTTCCCCAGCCCTTTGCATCTTCCTGTGTCTTTCCCGTTGGATGGTTAGAGAAGTATAAACAGGGATCATCAGACTGAAATGACATTTTACTTGGAGCAGCCATCTGGGTTGCGGTGATACATGCACTGGGTACGTGGTAATTCACTTCACATCCTTTTTTCTGCAGTTTCAAACAAATGGTTTCACGAAAGAGGAAATGAATTCTTAAGACCTTGTGGGAGAACAGAGGTTGACTGAAACCCAGCCTGCTGCAGGCCTTTGTTTCTCTGCCTCCTTTTCTATTGTTGTTTGTTCCAGTTCATTTCTAAGAAATGATCCATCCTTTTCTCCAAGAGTCCTGGCACTTTACCAAAAAAGGACAACAAAATATGTAACACCTGTGAAAGAGTAAATGGCATTGTACACATACTTCTGTTTTGGTTGCTGTTATTTCCATGTTCCCCTTGCCACCCTCCTTTGACCTGCCTTCTGCCCTCCCAGCTTTCACTGTAGTAGTGGTGCAAACAGTGCTGTGGGTGATTTGGTATGGGTGCCTGGTCTTGTGCCTTTTGTACCTCAGAAGATTTAGATGTTACATATTTCTTTAAACCAAAGTTTTTTTAAAAGTTGGGTACATGTTGATTTTATTGTATTTCTATGGATCACAAGTTTTGAAACAAAAATAAATGTTCTTTCCATAAAGTGATTCTCTATTGTGTCCTTAATAGGTGTATCAGTGCTTGGGTTTAGGGAGTAGTGGGCCTGTACTTTTTCCTTCAATGAAAGCCTGTTGCTTTGTTGCCCTTTTTCTGTAGAAAATGCATCATGGCCTTGGATGGTGTTTTATTTAGGGCTCTAGCACACCAGAGAACTGTTGCATCTTGTGCTGAAGCTGGAAAGGTTTCATTTGTGTGCTGAAACTGCGGTGTATCCTGGGAGCAGGCAGGCTACACGCTTCGGGCCAATGGCAGCTGGGATCTCAGTAGTATTACACTTAGGCGGAGCCTTTCCCTGTGATGGTAACTGCTCTTGTGGGGCACTATATTTTTGATACAAGCAAACTTTCAACAATCTTGACAATTCTTGATTCTAAAAGTAGGCATCTCTGCTGATACAACACTGCATTTTTTACCACAGGAACACCTGATTTGGCAGAGCTCAACACCTAATGAAGTCAGTAGGATGTCTTGCAAGCAAATCTTAGTTGACTTTTGTAGACTGGAGTGGGGGTTTGTCTTTCCCTTCAAAGAGGCTGGAAATAATCATGCTCTTAAAACTCAAGGATTCAGGTTTTCTGCCTTTTTGCTTTGTTAGCATGTGTGTAATGGCCCCAGGCCAACACATGGAGGACAGTGTTGTCCACAAGAGAAAGGAGATGCCAGTGCTGAATTACAAGTCAGAAGTAATGACAGTTAATTGCTAAGGAAAAAGAGTGAAGTTGTAGAGAAATAGGCAAGCGTTTCAGAAATGTAGAAACCTGCTGTTAGTACCATACTGTTGTATCAGTGTGCCACTGTGCAGGGGGATCATTGACTTCAGATCTCTCACTGGCTGTTTCTGCTATGGGCATGACTTCTTGGGGATATGGATGACTGCAGGTGAACTCAAAGCCCAAAATGGTAATGGTTTTACAACTGTCAGTTATTGCTTAAAGACTAGCTTGGGCAATTGTTAATATACCAATGTATGAAACTGGTTTAAGAAAGTGAAACAAACTTCAATTACACTGAAACATCCAGTTGCAGTCATGACAAATGTTGGTTTCCTTTGTACTTCACTGTTGCTCTAAGTTGTGAAAAGACTGGATGAGCTAGAATGAGGTAATGCTTGAAACAACTGTTGGGCAGGATTAGAAGTAAGGCACCTGCTGTCATCCTAGGAAAGATTTGTGGAACAGAAAGGGTTTATGTGTTAGGTATAACAGATGTATGCCATCAACTTACTCTATTGGTAATAAAGCAATGTGACTTAACAATAGATCATGTGCCCATGAATTTTAGATGTGAGAAATTTATGAACTTAACAGTTAGTTAGCTTTTAGTCATTTAGATGCAGCATGCAAGTACATGTATTAACTGAAGCTTAGAATTTTCTGTTACACAACTTGTTGAAGAGAGAGGCACTGGATTGTTCAGGCAGAGGCTTCTTGAGCTCCATTTAATGATGTTGAAATGAGAAGAGCATCTAGTCTTGTAAATAAGCTTTCTGTGAACAGTTACAGCAGGTAGCTATAGGAATTGCAAGATTATTTTTTTCCCTATAAAGCAGTAATGACCAAGCACAGCATGGCTCAGTAGTTCCTCTCTAATATCTTACAGTGCTCCCTTGCTTGCCACGAATGTTGTGGTTGTTGGCTGGGTGTTCAGAATATTTCATTGTTGACCTCTAGTTTTCTTAGTAAAATCTCTCAGCACAACGTAAACTTAGGAAATAAGGGGTGTTGCTTTATAACAAAGCTTTCAACATATGAAAGCCTCACAGATGTGAAGAACTGATGATGAGCCAAAGCCACAGTCTCTGGTTGGAACACTTTGGATTTCAGGGGGAGGAAGAGCAATCTATTTAAACTTTCTGTCAACATTCCATGTTGACAGATAAAGTTCACATTAGGACTCTAGCCAAAAATCTGCACATCTCCCTTCTGAAATAGTGTAGTTGGCTGGAAATACCATTAACTGTTGTATTATACTGAACTCTTTAAGATCATTTTACTTATTTTCTCCAGCAAAACCCTATCCTGTTTTTCTGAGTTGTCTTCTACCTTGCTCCAGTCCATTGCTGAAGTAGGATGTCATGAGTGTGGATGCAGACTCAAACGCTGAGCTGCTTTTTGTGCTGTGTGCAGGATTCACTTACTGCTAATCTGATCTGAAGAATAATAGCTACTTGAGAGAAAAGAGCATGTGACTTGTGGGCATTCAGTAACCTCCTGACATGTTTGTGTAGCCTGGTAGATGATACTCCCTATTTTCTCCTATCATTCTAGAAGATGAATGGAATATGGCAATTACTCTAAAATTAAGTCTATGGGATAGTTTTTTAGACCTAAAAGAGAGAAGACTCATGTGCTGGAACAAATAAGCTTTCTTTCACCTAGGCATAGGGAGCTTCTGTAAGTACAGGTATAGTTAAGTCCTTAAGTCTTGTTAAGACTGGAATTTTTTTTTCCTGACGTACTGCTGAGTCTTTATTTCACAGGGTTTAAGTACTAGTACAGATACTTGTACACACTACAAAGGTTTACCGTGGACAAGTAGCTGCCATACCCTTCAGAGTGTTTTGGGACCTTTTGTAGAGATCTTCAGGTCACATCTGTTAGTGTTAGCTTACTGATGAGGTCTTTAAGGTGATGCTCTGCATAACAGGTACTGATGAAAGCAGACACCATGTGCACTCTCATGGAAAGATAGTCTCTTATTGTGGCTTATGTAGTCATAAAAAGAACAACCACCCTTAATCCACATCCAGTTTGAGCATGTGTTTCTTAACCCCTGGCCTGAATGCTGTGTGGACATACGCTGTGTCACTGTGTGATTATGCAGCCCTCCAGCTGGGTCAGGAAATCACCTGAAGCATTAATGTTCAGCTGCATAGACTTAGTGAAGTACTTATCTTTGTGTGCATTAGAAATTACTTTTCTTTCCTGTTACAGTGGGAAAAGCATGTGAAAATCATCTAATCATCTTGGAGGGGAAAACTGGCCTCCAGACTAAAATGTGTAGTGAGTGGAGAAAAGGTTTGGCTGTGACAGCCAAGGGAAGCTGTACAATCTATGGCTGAGAGCATTTGGGGTGTTCTGCTGGGAGGGGGACTGTTTTATATTATAGAAGAGTTGTAGACCTCAGCTGAGCTATAAAATCCTTAATGTGGGAAGAGAAAAAGTCTTTTCTCAATGATGCCAAGTTCTGAGATGAGGATGATGTGTGTGTAAACTGCAGCCTAGGATACAGCTGTCCCCAAGCCTCTTCGTTCTGTTCTTCCAGTAACCAGAGTTGGTGCTGGGGCACAGTTCAGTGTAGCCTGTGCTCCTTTGGCCCAAGTAAGAGGAACCCTTGTCAGGGACTCTGGAAGAAGGCCAGAACCAGTGATCTGTGAGCTCTAGGTAATGGGAATTTAAAGAGACCGGTTTCACATGTTTAGTCCTGAACTTGTCTCATCCTGCAGGGAAAAGACTAGCTAGGCTGTGTGTGGTGAGGATGTGTTTATTTAACCAGGTCAGCTCTTGCCCTCTGTAGTGATTCAGATAATCCTTCCTTAAATGCTCATGTGTTTACTGCCTCTGTGCTGCCCTTTGGGGGTGGTTGTCTCCCATCCCTCTGAGGTGGAGGTGAACCCGAAAAAGAGGATGGTTCCAGTTAAGTGCTTCCAGACTGGTGCAGCCCCAGGAGCCCTTATGTTTGATCTGATTCCAACTTCCCTGACTCCTGTCTTGGCCTCCTTTCTCCATCTTGTCTACAGCATCACCTTAACTCTGGAAAGGCATCTCTGTGGCTTTGCCAGCCTTACGCTGCCAGAAGCACGGGCTTAAAGGTGGATACTTCAGCTTCCACATACTTCAGGATCTTTCCTGGGACTGTCATGGGATGCACCGCTCAAAGTGAGAGTGGTGTTCTTGTGTCTTTGGGCAACAGCATGATGGTCACACAAATTAGTAGTAACATTAAGATATGGTTAACCAATGTGTACCCTCTGGGATGCTGGTGCAGGTGAGAGAAGAATCTCACCCACCCTGTAGTGCTGTTTGGAAGCTGACCTTCCAGCAAAGCCAGGTAGTCTGCACCCCATAACTTACCTCTGCTTATTGTTTTGCACACAGAATTGCCCCAAAGACAGACTTTGTTTGAAAGTTCCTGGGAGAAACTGCCTGCCAGGCATTCTGCAGCTATTGGAGACTGCCTCTGGCTCAAGCATACACTTCAGGATATTTCTTTGCAAATTCCTAGTGATGCCTTGAAAGAAAGTCAAGGATAAAAGCTGCTCACTTGATGTTAAGTGTCAACTGGGTCAAAACTCACTACACAGCTGAAGAATTCTTTTTTCCTTGTTACTTGGTTTTTCTCCCCCACTCCCAGGGCTCACAGCTGTGTTGGCAGCTTCTACGGGAAGCCAGGGCCCTGGTGACCTGAGCTCTCCTTGCAGTGTGTGGGCAGGTGTAACTAGTGCATGAACCAGCACCCAGCTCTTTGAAGGGTGGGAGGAGTGTGGTTGTGGTTTTAGTTTCCAGCTTCTGGGGCAGGTGGGCAGTAGCAGGGATGTGATCATGGCCACAGGATGGAGGTGGGCAGCCCTGTGGCCACAGCTCATGGCTCTGATTAAACTCTTGCCTGTGGCGTGCTCTGCTGTAAATCTTCATGCAGCCCAGGTACCAGAAGCAAAGCCACAGAGGGCTGTTTGCTGGCAAATGAGAATGTGGGTGAAGCTGTTCTGCCATGTGGTGGTTTAGGCTAGAAATAGACTTTTCCAGGTGTTTTGGATCAAGTTGTGAGTCAGAAATGGCAGACCTGAATGTGTCCTCGGTGTAACCCCAGGTGTTTCTAACTCCTTGTTTGTTCTGGGGTGCCTCTGAGTAGCATTTATGAAATTATTTTGGTTTTTAGCTCCTGTGAGCTGGTAAAGGGTAGAGCACTGCCCCTTCCCTTGTGCTGCCATAAGGGATGGGCTTTGGGTGCAGCTGTGCTGCTGGCTTGTCTGAGCGTTCAGAACATCCTTGTGCTCCTGCTTCCTGGTGTTTCTGCTCCCAGGAGATGAAGAAGACCAGAAAGAGTTTCACTGGAGTGATGTTTTGATGCACTTTTGTCAGAAAACAGGATAGCCCAGTCTAGGTAGGGTCCTATCTTTGACCACAGACCTTGATACAGTTTCTCCTTCAACGCTTGCTGCAAAAAGAGGGCCTGGGTTCAAAGATATCCTTTTAGCCTTGAACTCCAGTGTGCAAGTGGGAGCCCTGAGACATCTGAAGCCTGATGGTGGTGTAAAGTTACACAGGAATGGGCTTGAGCAAACAGCAACAGCCCCTTGTGTGGTTGCTGGTCTTTTAGGGCCTCGAGACACTTCATAGCTGTAGAGGATATTGCTGTCAGTGTCTGTGGTCTGTATCTGCAAAAATGATGGAAGATTGGATGTATCATGGTGCATATCCAGGCTACCAGAGAACAGGCCTGATAGGACCTGATGAACTTTCTCAGTCTCCTCTGCTTGTCTGGGCTGCAGTGCTTCACCCAGCTGTGGTCTCCCAAGGCTCAGCAGTCCTCTACGTATCTCAATTTGTAGACCAAGACAGACGAGACGAGTCTGTAAGTGACTCATTGCCTGGAAGTAGCTGGAGTAGTGGCTGACTTGGCACTTACCCCATCTTCTGGAGAAGATGGGTTGGGCCCATGGGACTGCTTGTTCCTTTGGCCATGGAGCAGTTGTATGTGACTTTGAGTGTGGCAGCTGCACTCGGCTGCAGTCCAGGTGCACAACAGTGCATGTGGCATCACTGAGCTCTCTGCAGACATGCAGCCATGGATGCTGCACCTCAGATGTGCTGGCAGCAAGATTGCTCCCAGGTCCTACCACAACTTAAATGTTTTTGCTTGGTTCTGTATTGATTTCCCCTGTTTTAGTCTTCCTGAATGAGGGCAGACAAATGAAAGTCTTGACTCCGTGAGGTATATGAATTTGTAAACCCTAATACCACCTGTGGCCTTATGGCTGTCACTTCCTAACAAGTGTTAATTTATTCATGCTCTCTGGTCTCACTTTGCCTCCACACATGTATTTTTGTGGGAGAAATACTGCAAAATGCACAATGTGCCTGTGTGTGCCGGAGGGAGTGGGATGCTGGCTGCAGCAGCCCTCTCTCTGGGAGCAGTGCTCGCTGCATGTGCCTGCGGAATGTCATCCTGTCACTAAAGAGCTGAGTCTGACTCTTGTGGGTGTCCTCCTTTACCCTGCAAAGGTTTTTATCTGCTTCCAGCATGGCTTTCCCCAGTTGCTCTAGCAGCTGGGAACATGGGCTCTTCCTCTGGATGAGCCGGTTGCAGGTGGATCTTACCTTTTCTGCAGCTTAGCCTCTTCCACAGGCTGCTCTGGGTTAGGAGGGAGGGAGCTGTTTTAAATTAGCAGACAAAGCAGCTGAGGTCATCGAGCTCTTCACATAGCTTCATCCTTGCCAAAGTAAATAATGGAAATCTCTTACCAAGCCCATCGGCCCAGCCGAGGCCCTGCTTGCTGCCCAACCTTCCCCATGAACTCTGCATGCAAAAAATCTGTGTGATCTCCTGTGCGGCTGGATCCTGCTAATGCCCTGTGCTGGGCTTGTGCATATGGCAGCGGGCAAGCGCCTGCTGGGTGCTCCTGGTTCAGAGCAGCCCCTTTGTGTCAACACTGAGTTAGCAGGAGCTGGTGAAGGGCACTAGCAGGTCTGTGAGGGCTGGTGCTTAGCACAGAGGATGCAGGCAGTTAAGGGAACTGGTCTTATATAGCACAGGGTGCAGCCGAGTGGAGCAGCCAGTTGGCAGGAGCAACATCGCTGCTGAAATCTCCGAACAACCATCACAGTTCATGTTTTTGTTGAAGGTGCAGGTGGTAGGTTTGCCATTCCCAGGGGCTGAGGGATGCCGAGCCCTGCAAAGCAGCTGGGCAGGCAGCCCTGGACCATGTGCCTTCCCCATGCTCCCTCCCAGTGCTGCCAAAGACACAGTTGAGCTTCTTTTCTGTTTAAAAAGGCACCATGAGGAGGAAGGTTGCCAGAGGTGGTAAGCTGTGGGCTCTCTTGTAAGTGCATTGCCAGAGTATTCTTGCCATTTGTTGGGGCTGTGAGCAGAGGCGGGCAGAAAGATGGGGGGTCTGCAGGTGGGTCCTCACCCTAGGGTGGCTCTGTGCATGGGGGAGCTGCAAGGGGTGCTTCTCACTCTTGCTGCGGACAAGACCTCCATAAGGTCATAATCTTTTGCATCCAAACAAAGGATGAAAATCTGCATTTTACTCTCATTTTGGGCAACATTATAGGCACAAGCAATAGTGTGTATTGATGGGGTATTGGCACCTGTTGGATTTATCTGAAAAAAATTCTTAAGGGCATTAATGAGAATTGCTCCTGTGAATAAGGAGAGGCTGAGAAAGCATTAGCACAAATGCTTGAAACCTTTTTTTATTTGACCAGGTCTTTTAACAATGAGAAGGAGTTTCTGTTTAACTGAGTCTGCACAACTTAAAATGAAATGCTATCTCTCTGTGAAATACATTTTATATTTGAAAGGCTGGATCTTGCCACCTGCCTGCTTAATTTAATATAGTTCTAGTATGATTTGCATCTGGTAGAGGTTTACCTGCCATGCCTGGGGACTGGGAGGGTACGGGGGAGCTCAGGGACACCATGTATGCAGAGAACGAGCCACCTGGGTATGGCAGTGTGGTCTGATGCTTTTGGGCACTGTTGCTGAGTGGAAATGTCCCACTGTGTCACATTCAAGCAAGAAAGAGTTTGTACATCACTTGGATCATTGAAAAGAAACAATTTCTGTATTAACGCATTGCATAGAAATTCAGATTGCTCAATGACTCAGAATTGTACCTGAGTGAGGCTTGAGCATACGAATTGTTACGTGCTCCCATTTTTGAATATTCCTTCCCAGAACAGGTCACTTGTGATTGTGTTGCCAGTGATAGAAGAACAGCTGCCCCTCTGTGCCCCTCCCCCCCGCCCCCCCCCAAGCACTTTTAGTCAGAAGCTTTCCACAGGCTGTATCGTTGTGGTTTTTCATCTGTGTATTTTGCTCTGAGTAAATGATGAGTTGGACATTTTAGATAACCAGCATGGTTTTACTCACCGGAAAGAGGAAATGGCAAGCTGTATTTGGTTTTGAAGTGGTACACAAAAAAACATTTGTACAACTTTGGGTGCATTTAAAGGTGGAGGACAGCAGCCAAATGCTGTGCTCACTCCACCTGCCTCCTTGGCGAGCAGAGCTGTGTCTTGTAGCACCGAGTGAGACAGCAGCGTGCAATGTGTGCCTGGCCCCCGAGCTGCTGGGGACCGACTGGGCACCCCTCGGCTGGCGCTTCCCAGGGGGTGCTGGTGCCAGGGGGTGAGTTAACATGAGTTCAGAGTAGTATTCCCATCTTTGTTAGCTGTGATTTTGCACGGGCAGCAAAAGCAAGGGCTGGAGCAGCATGCTGTGCTGGTCCCCAGCTGCCTTGTGTGACCAGCAATGGATGGGGTGATGGCAGGAGTGTGCTGGGTGTGCACCAGCATGGTTAATGCATTAATTGCTGCTGTGCCGCTGCTCACTGCGAGACTTGAGGAATGCAAGAGCAGCATTAGCTGACAACATTGGGATGGTCTGCTGCTGTGAGGTAGATTTCTGCTTCATGCCACTAGATCTTACTGTTAAATCTTTTTTTTTCCTTTTTACAAGTAAAATGAGTAAAAATGTTCTTGCAAAAGCAGGAGGAGAGAAAGCATGTAAATTAGCATGCTAATTCTGCAAATAAAACTAAGACTGTGGGAAATCCAGGGCCCAACAGCAGTGTTTCCCTTCTCAGTTGGAATGCAGAAGGAGAGAGCTGCAGGACACAACCTGGGCAAACAGGTGGTATTTGCATGGCCACCTTACCCCACATGTGCAGCCAGGGTACTCCGTGGAGTGATGCTGGCTTCCAGAGTGCACCAGGAGTCAAACTCCAGCCAGTTCTTACCAGCTGATCTCTGAAATACTGGGACACAAGCCCACACCTGTGCCTTCAACAGTGGCATTTCTCCTGTTGAGAATCTTGTGTCATTTTTGTCCTGTTTAGTCCTTACCCGGCAAACCCTCATGAACACGATGAGCAAATCAAAGATCTGCACGAGTGTTTGCATGATGAAGTTTCACATTTGTTGGTCAATAAAAGAGTTGGAGAGCAGTTAGGAGGAAATGATTTAATGATTAAAAGCCATTTTTAGCTCGTACCTGAGAAACCACAAACTTGGAGGTTCGCACACATCAGAAGCTGCTTTACTAACCATCGTGCAATGAGTACCTCTCTTGGTTTTTTTCACATTTGGCGTTCAGCTCTTGCCAAGGCACTGCTCTGTTTGTGGTTGCACTTTCGGGTCTTTCAGAAACAGGAGCTCCAAGTTCAGGAAGTCAGAAGCGTGTCTTGTACCTAGCTGGGAGGTTGGAATTTAGAAACTCAGGCCTGTCAAACCCCACTGCCTGGAGCGGGGCTGGTGCTCCGAGGAGTGCTCCTCTCCCCCAGCTCTCCTGGTTATGTTAGTGCAAGGACTGGCTTTCCTTTCCCGCTCTGCCCTGCCTGTGCCAGCCTGGCAGGGATGCTGCAAGGGGGTTTCATCTCATCTAGTGCCCGGCACCTCGGTACAGCTGGAAAGCGGGTAGTGCTGAGCGTAGAGGGGGTGTGCATCCCCTGTCGGTGGCCACATCCTGGCAGCATCTGCCTCTCTCTTGGCTGCAGAGTCTGGGCAGCGAGCTC
This sequence comes from Falco peregrinus, assembly GCF_023634155.1. NCBI lineage: Eukaryota > Metazoa > Chordata > Aves > Falconiformes > Falconidae > Falco > Falco peregrinus. The sequence goes on along the minus strand of NC_073728.1, from coordinate 63,775,393 downwards.
TGGAGCCAGTGCATTGGTTTCAGCATCAAGGCATGTATCTAAGGCTGAGTTTGGGGCAGGTCTTCTGACTTGCAGGGCTTGCTCCCACTGTGTTGCTTGGAGTGATGGAGCATCCCCTGAGTCATCAGCTCTGCCATCGCTCCCCCATGCCAGTCTTGCCACCCAGCTACAGCCCCTGGTGCCTCCCGTGGGCCTCTTGGAAGCTTCCAGCAGAAGAGAGAACAGGATGGGCTGAATCTGATCCTTCCTTGTGATAGAGAAGCTGTAGGGAACAGCAAATAACATCCCTCTGTTGGATCAGGAATTACACCATCAGGCTGGGGTGATGAAGTGCATAATGTTCCTACCTAACCTGTGAATAAATAATACCCTCAATTTCCATGGCTATTCAGCAACAGCTGTCTGGTTTTTACTGAACCAGCACAAAAATTATTGCAAGAGCTGGAAACAGATAAAATGGGCAAGGAAGCTTTTTGTCTCTAAGAAACATTGCCTAAAGGCAGCTCAGTGCGGGATGTCATTCAAAACAACCACCGCTAGCCGCAAGATGTTCTCTGAGAAATGCCCCAGCATGGCTCCTGGGCTTGATATACAGATGAGGGCAACGGCATCTCCCACCGGTATCAGTTAATGGTGGAAAATCTCAGTGCATCTCGATATCAAGATCCAGGGTGCAGAGCTGAGTGTGCAAAAGGAGTGATTTGGGTTAGATAACTGCTGTGACCCAGCACGGAGTCATCGTGCGCTGGAAGGAGTTAGAGGCTCTGTCCTGTAAGTGCCCCCAGCGTTACCCCAGCAGTGCTGTGCTGATTCTGCTTTTCTTATAAATATGGGCCAGATCAAATCTCTCATGTGTCTCAGACTGCATAGATGGCCACAAAATCTCTTTGCTAAAAATAAGTATTTACCCAAGCATGCTAATGTTTGTAAGAAAAGCTTCCTGAGCTATTAATACGCGACAGCCCCTGTTAGCTGAACACTTGACCCATCTATTCTTAGGTAAAGTCATAATGACTTGTAATTTGGGTTTAATTCTTTGGGGAATTTTATTTTGGGAAATTCTTCAAAGCTAGCACTATCAAATTGTTCCTTTCACCCAGGCTTGGCCACAGCCAGCTTTGAAGTGACCCTTGCATGTGGGATGTGCCCTGCTTGGGCCCTGTGTAAACACAAGTGCCACGGACCCATCTCGGGTGCCACGTAAACACACACACAGCTCGAAAACCTTGCAGGGAGCGGCGTGGCTGATCGCATCCAGCTGGGTGAGCTGTCTGCCAGAGCATCGGCTGCAGATTGCAACTCAAATAGTGTGAGAAAGAGCATTCAGTGTTTGGGAGGGAGGAATTAATAGAATAGTTCAGTTGGAAGGGACCTGCAGTGATCATGTCCAACTGCCTGACCACTGAATTGTTTCCTAGAAACCAGCTTTCCTTTATTAAAAGTACTTCTAGTAAAAAAAAAAAAAAACCAACAACTTTAAAATATGCCAAGTAATATTAAAAACAAATTCCTTGTTAACAAAATCCCTGAATCCTCACCTCTGACTGATGCTCAACCCTTGACAGCCTTTGAGGAGCTAGTGCAGTACTTGGGTCTGGGAGCAGTAGGTCAATGTGCCAGGGTGAAAAGGCAAAGTGGCAATTATAACTTACACAATAAAGAAAAATATTCTTCCACTGGACAAACCAAAGCATCAAATCATTGTGCTGTGTCTACATAGTAAGTTGATGCAATATCCTTTTGGAGAGTGGCAGGGAGATAGAATTGACCTTGTCTCCTTAGCATGTTACCTGTAGTAAATATAAGACATTTTATGTAGTTTTAGCAGCTTTTATAACTTCTGGTAAGGTTGCCCTGAGCTGAAAAGGCTGTGGGGTGTGATCTGAGTCATCCCGAAGTGGAAGCACACCTGAAACCCATGTTGTTTAGCACATCAAAGCAAGGCAGACCAGAGCCTGACTATTAACCCCATTTCCCCCGAGAACATGGCTCACCTGAAGCCCTGCCTTGTTTCGCTGTTTCTGGAATATCAGGGGCACCGAGGACCTTTACAGGTGCATTGGCTTGTTACCAACAAAATGCTGTCTAACGCTTCCAACAAAGGTAAGTTGTTCAGAGGCAAAGTGGCATGGTGCAGGCGTAGGAGCTTTCTGTGGGGCTGGCTGAGGCCGTGCCAGTGGAAACTGCTCTTCTCCAAGGGCTTTATCTTGCCCTTTCCCAGCAGCTGCACTCCTGCCATTCGTTGCGGGCCTGCAGCTGCATTTCTCAGGTTGGCTGGGGTTTACCTGTAAAAACTGGTACCAAAACTCTGTTAAAATGGAGTGCAAATTAAAATGGAATTTTACTACCAAAAGCTGGTTTTTTGTTAGCATGAAAGAGATGTGCACCAGCTGCAAAGCAGTGCTTATGGAAACTGCTTGGAACCAGCTACAACGCTTATTGAAACTGTGTCTTATAGTCATGATGTTTTATGGCAGAGCAGCTGTTGCTTCTGCAAGTGTCAGTCATGAGCAAAGCTTTTCACATGATGTGCACCGCTCGTAGGCACGTAACTACCTGGTATGCTGCATTATTAGATTGATCAACTATAACTTAAACTGCATTGCTAGTAAATAGTACTAGCTGTAGTGCTAATAGTTAGTACCCGGTATTGCATTTTAATGCATTTTAATGCATTTTAACTCCAAGAGGTGCTATTGTAATGGGAAAGCTGCAGAAGCAGAGGAGCTGCTGGGTAAGGATGTGTTCTGCAGAACTGAGAAGCTCAGTGAGTAACAACTGGATAAAGGATGTTTCTGATGATTGATTCGAATCCTGGCAAGATCGCAGAACTAGAAGTTCATTTGAGCTTCTGGAAACTGCATTATACATTCTGCTGGATTGCCAGGCTGCAGAGCAGCCCTGATGCTGCAGGACTGACCCCTGCCCTGTGTTAGCAGACCGGCAGAGGACAAGGGCGAGGACCAGGCAGGTGCTGCAGTGGGACTCTGGTCGTGGCAGCATGACTTGGGAAGGACCCGATCCCTGGGATGCAGAATTCCTCACCCAGGGTTATCCATCCCTAGCCTTTCAGCAGCACTGCATTCATCTCAGAAACCAAAGTAAGTTCACTTTAATTTCATTTCATGATGCTTTTCCAGGAATAAAGACTGGATGGCACAGGAAGCTGAGGCACAGCAATGACCACTGCCTGTGCTCTCAGCTCCTGCTGCTCTTCAACCGCAACCTTATCTCACACTTCTGTCTGAGGGAGGTCTCTCTCAGTGTAGAACACCTCTTTCTTTTTTTATTTTCTAGCTAATAAGCCTTCCTTTATAACTTCATAACAGCTAAAATACTTCTTAAACCTCTTCCATCATAGGCTGTGATTTTCGGTAAATGATCGCAGGTGGCTCTGCTCTGGGTAGCATCTTGTCGACAAAAAGGAAGGGAAAAGGTAAGCTCATTTCCATCCTGTGATTTGGAGACTGCAAGATACATCTGTAGCCTTCTGGCCACCAGGAAAACGATTTGCACCTGTGGCTCTAGCTGCTGAATTTTTTCGTGATTTATTTGAATGACACGATTTTTGAAGGCAATATTTAAGCTGAGGGAGAACAGCCGTTATTTTGGTAAGTTTGATATCACGAGCAGGTTCTGAGAGGGTCGTGGCTTTTCAAGAGTAACGTGTCTGGATTTATGGAGACCATAAGGCATGGGTTACTGCTGACCTGGCAGCGAGCTGGGCAGGTCAGACCCCATGCTTATTGAGAGGGGATTGCTGGTGGCCCGGCTCGGAGAGGTGACACGGCTGGGTGACGCTTTTACAGATGGCTGAGGGGGAGAAAGGCAGGGACAGGACTTCCCCGTTATTTCTGGTTTATTTGTTTGCTCGTGGTAGGTGGTTAAAGTTGTACTCAGTCAAGGAGGTTCCTCCTGAGTTCTGTCCTGTGCTGAAAGTTTACACCCTGCCATGAGGATGGAGTGGGAACATTTAATTGCAAGTAATAAAAATCAAAAAAGCTTGCATGTGAGGTGTATCACAGATAACATATGCCTTGAGATATGAGAGCACAGTACTTATGGAAGTTGTTAGAATGAAGATTGTACTGCTGCCAAGAGTATTACATCCAGATTTCTTTTTTTTTTTTCCATTGCCTTTGAGAATACTCAGAGCATTGCACTTAAAAAGCTTCAAGGTCTGGATGAAGATTCAAATAACTTAGAAAATTAGATATAGAGAATTGGGATTGGTTCAGGGTTGTCTCTGACCAGAATTAGATTGGGTTCCTATAGATCTCAAATCTTTGGGAAATAAATTCTTTTATACCTTTTTACATAAGGTCAATGTCAGTGGTAACCGTACTTGTAGTCTATGAATTACTGATGGGCTGTTAGCTCAAATGAAAGATTTAATACTTGCTGTTTCTTCCGTTGACTTTTTTTAATATGGTATTTTAAAATTATTTTTCCATTCTGTCTCTTAGTGCAATTATTATTAGAGAAGGCCGCGGCTTCTTTTAATAAGAATATATTCTTTGGCCACTACAGCTCATGGCATTCGTGACTCAAGGATGTGGCTAGCTACTCTGTGTATCTTTTTTTTTTAAAAAAAAAAAAAGCTTGAAATATTTCAGCTATGATAAACAAGTACTGTAACCTCAGTGCCTGTTGTATTTCCTCACTCTGATCTGATAGAATCGTGGGAATAAATAATTTACGTGCTGAAGTTATCTGACTGTGTTACCTTTGGGTCGAATCCTGTGGGCTGGATCTGTGCGAGTCTTCTCTCTGATACAGCTGAGAGCAGGAGGGCTTCAGCAAGCAATTTCAGATTGTATCAGTAATCACCCTAAATTCTGCCGCTGCCTTTTTCCACAGAAGAATCAACATTAAGTGTAACCTGCGTCAGAGTCTGTTTTTAAAAACTTTGCCCAGCTTTGGTACTTCTATCATAATACGTACTCTGATATCTTAAAAGATGCTGGGGTGCAAGGACAGTATTATTTTTTTCCTTGTTTGTAAGTTTTGCTTGGTTGTTTCACCCTGTAGAGGTATGAGGCATAGCAGAGTGTGGCTTTGATTTTGAGGAGTTTGTGGATGACTCGAGTAAAACCCTGTGACTAAAGTAAAATCACAGATAAATAAAATTAAACAGTGAATTTCAAGAATGAAAAATATTGGAAGATGTCCAGTTTAAAAGTGGTTTGTTTGAAGCCTGGTGCTTTTTAAAGTCTTCTGGAATATGAGCAAATTCAGGTATTACTCAGCAGCTGCTCTGAGTGGAAGGTTAGTAGTTGCTTGTATTTACGGTATGTGCTGTGAATAATTGAAGTACAGTAACTCAGGAGGTTTGTTTCTTTGTGGAGGTGCCGTCCCTTCATGCACAGCCACAGAAATTCATCCTTTTCCTGGTTGTTGGAATATGGCACTTCAGGACCCTGCTGCAATTCAAATCATGTTGGTACTTCAGATGTTTTCGTAGGCTTTGAGCTTTGCTAATTTATCATTTCATTTCAATTTTCAAAGATCGCTGTGATGTGGGGTTTCCAAAGGCTCACCTTGCATGGGATGCAGAAAGATGCAGACAGCTAAGCCAAGACCTGTACCACCTCATCTCTGCTGCTGTTTTAATCTGGAGATGCCTGATGATTCGGGGCCTTCTGAGCATGCTAGAAAACTACTTAAATTTGGAATGAAGCATGAAAATAGGACAGTTTTTTTTCTCCATGTGACTTATAAATGCTGTGTCTCTTTCTCCTTTTTACCATCTTTTAGTCAGCTGCAAAAATCAGTTCTGATATCTTGCTCTAGACGGGATATTTGTTAATGATTATGGCATTATGGGAAACCTTCTGGTCTGTGTGTGTATATGGATTGTACCTGGTTTTAGCTGTCTGATAAATCCTACATTCATGACAAGTCATTTCCATGGTCATTAGTGACTTCAACACAAATCCTTGACCAAAACCCACAGACATTGGGTAGGCTGTGAGTACAAGTGTGGTGAAGCACTCGAGATAAGGTTTATCTTACAAACAGGTATCTGTGATATTTCTGAGTTAGAAGGACCATCTGATGACTGCATCTTGTTTTATCACAGCAGTTTCAAATTCCTGTCTCAGTCTTTTGCTGGGATTAGAAGAACTACAGATTTTTAACTAATACCAGCTAGATTTATTATGGTAGGTGCCAGTTGTCTTTTGGCTCAATTTTATGGCAAACTATTTCTGTCTGGATTCCCCTAGCTTCTCTGAAGTGTTGAGGACAAAACCCTTGAAATCTGTGGTGCCTGTGAATCCAACTGTGTCGCTGCTGCCTGCACACATGGAAATAGGCATCAGGCAAGCAACCTTGGGGGGATCCATCATCCAGGACCTCTTATGTCTGTTATCTTGGTTTTGTTATTTCAGACTGAGAGAACTAGTATTGCTGTGTCCAGAATTGCTCTTAATTGCTAGTCGTGATAGTCTGCATTTTAAAAAAAATTTTCCCTTTTAAATCTCTGCTTAAGACTTGCCTGTTTTGCAAAGATACAAATATACGTCAGAAAAAGAGCATCTGGCACCTGGTGATTTATGCAGAGCGTTGTGAGGTCTCGTGCAAGGAATGTTATGCTCTGTATCTTTTTTAAAGCATGTGATTCGGCATCTGTTTGGATCCAGTCATAAACTGTATAAATGCTGTATACTGAAAAAAGCTGAAAAAGCAAAAGCTTTTTTTCAGGCAAAAAAGCTTTTTCAAAGCAAAGCAAAAGCTTTTTAGTATGCTGGGAGAAGGGACCGTGACCAAAGTGGGAAGCATGTGAGACGTCAAGGTTTATTTGGTCATGTTCATGTTAAAATTCATTGTAAACCAGTAGAAATTAAACCCAAGGATTTTAGTGCTGAGGGGTTAAAGCAGATGGTGTGAACGATGGGTGCTGGGTCCCCTCCCTCCCCAGGGGCTGCCATTGTGCTGGGTCCCGTAAATCCCCACTGACTGTCCCAACCCTCAAGGCACCCTGGCAGCACCCACCTGTGGGAACGTTTCCTGGCCCCAGTCCCCAAAGCGTTTGAATGGTCTCGTGGTCTGTGGGTCGGGGTTGGGTCTTTTGTGCAGATCCACACCCCCACCCCCTTCAAGCCTTACTAGGTGTCTCTGGTGACACAGCGACATTTCACGTTTGGTAACTGCATGACGTAAATGACAATACTTGGCCATGCTTGTCGTACAAAACTTTAAGTGCTGCGTACGGTTTTAATTCACTTGCTTGCATTAACACTTGGCAAAGATCCTAATTTGTTACAGCCATTTCTCCCCCCCACTTCCCCCCAGCCTCCCCGCTGCCCGGCCAGCCCTTCCCTAGAGCAAGCCTTTGCGGTGGTCCCACGGGTCAGGGCAGCTGCATTTGCTGTCCAGGAAGAAATTCGACGCATTTCTCACGATGTTGCTGCAGTCCTGCTTCTCGTTGACCCATCTCAAGAATTCTTTCAGACTCTCTTTAAATTGTGAGAAACTTGTTTTTGCTGTGTCTGAGCAGCTTTTGTCGTTGGATGAAGATTTCTAAGAGAAAAGAGTAGATACTGATGTATGTGTTATGGAGGAATTCCACCCAAATGCTGCACATTATTTGTGGCTCCTCACCTCACTGGGATGGAGGATGAAGCTGGCTAGCTGGCCCTCACCAGCCCCAAACCACTGCACACAATTCTTAAAAATCATGAGTCAAATAAGACTTTGCTATTTGGTTTTGACTTTCATGGTACTGCAGATTTTTCTGGGTTGTTTTTTGGGGGCAGGGGAGTTATCTGCCAACCTGGAAGCAGGGAAGTCAGGTCAGAACATTTCTCTCGTAATATGCAAATCCTGGGGACGGAGAGGGACTGTGGGATGCCCCCAGGATTCCAGCAACATCGTGCCACATTCATTCTTAGCACTGAGCAGAAGAGGATCCAGTTGCAGCGGAGTGGAGCTCAGCAGGCATTTGGTTCGGTGGCAGATTTAGACATGGATTCTTCTGCAACCTGCAGTAGTTAGCAAACTGATGCATGTCTGGTTTTCCCTAAAGCCTGCTTCTCTGTTCCAGGGAAGTGTCTAAGCACAGTCATTGCTGCAAGTACAGCCACTGGGTGAACACGTGCAAATCTCGTTTTCAATCCCCTTCTTTTCTCTCTCTATCTCTGTTTTATATTGAAAAGGCAGATTCTTTCTCTGCAGTATTCCTGGTCTGTATCTTTTCTGCTGTGTGTTGCCCTGTTCTTCCTGAAGGACAAGCTGTACAGGTCATTATTAATTGCACCTAATAAATTATCTTCATTACTGCATGTCTAAATGAACTATATTCATATAGTCCATATAAGAATTAATTTGTGCATGATAGATAAACCTCAACATCCTTCCTTGAGGCTGCAGCTGGCCCAAAATTACGAAGGAGGAAGCATTTCTTTGCTAACAAATCTCAAAACTCTGAACTAGGATTTACCAAAAAGTGAGCAAGATGTTAAGTGACAGGTGAAGTTACTTAACAACTTCCATTGCTGTTTCCTTAATTATTACATTTAGAGAAATTAACTTTTAGGGAAGCTTGATGGTTTCTTTTAAATCACAAGAACAGCTCCTGATGTTTTCTCAGCATATCTTTACGTTCATTTAAAGATTCATGCCCTGTTCTCCATCCTGTGCAAAAACACAGGTGATGGCACCGGTGCAGCCCAGTAGGTGCAGCAGCATTGCCCAGCTGGAGAAAGGGCTGTGGCTTTCCAGCTGCTGGGTTGCTCCACATGTGTCCAAGAGAGCCACCAGGCATTTGAACCACATCACCCCGATGTAAAAAAACTGGATTAATGGATAACTACCGGAAAATATTTGAAACTCAAAATCCAAAAAATAGTAAAAGCTTACCTTCAAAATGGAACACTTATTTTCTAGCTCTTCCATATCTTTTTCAACTGTCTTCATACACGTCCATTTGGGTATCCTTTTTAGTTCGTGAATAAATTTTTCTGTGGTTTTATGTGCACAAGTTGGGTTCTAGGAGAAAAGGGAGAGCAAATAGTGTTCTAGCTTGCAACCAGAAAGCTTTTATTTCTAAGAAGAACTGTTGATAAATCATATTGAATATGCCAACTGGAAATCTTAACTTCTTAGATCTGATTTCCTTTTTATACCTTCTTTTAAGAGTTGTTATAAGGACAGTCTTCATAACTATTATAGCTGGAAACTTTGCAATAAAAAGGTTCAGTTTCTGTCAGTGCTGAATGTGACAACACTGGGAATTTGATTCAATTCCATCTAAATCAAGGAGTGATTTGATTTTTTGTCTTTGCCTTGGAAGTAGGACACTTCCAGAGAACTGCTTTAACTATTTCTCTTTATATTCCCAGTCATTTGGAGACCAGGCTTTACAATCACCAACAGAAATTTCTCCAGAAAAGCATTAAAAATAACCAATACAAACTGAGGCAGGGCATGCTATTAATTTTTGTTAGCAATTAGGTTGGATTATTAGCCATATTGACGTAATCTTTTAAAAACAGGACACTATTGATATTTTGGGACAGCAAGAGGAGCACAGTTGCCTCCAGGGCAGGAATGAGGTGGAGCCCAGCTGGCAGTCCCATCTCAGCGAGCATCCTGCATCTTGCCTTTAAATGTCCTCAGACCTGCTATACCAGAGCTTACATTTTACGTTCCTTTTGGAGACTCCGACTGATAATAATAGAATAGGAAATTAGTTTCTTACCATTATGTGAAGCGGTTCGGATAACTGCACCTGAAAACAATAGAAATTCATTAGTTACAAATTTGAAATCATCTCAAAAAGTGAATCTGGGGCAGAGGAAGTAGAAAATTATTTACTTTTATGGATTCATTTTCAGCGTCAAGTAAGCAAAGCATTTCGTCGATTATTGTGTGTTTAGTCTTGTTCTGTGGATGTGGCATTTCCTTCAGAGGACGAAATGAACTGGATACCCCGGAGCTAAACAGTAAAAACAGATGAAGATACATTTTCAAGGTGCTGTATTGGAGAGCTCGATCGTTTTTATCTGAAATGGGCTTTGAATTCAAGCTCACCTCTCTCGGCAGATGCTGAGCTCGCTTATATAGAGCAGCTGAGTAAGTGCAGGATGTGATTACTATCTTATCTCATTCATAAATCACAACAAGTTGTGCTGTCATATTAGCAGCATATCTGATTTTAGAAATATTCTTGATTAATGTTCTGGTAAACTTCCTAAAGCCTCTAACTCCAGAGCAGTGCTTCAACTCAAGCAAGAGCAATGTCCAAGGGCACTGATGATGTACAAAGGTATCATGAAAGAAGAACATTAATATCTGAAGAAATTATTCTACTCGTAGTAGCACAGCCATGAAGCTGACTGTTTCCCATCAGATGAGACTACATCATGTATTGCTGTAAATTACGGCAGTTCAAAGATTTTAGTGCCTCTGGAGCCAATATCAGCTGAAGATGGAGCCCGTAGGACCTAATCAATCATCTACATCTTTACAGCACCCGTGGGCAGGCGTGTGGGAGCAGAGGGGTACACAGACACGTACAGCTGCAAAACTGACTACTTTTCTATGGCAAGTATCTTTTCTTTGACCTGAAAAGAAAACAAAAGGCTGTTTGTTCATTGTAATTAGTAAGTGTGAGGGCTGGATCTTACCCTGGTGTAATTAATTTTTATGGCAGTGCTGTGCAAATCTCAGCTGGTAACTGCAGCTTCTCATTCCTGGGGAGTGGGGAATGTTCGTCACTTCCTTGAGGATACTTTGACCCTTACGCAGTACTTCACAAAGTTAGTAAGGTGCTTTGTGTTCTGTGCACATGGGAACGTGTCCGTAGGTGGGGAGAAGGGCTGGAGGGACAGTGGAGCATTGTGCGGCAGCGTGTCAAGGGGGCTTTAGGGGGGGACCCTGGCATGCCTGCAGGAGGGGGCCAGGCTTTCCTCAGCTTTTGGGGGGGCTGTGGTTCTCCCCAGCGCATTCAGCTAAGAGCAGAGCAAACACGAGGGAGCTCCCTCCTAGATAACTGTATTTGAACAGCAAAACGGCCTGGGTGAATGCAGAGCCAGGGATTACGTAACTTTAAGATAATGCAGCTCTAAAGAAAAAAAAAAAAAAAGTCTGATTTGTTCCACGATGGATGGCAATTAATATTGCAGCAAATGAAATAAGTGTCATCACGGGGGCTCTCAGTGAGGGATTATTTCTGGCCACCAAGAAAAGGGAAATTGCTGATTGTCAGCGCAAGTGCCAACCACAGCGGCAGCACAGAGGAGGGGTTTGTAACCGGCCTCAGGAGCTCCTGGTGCCTCACCTCATCCTGCTCAGAGCAGCTCAGCACCACTCCAGCAGCGAGCTGCGAGGAAGCCCGCTAAGAGTGCCAGCAGAAATATGCTTGGCAAGAGCTGTTTGGAAGGGGTTAGCAAGGAGCCAGGCTCTCAGCCAGGGCACATCAGCACAGAGCTTTGCAAATATCCCTGTCAACCTGTGCCAGCTGAGGGTCTGGCCTAAATATGGTCCAGTTTCTATTCTAAACCTCTTTTTGATCTTTACGTATGGTATTTCGCAGAAAATGTCTGACAGTGCAGAACTAGCAAATGGATTTTACCAGATTTAATTAGGGGAAATCTTTGCTGTTGAGTCAGGGATACATTTCACTTTGGATACTCATCTAAATGTAATATGAAAATTTGAGACTGGATGATGTTTTAAATTACTTGTCTAGGTATGTTTTGGGTTGTCCCTACTAGAAAATATAAGTCTGCGTGTTAACTGTGACCACGTTATTCACAGTTCATTTAACTTCACTAGTTTGCAGAGCAGGTGTTTACCTTTTCCAATGCTATGTGAAAGGTACTTGTAGCAACAACCACATGGGAAATTATTGTCATGGCTGTGCTTTGCAGCCCTGCTTTGTCTCACCCCTCTGATGAGAGGCCTGAATCATCCTCTCAAAGGGCAAATTTTAGGATCAAACTGCTCTTGGTTCTCTGGTGTCCAGGCTCCCTCCTTTCCCAACCAAGCTGTTGGGAGACCAAGTAACATTTGGCACCTGCAAGCTCTTTTCAGCTGACAGCCTTAGGTAGAGTTGATTAAAATGAGTCACTAAAATGTGCTAAACTGGCACACCAAAAGATAAAAAAAAACAAACACAAAGCTCTCTGTACTTTCTCCTGTGTAAATGTCAGTATTTCTTGGTAACACCAGGGAGTCTGTTCTGCTCCTCACGCCTGAAGGTGGGAGAGAAGAGGGCAGGACAGCCCGTCCCCTTTAGCTTCTCCCACCTCTGCCTGGATCATTCGCCCCAGGGGAAGCTGCTGACAAAAGGTTCAACCACGTCTTACTGTGTACAAGGATTTAATAACCAGATCCACCAGATGCAAACCACTGTTTGTTTGGGCTGTATGTTCATCTAAGCATTTAGGCAAATACTGACACCCACTAAATCTGTTCATTGAATGATTTCCACACCAGATACCATTTGGAGCAACATGGCTCCTTTTAGTACTCACCCACCTGGAAAACATACCCTGGTTTAGCATCAAACGGCTTTAAAACTGTTGGAGAGAAGTAGCAAGATGTTATCAAGACAGAAGCTGAAAGAAGGCAGCTCCCCGGGCCATGCACAGGGTGCACCTCCGCAGTGCTGTGGGGGCTGGGTGTAGGGACCGAGTCCTCGTACCCGTGTGCTGGCTCCTGCTCGTGGCCAGCGGCTTCTTGCGTGCACAGTTGCAGCCACACTGCTTTGCTTTTAACTTTTTCTGTAATGAAAGGCAAGAATCTGCTGTACTTTATTCAACCCGTCGGATCGATAGCCTTTTGGTAACAAGAAGGTGTTTTATAACAAAGATGTTATAAACAGGACTGCTCACATATGCAACCAGCTAAAGAGTTTCCAAGGGTGTTGGCAGCGGGAGTTTTGAGAAGCTGGGATAAGCAAGCAAGCACGCAATTCCCCAAAGCAGTGACAAATAACGAACATGAAAGACTGGGGGTTTGTGCAAAGAGGTGTGCATTTAGCTGGGGCGCTGAGGCACGCAAGCCCTTTTCCAGGCTCGTTCAGAAAATACCTTGCCTGAAGCCTTCCTTCTCCTTTCCGTGACACTTCTGAGCCCTTTGGGGTGATACTGAGAAAAGCTGATGAAAAGGCTGAGCGGGTGCCAGCCTGGCAGCCCCCCCGCCGCCTCCTGGCTCTGCCTGGGTCCCGGTCCGGGGGGACGTGCGGCAGGCAAGGGCTGCCACCTAGGGAGCATAGGGAGCAGCCACCGCCAGCTGCAGCCCGCTGGCTGCTCGCTCGCTGTCGGAGGAGAAACTCGCTACACCTCAGCGCATCCCGGCTGTGCGCAGGCCCGGGAGCAAGGAGAGCTGCCTGCTCCTGATTTACCCCAGCCCGAGAGCCTGACGAGCTGCCCGGGTCAGATGACCTGGTTTATAGCGACAGCAATTTTATCTGTATTTGCATTTTAACAAGGGGCGGGGAAGGTAGTGTCTGGGGGTACGTGTGTCTGCCCTTCCCCAAGCACCTGGCAGTGATGATGCTGGGTTCAGCCTGCCCGAAGGGAACCATTTTCCAGCCTTCCTTCCCCACCATGCGCATCCACAGCATCTCCCTGTGCTCCCGGCCTATGGCTCTATCTCCCTCTCAGAAGTTCTGTGCTGACAAAAGCAAAACCTTCTTTGGAAGTGAGCTGCGCCTTTTGCCATGCCTTCCCCTCGCATCCCACAGCCTGTGGCCCCTTCCCTCCTTGGAAGGCTGTGACTGTTCCTCTCATTTGCCCCCAATTCCAAACAAGAGAGTGGCTTGGGATGCAGCATGTGGGATTGTGATCCAGCTCTCCAAAGAGCTTTCAGGCTTTGAGTTGGAGGTCAGTAACTGCCCTTCAAGAGCAGCTTTTGAGCAGGCTGTGTGCTGCTCTGGGGGAGGTGGGAGTGGGGCGTCCCCTCGGCTCTCACGTGAGGCTTTCCTGGACTGGCAACGCGGGCACAGAAGGTACCTGCTGTCACCCTCCCCCTCACCGCTCGCAGGATGAGCTGCTTTGACCTAAAGCCACTAAAAACGTTGAACCTCTTTCTGTGCACTCTGTATGTTGGTTGAAGCTTTATTCTTGGTTATTTTGGGGAGGCAGGGTGACGATGACTGAACTACTGTTTGGTTTTGTTTTCTTTATGTTCATGTGATGACTACTGTCTGCCTTCCCCTGCCCTCAAAAAACTCTTCTTCAGGTGTTATTAAAAATATTACCTAATTCTTCAAGCATGTTAGTTGCCTTAAGGAATCCCTGCAGATTCCAGCATGGATTTCCCTGCCTTTTCAACCTGCCCTTTCCTGCAGGCAGCGTGGTGTTCGGGGGATCCCACAGGCACACCACAGCTTGCACAAGCACTGCTCCCTGCTCAGCTCTCTGTGAATCATGGTATTTAGGGAATTTTTTTGCAGGTGCTCAGTGATGCCTGCAAAAACACATAAAGATCACGGGCTAGGCTAGGATTGCTTCCTGAAGGTGAAATTTGGGTGGGAGAATCCCCTTGGAGGGGAAGGTGTGCTCCAAACCACCCTGATGGTCCATGGGGTGGCAGATGCAGCTGCAGGATGGTGCTGCTGCCTCATCCCAGCCCTAAATAGGGATTTTATGGCTGTTTGATAAATGTTTGATTTCTTCTATGTGGGTGAATCGAAAGATTCAGAATATCTGAAATCAGAATGTCTAACTAACCAGGTGGAAAAGGGGAGATGCTGCCATGAGATGTCCACTGTGAAGTGAGAGCAAAGAAAGAAACAAAATCCTAACTCACTATTGAAATGTTTGCTTACCCAAAATTGCTAAAGTTATTTGCTTACCCAAATTTGAAAACACAAGTGGTCTTGGGTGGTATCTGGACCTCATGGTGATCCTCTACACAGGGGTGTCAGTCATCCATAGACTATATAATCAACTTACATGTTTTTTAATATAATAACCTCCTGAAGCTGTCAAAATCTCACTAGTAGAAGACCCTGATTTGATCAGTCTAACTTTTTTTAGATAGAATATTCCTTAAATCACCATAAACAACACAAAACTCAGTTAAGAGTCACACCTTTGTGCAAGAGATTTATTTCTGCATAGATTCTGTTAGAGTTCAGTTACATTTCATAGAGTTCTACATACAAGTTTCCCAAATTTTTAACTGTAAAAAATGTATAAGCACTGTGTCAGCAACACAGAGCTGTAAGAACAGTCATGTTTCCACAATTTGCACCTTGGATTTTTGACATTTTAAAATTATTGTCACTGTGTTCATAGCATGGCAATGTTCTTCAGTTAATACAAGTACTTAGGCGTAATTTGAAAAGTAAAGAGTTGCATCCTTTTACAAGACTTTCTTCTGAAAATGCCCTTAACCTCCTAAAGAGATGTGAAACTCCTCTGAAGGCATCTGAAAACTTCAGCTGCAGCAGCAAAATGCTGAAATAGCCAGAGTGTAACAGCATCAAAGCATATTGTATGAAGACTTGGTTTGATTGAAAATAAAAGGAATATGCTGTGTGCCAGGCTCTCAGCCATCAGGCTTTGTTTAGGCAGTTTATCCCTATGGGGCACCCGTAAGGCTCAGTGAGAATTAACTTTTGCATTCATAGGCTCTAATTGGGGATGAGCTCTGCCTCAACTCTGCGAGCAGTCCTGTCAAGGGTTCGCTAAGGTTTGGCATCTTGAAGAGCCACCGTTGGTCGTGCCTACGGGTGGCTCAGGGGAGCTGAGGCCAGCAGCTGGTGCTGGGTGGCCCTGATGGCCTCGTCCCCATCTCAGGGTGGCTCCGTCCCAGAGCCCTGGGGCGGTGGCATGGGGCAGTGTGCTAGAGACATAGTGTGGCTGCAGCCCCAGCCGGGACCCACGGGGTTCCTCCTCACACACCACTCAACAGCAGGTTCCTAAAGTAAATAGATACTGCATGTCTTCATTATAAAAATAAATAATTTGAAATTTCTGCAATATATAAATATATAATAAATAAATAAATATGAATAGATAAATAAATAAATAATAGCTCCCAATAGCCTTGCTTGTTGGAATAAGGATATGCACATGAGGATATGCAAAGTTCATCTCCCAGCAGCTGGACCAGGGGTGCTTCAAACTTCTTGAAGACTACTCTGTTTTGTCCAGAAGGTTATTGTGATTCAGGAACCTTAAGAAATATTTCAAATTTCCAAAAAAATCCTCCTCTTCCACTGGCTTCCAGTTCTGTGGCTTGGGGGCAGACAGAAAGGAGGACAGTTGAAAGAAGAGAATCTGGGCACACAAATCCCATTCTGTTCCCTGACTGTAGTTTTTTTCTTAATAATTAATTTTAAGACCACGAAGTCTCTGAGGAAGATAATGGGGTAGGAAAGCACAAGGAATGTGTTGCAGGTTGCAGCTAGTGCAGCCATCCCCCAGCGAGAGCAGTCCCAGGTTGGGGCAGCAGCTGGGGGGTCTGGTCCCCATCTCTACGGGCACGTCCGTCAAATGGTGGATGGACTTTCTTTTAGCGAGAGGACTTTGGGAAGAGGTGAGCAGAGCAGAGGAGGCACCAAGGCCATGGCCAAGTGACAGCTGCTGGCTGGAAGCTGCTCCCATCAGCCACCCGACTGGGAGGCAGCTCTGTGCTTTAGTCAGGCACTTGTTCTCAGTGCCATCAGGACAAACACCTCAGTATTATTCGTGGTCAGCTAAACAACATAAAATAGTGAGCAGAAAATGCAACACAAACATACCATCAACCTGAGGCATGACTTTTCATCAGCTTGGATTTTCTGCAGATTATGCACTATTAGTGTCTTTGAAGTATTTTTGTGGCTTTTTAGGGCTTCAATAAATCCTTCCAGATAGGTGGTTAAATTCCCTTCCATCTCCATCATGCTCTTCTGCAATAACAAAGCATAGTTGTTTCTGTCTTTTCTGTGCTGTATGGCTGGCACAGGTTGTATCACGGTAATGCAATTAAAATGCCTACTACAAAAAATAATATTGTGCAATAATATGAGGCCAAAAATTTATAGTAACTTTGGACACCTTAAGAGTAGGGAACCAACTCTGCAACCCAGTGCTCTGCTGAAAGCTGATGTTACCTTTGAAAGCTACAGAGCGAGGCTGTGGAGGTGGAACTGGGCAGGATTGGGCACCATTTGCTTTTTAGTTGCTTCCTTAGCAGCGCCCAGGCACGGGAAGGCAGCGATGCTGAGCTGCACCTCCAGCCCTGCCGCCTGCTCCTTGCCCCCCTGAGCCCGCCGCTGAAGCACGCTGCCCTTGGCTCCAGCAGCGTGGGCATTGCTCCCCAGAAGGGCTGGGGGGGACAGCCTGTCCCCGCGCCCCCCAGGGCAGGGGGATGCCTGCCTCCAGCTGGCTGCAGAGATGGTCACTTCTGCCTCCGTGCCCCGTGATGGGCAGGGTAGCCAGCGCTGGCACGGCTTTGCTGCAGGCAGTAGCCCGAGCACTGGTTTCCCAGGCAGATGGCTTTGCCTTGGTGGCAATGGAGGGAGGAGGATTTGCCCTGGGGGAGCCGAGCATCACTTCCCAGCACAGCTCAAGTCCCTCCAGCCCAGTGCTCCCGCAAAGCCCATGAATGGCTCGGTTGCCATCCAAGACCTGTCTTAAGAGCATAAAAGCTTGCAGGCATCCTCAGTGGGCTTGGACAAGGGCCACTTTCTCCTTCCAGCTTGAAAAGCACAGTAGCTGCACAGCAAGCACACAGCATTGGAATGTGAGCCAGACAGTGTCTTACCAGAGGTGGGATTTTGCTGCTGCCCTGAAAGAGATGGATAAAAATGATAAATGATAACATAACAGGTTCTCCTCTAGCGCAAAAAGTCTGATGTGGGGCACAAAGAAAGTGGAACAACCTTAGAGTTAGAGCTTAGTGTCTGAACCTCCTCGAGGGTCTCCTGGATGAGAGAGCCAGTGATGCAGTCTGTTCCCATGGTGTGTAGCACGGGGGACATGAGGCACAGCGCTCCGAAGGACAGCAAAACTGCAGCCAGGCTCAGCATCGTGGTGAAAGCGCTGCGCTCCCCTCCTCGGACTGAGCATGACTCCTGGCTTCCTCTTATATGGGCTCTCTTGCAAGGAAATGATTAATACCTCACCACAAATATGCCTAAACTGAAGGCGAGTAGTCACCTGCACAATGGAAGCTGTTAGTTTCTTATCTGACTGAGGAAACTGTTTCTAAAATAAGGGTTCCCCCAGCAGTTCAGTAGGAGCTACGTAATTCAGATACTTGAGCCCATTCTGATTTTAGATGCTGATGCATTTTTATGAACTGATCTTGTCTAAAGATTGGTACAAGATAAGCCAAGGCTACATAAATGGCTCTCAGGTCTTGACATTCACATTCACCCCACTTAATATTACAATTACACTGAATAATACTCACCTTGACGAACTAATGCTTCTGCCTCGCTCTGTGTGGTTGTCATATGGAACCACATGAATAACCCGATGCTCACATACAAATGACAAATTTGGGAGCCCTTCTGAGCCCCAGCGGTGCGAAGGACCAGCCCGGGGCTTCCGGGGCAGCTCAGCATCTCACCAGGGCAGCAGAGCTGCTCCTTGGCTGCTCTTTAAGGAGCATTTGCCCAGTTTCTGTCCTCTGCTAAGGATGCTGAAACCATTTGGCCAGTACCTCCATACACTTCATCTGCAGGAAGTTTGGGTGATGGGGCTGCATCCCACTGATGATGGCTCTGGCAGAACTGCTCCTCAAGCTTCCGGGTGGGTGCTGGGGTGGCCGTGGTTGGTTCTGAGCAGAGCCCTCTCCTGCCCCCCAGCCCTGCAGAGCCTGCTGGGGAGGGGAGCAGGGCTGCCTTTGGCCCCTGGCCCTGCTGCACAGCTCCCCTGTGCTCACAGCAAGAGGAATGAAAACTGCGCCAGGATTACACCTGCAAGACATCGCTTCTTCACTATCCAAAAACTCAGAATTTTTTGTTCATATATTTTTCTGTAATTTAAATTTTGCTATTTCAATACAGCAGGAGTTTTATTGTCTAATTAACATCCTTTAATGTGCATTAGGTTTTCCTACCCTTAAAGACAATCTGGTGGTACATAGCTCTAGTGACTGTTTTGTTTGAGGTGCTCCTTCTCCCCTGAGCCAAAAGCTGGTGAGCCACCCACACATGTGCCATCCAAGCTGATGAAAGCCCAGATGCTGCTTTTCCTACACTCGTGGTGTTTTCCTACTGGTCCCTGAGCTGAAGTTGCACAGAACATGTACTATAACTCCAGCGTTTGCCCTGCATGATATTAATTACATCAGGAGCTGCTGCCGTGTTAGCTACAAACCAGGTCTTGGAGCTGCTGCTGGGCACCTCCCTCCCCTGAGGAGCAGTCTTGTTCAGTTGTTTGCTTTCAGTCATTTTGCTAATTGTTTGGTGAGTTTGGCATCTTCCCCACCGTTCCCTGCAGCTCGGTTCAGGAGCCTTTGCTGGATGAACCGCCGGGGAAGCAGGAGCCCGGTGCCAAGCAGACCGTGCTCCCTTGCCTGCCTGCCCCGACCCCGCTGGCGCAGTAGTTTTCCTGCCTTGTTACAGTCACCCTGATATTCCCAATATTTCCCTGTAATCAACAGATCGGTTTTACTCCATGTGTGTTACCGTGGTGGGGCAGCACACGCTGGAATGATATCTCTGCCTCGTGCCATCGAGGGATTTGTGTGGATTCAGCCAGAGAGGAGGGGAGCAGCAGTGAATACCAGCCACCACGGTGCATGGCTGGTCCCTTTTAAAGAAAACCCTGTTGTTCTTTGGATTTTAATGAGTTCAGGAATGGTGTGGACCCTTCCAGTGACACCGTGCATTGCACACCCCAGGAAGCACAGTTGCGGCTGAGACTCAGATGCTCGCCCCATATCTGCTGCCTTCGTTGCGAACGGGTGGTTTGGGATTTTGCACATCCCTGGCACTGCTTTGGCTGCTGGGGAGAAAATGGAATACCGTGCGATTTAAGGGGAAGCAATGGATCGTGCGTATCACGTGGACGAGTGTGCCTCCTGGTACCGTATACTGCAGCCAGGTCCAGCAGTAGGAATTAGGGCTGCAGCTGAACTTACTGGTGAGCATCAATGATTTTGCTTTTATCTCAACACTAGCTAAAGAAATGAGAGTCCCTGCCAAGAGGGCAGAAGGGAAAGGTGTGGGCAGGGCAGACTTTTACTGCTGGAAAAAAACAGAATTGTGAAGTTGGGACACCACCTTGTTCTCTTTAGTCTTTTTATAGCCTCTAATGACATGCAAATACATTCTTAGATTGCAGCCAGGGTGGAAAAAAAATGCTGATAAAATCAGAAAGGAAGATGGAACTTGTGGTATTCTGTACGTACACTGATCAGTTGGTCTCTCACAAACTGACTCATTTGTAAATATTCACTCAGAAATGAAACCACCGTGGCCACTCTGCTCCTCTCATGGCAGGATCAGCGCTGACCTTTCTTTTCTGTTCTGCACTTAGGGGATAGCTTGTGTGAGATGCTGAGAGGGCCGAGAGGGAGTTTCCATGAGGGCTCATGGAGCAGCACCTCCATCCAACTCCACCTCCGCTAGAAAACCTGAGGAGGATTTACAGCTAATGAGATGTGAAACGCTGATGTGATTTCACTCCTGGGCAGAGCCATCTGAAATACCCATATCCTAGTCAGACATGGAATTAAATTAATGAACAGAAAATGGCCTAGCTCATTAGAAATGGATGGAAAGCTTAAGAGAAAATTAACTGAGAATCTGAAAAGATAACAGAAAATTAACTGAAAACTAACAGAAATGTTCACTTTTCTAAGCCTGGAGAGATGATGGACTTCATTTTTATGAGCTGGGCTCTGCATGACTAGAGTAGAAATCCTGATGAGCAATCTCAGCGTAGTGATGTGGAGACTGTTCCTTCGGAGCACAATTCAGTCCCTCTGAAGGATTTGCAGAACTTCTGGTTCATCTCCATATATGTGGTCGTTCTATGGTCATCAGCACATATAAACCACTGGAATGGAAGTTCAGCCAGCTGAAGAGCATCTCTTGTGAAGCTCCCTGTTGTATTAGGGGGGAAGCAGACATTTTTGGAAGTAGTTTTACTAATTTATGACACTCTATCTTAACATTATCTTCTTGCTCTCATTCCTCTAAGAAAAGATTGATCAGCGCCTCCCTTCACACTTCTGAATAGCCTTTTCATGCTTGTGTCAAGTTCTTATCTAGGCCTTCTTGTGTGACATTGAAATGCTTTTATTTCCCCCCAGATACTTGCCCCTGCCACATTTCTAGCTGGCAGTTGCACTCATACACCTCTGAGCAGGCTCTTAAGACACGATGGGCTCCCTCCTCCCCTCCACGGCCCTTCTCCATAGCTCTTCCAGTTTGACTTAACCTGGAATGTGGGAGGCCAATGCTTTACAGTGATCTTTGTGCAACAGCATCGATACCTTCTCGTCTCGGCACTGGAAGGAGTTAAGCAGCATGGTATCTCTGTGGTCTGCCTCTGCAGAAGGAAGGAAACCATACCTCTCTGTGCGCTGCAGGGTGATTTTAAATGCTGTTTCAGAAAGAGTAGGAACTGAAATCATCATCGCTGGTGACTCTGCTCAGTCGGGGCATCTGCACCAGATGTGCAGCTCTGCTCCCCAGCCCAAGGACATTCCTTTCGTGTTTCACGTGCTGGCTGTGGTCGCTGGTCCATGGCCAGATGTCTGGACAGTGGGCTGTCCACTTGGAAAGTGGCCCTTGGAGCGTGGGTCCAAGTCAGGCTAAGTGAAGAGCAGAGGCTGCGTGTTTTGAAATAGGCTCTGGGCACATGAAGATATTTTGTTTAATCAAAAGGTATTCCCCCAAGGTTTCTATGACTTCCTCTGTAGCTACTTAAAAAAAAAAAAGCCTGTGAGTCACAGAGGCATGCCCTTCCCTTGCAGGACCAGGGGAGGATTGCACAGACTAATGAAATCAGAAATTAATCCAAAGCCAACTCATTCTGCACATCCCAGCCTCCTGACCCCCTGCCCTCTGTTGCAATCCCGTTGTCTTTCGAGGCTCTGCCAGGGTCCCTCTATCTGGTGGGGGCAGCAGGGTCTGGATGGTTTAGGACTCACGGACCTCTTTGTAGCTGTCCAGCTTGGGAAAGCAAGGGAAATCTCCCTGCTTGCTCAGAGAGATGTCCTGGAGATCCACAACAAATTCCTTACCTTTCAGGTGAAATTAGAGATAAATTCTGGATTTTGGTGTTAATTCTAAGAAGTGACATACCTGCTTTGTCAGAAGAGATTTTGCAGGCAGCCTCCGCACTTCTCCAGCCCCAGTGGTGGCAGGTTGGTGCATATGGGTCAACATACATTATCACACGCGTGCTTCACCCTCCAGCCCTGACAGCAAAGAAAACAAAACACCTTCCCTACTTTTTGAAAGAAATTATGCCTACAGTTTCTTGTATCTTCCTACCCATGGACGGTAATTGCAAGGCATCTCTGGGCTTGAGTTTAGGGTGTAAATCCCGTTCAAGCTCCCCAGGGACCCTGGGAGAAGCCATGGTCCCACAGCTCTCGCATCTTTAGCCTGGTGCCTATCCCAGGTGTGCGGTGGCTGTGGCAGTTGTTGGTAAGTGTCCAGAGAAGGCTGGCAGTATCTAAGGGTGATTCATGCCTTTGCAGTCACCCGTCTGAAACCCAGCGAGCCTGACAGAAACACAGACAATCCATCCAAACAACCTGTAATGGGTGTTTCCAAGCCTTACCCACTGACCTGCCAAGATTTGGCTCTGGAGGGATGGTAACCAGAAAAGGACATCTGACTTTTCGGTGGCAAAGAGACTATACAAATGAGAAAAGAACTCATAGGGATCGTGTTCTGCAAAATATAGAAACTGTTCATGAATCCTGACAAGTGGCTAATGAGAACTGAAGTTGAGAAAGGAAGTAAAATAACAACAGAAAATGAGTTATCAAGTATTTCAAAAAAAGAAAATGGGGAATTACCCTTGTGGAACATTAAGCCAGATTTAGCTGCTGATTGCTACTTGATGGAGTTGATGCTGCTTTCATCTGGCCACGATGGCATCCCCATCCCCTATAGAGGGCTGATCAGGAGTGTGATGCCACGGCTGATCTCCATCCCTCCCATCATTAGGGCTAAGAAATGACAGCAGCAGAAGCAGTGCTCAGACAGGAGGGGAAGGATGGAGCTCGGGAGCAGTGTTTCTGTGTCCAAGCTGCTTTCTGTCAGCTCTGCCCCGGAATAAATGAGGGGCAGCCCCTGGCAGGGAGCTCACCTGCGGGCTGGGGCAGCCCCTCTCCAGGCGATGCTGGGTGGTCTGGCTCCCGCGCAGGAGGAGCTCTTCCAGAGCCAGCCGCAGCCTGGAAAGTGGGGCTCTAGGAGAGACACCCCTGGTCTGAGCTGCAAAACATGGCTTCGAGATGCTGGTGTCTGTGCAAGAGTGGGGTGTGCTGTGTGTCCCACGCGCTCCCAGAGCCTGATGTCTCTTGGTCAAACCCTCTTCCAGCCCCGCTCATGGTGGTGACAGAGGACATCTGCTACCATCAAGGGTATGGAGGGCACCCAGGAGACTGTGGCTGGTCCTACACAGGGTGGATTGGCTTTTCCCACCCTTGGAGAGCTCATCATGGAGCCCATGTGCATGGACAGGCATAGGCATGGGGTGTGCACCTCAAAGGTGTCGGGCAGGCTGGGGGGTCTGCTTGTCCTGCCACCATGGTGGGGAGATGGGTTTTGCTGAGAATAATGTTTTGCTTATCAAATGGGGAATTCTAAACATAACCTACACCTACAACTTCTAAAAGTAGAACATGCCTCCGTAAAACGGACCTTCCCCCACTGTGCCACTGTCTCACATCTCATCCCAATCTGGGGCTCGTGGATCTGCATGGGGATCTTGCTTTTCCTGATAGTGGTGCAAGAAATGCATCAATCATTTTTTAACAAAAAAAATCTACTTCCTATCCAAACAATCCTGCAGCAGCCCTCAAAAGTCAAAGCTGCAACTTAACTAAGATTTTAAGGTACGTGTGTTTTATTGTGTTGTGATGATGCAAGATTCTTATCAGTGCTCTTGAAGCTGTGATGTAGTCGTGGTTATCGTGCTCAGGCAACTGTGCTCAGCCTGCTGGTGCTCGTGCCGCTGGTAAGACTGTGCCTCCTGCTTGAAACCAGCCATCCTCCTCACTCCTATTTGAACTGCAGTTTTCTGGTCGGCTTAACGCCTGCATGGGATCAGAGATGACGGTAGGGCTCTTGGAAACCCCAGCGACGTGGGCTTTTCGCCTCGCCCAGGCAGGGCGGTGGGGAGGACGGGCTGTGCCATGCCGGGGAGCGTTGCAGGGTGCTGCCGGCACCAGGGCTGGGAGGTGGGAGGCTCCCTCCGGAGCTGGGACCTGCTGCCCCCATCCCGCTGCCGGAGCCGCTGGCCCACCACTTTGTCGCTCCCCCCGGCAGTCTGGTGCCCTGGGCAACAGCTCTGGTGCGGTGCCTGCAGCCAGCCCGGTGTTGACTCTGAGTTATTAACACTCCGTTTTTCCTTCTTGTCCGTTTGTCAGAGTTTCCGGGAGTGTCATGGCAAGAACACTGAGCCTGATTCATGCTTTCTACTTAAAACCCTGACATCTTTCTCTTTTTCATATACCTGTGATTCCATGACTTCCCTTTTATCTGGAGGGGGATTTAAAATTTAATGTAAGATATTTAAATGTAATTCAAAATAATATAGGTGAAAATTCAACACCTCATTGCTAATATAAACTTTGAAATTCAATGTCAGTAAGAGCCTTTTCAGGGTGGTTCTTATTATTGAACTATTTCAGCACTGAACGAGACTGCTCAGGACCAGAGATTTTCTTAAACGTGTTTAGTGACAGGGTGTCCACCTGGACATTCACTCTACATTGCTCTGGTTTTAGTAAACAGATTTGTGGTCTGGTTTTATTTACAGGTTTCCTAATTCCTATGGGAATTCAATATAAACCGATGCACTGATGACCTTGTCCGCATCCCTGGCAGTTCATGGTACCCAGGGATGCTCAGGGCACTTGCCCCTCCCAGGGCTGGCAGCTGCATCCCAGCTGTGGGGGCTTCAGGGGCTACTCCTCCTGCAGCAGGGGGTGAACTCGGTCTGTCTGACCTGGCTGGGCTCTGCCACACACCCTGTTTGAACAGGGAAGGTGCTTTTTGAACAGGGAAGGTGCTGTTCGAATGGGGAAGGTGCTGTTTGAACGGGGAAGATGCCGTTTGAATGGGGAAGGTGCTGTTTGAACAGGGAAGGTGCTGTTTGAATGGGGAAGGTGCTGTTTGAACGTAAAGTGCAGTAAAGTGCAGCTGCTTTTGGTTTGACCATCGGGAGTGTGCATCTCTGAAAAAACAGGGTGTGCTCTGCAGTGTGGGAGGGATGGGACAGGGGTAAAAGCCAGCCCCCTACTGCAGCAAGCCCTGGCTGGGGGCCACCATGCTGTCAGTGGGGAAAAAACCACATTTTTGGAGGTTTCTGTGAGGCATTCTGTGTTTGGCTCCATTGGTGCTTGCCATGGTGGCTGCATCTCTCTGACTCTTTGGGCACCTACCCCAGCTGGGTTGTCCCCTCCATCCCCATCCTCTTGAAGAACACGGATGCTTCTCAAATGTTCTGTGCTGGAGCTTCCCGTGCCAGGGAAGGTGAGGGGATGCTGCTTGGCTGCAGCAAGTGAAAGCTCTTCTGCTTTCGCCGCGGTCAGCGTGAGCATGGCAGGGACACAGTGCAGCCAGGAATGAGTCACCCTAGTGAGCGAGAGGGCAGCTCATCTTAAAAACTTGTCTTAAGCACAGTGTAAGGTGGCAAAGCTGAGCTCAGGGCCAGGCTGGAGCATGAGGGCTCCAGGTCCTTGGGAAGGTGCCTGGGTGGGTGGGGGCAGATGTGGGGTGCTCACCCTGAGCAGGGTGCGTGCCCCCCATTCCCAGCAGCATCCATGTGTCCATCCCACTTGGCAATCGCACTCAGCTCCCCTGAACAGCTCTGAACTGCTCACCTTTCACAAATCAACGTCACTTAATTCTGGAAGAAAATGTCTTTATTTTTTTAAATGTCCGTTTGTGTTCATGGAAGGTTGCAAACATTCGGTAATGAATACGTCAGTATAGGCGACACATGGCACGCATCCTTACAAACTGGCCTGAACAGTAACATTCCTTTTGAATATTATTTTATTAAATATTAACTTTCAGTATCTAAACTGGTAGTTTTACATGGATACACACCTTCTGAGTACCTCCCATAGCTATGGATACTTAAACAATTTGAAAAACAAGTATTGCCTGATTCAGCTCCCTATAATGCAGCTCACATGAGACATGGGAAACATTTCATATCAGCTGAATAAACTTTG
The DNA here is from genome assembly GCF_023634155.1 of Falco peregrinus. Taxonomy (NCBI): domain Eukaryota; kingdom Metazoa; phylum Chordata; class Aves; order Falconiformes; family Falconidae; genus Falco; species Falco peregrinus. Next base: position 63,749,065 of record NC_073728.1, on the reverse strand, counting down.
AGGAAAAGCAAACAAGACCATCAGAGCCCTGTTTGCTTTTGTATTACCCGGAGTCTGGCTGGATTTGGGTGACACAGCTCTGCTTAGTCAATAATAAAACATGTAGTGGCTGAAGTTACCCACTGGATCCCAACGGCCAGGGAGGGAGCAGAGATGGGAGCTCACAACTGGAGTGAATCTGCTCCAGCCCCGGGGCTGGTTCTGGGGGCTGAGAGGGAGGGGAAGGTGCTGGGTGGCCCCGATGGCCCTGTCCCCATCTCAGGGTGGCTCTGTCCCAGCTGTGAGAGCACTGGGGCGATGCAGAGCCGAGCCCTGGGGCGGTGGCATGGGGCAGTGTGCTAGAGACATAGTGTGGCTGCAGCCCCAGCCGGGACCCACGGGGTTCCTCCTCACACACCACTCAACAGCAGGTTCCTGAAGTCAACACTTAAATACAGCATCATCACAGTAAATATCTCAAAGTAGCCATAAATAAATAAATAAATAAATAAATAAATAAAATTACTCTTTCTTTCTGAATCAGTATGACATAAGTTAAAATATTAAAACTATATAAAATATTTAAATATTATTTTAAATACCTGTCTTTTAACAGAACAGCATGTTTCAATCATTATGGCAGGCATGGCTGCTGTCATACCATCAGTTTTTATACATATATATATACTTCAAACCCATATGCATATATCTATACACAAACCCCATATATCTTTATATAAAAATATTCTATGGCCATATATTCCTGAGAATAAGTTAATAGTGGAATCACATTTTGTTTGGAGTAGAGTTCAGGTTCTTCATTTCCTCTTGGTTTTGGTGCTGTTGTTCTGTTTAGGCACTTGGAATTTTCTCAGAGAGCAATTTCAAATAATTGCCCAATGTGTCCAGGAACACTTTGCTCGTTACTTGAACAGTCTTACATTCCTTGTCAAGATCCTTTTTTTAAAAAAAAGAACATAATTCAGGCATGTAACTTAAATATTTATCATATTTCTATTTATCATATTTAAGTTATTTGATATATTTGTTTTCTATAGAATGGGCTATAATATCCCACACGTTTGGGAGAGCTGAGCTGGTCTCTGGAAACCCCGAGGCGGCGTGCTGGTGTGCCGACGGTGGCTGCACAGAGGGTGTCATGATGCTGCCACCCAGATCCAGCTGCTTTTCATATTATTATGGTTCTTGCAATTGAGATTACCACGGGGAAAGGTGGCAGCACATGGCTTCTTAAGGGAGAGTGCTTCAAGGAAGAATTTGCACCCTTCTTAATGATACTAATTTTCAGAAGACATTTCTAGTGCCCATTGCAGCCAAATCAGTGCCTGTCCCAGCTGCTGTGTCCCGTTATGCAACAGCCTTTGCTGAATATTGTGCTATCGAATATCACAAAGTCAAACTTACTTTGGGGATAACGTTTTGGTATCCCTCGAGCAAGGTCAGTCTTTTGGCGATGAATCTGCTTTGTATGTCAAGTTTTTCCAAGGTGCTTATAAAGGCTTTCAGGTGGCTCTGCATGCATCTTTCCACCTGCAAGCACAGGGGACAGTTATTGCGACAGTTGTGCAATACGTTGGTACCACGTAAACGACACATCATATCCCAGGAATTTAGATACCCATGAAAAATAATAACCTACAGGAATGAAGAGCTGCGTTTTAAAGTATAGCCCCTAGTTTTGTATTCAGCAATTTACTGGACACTAAATTGAGGAAACCATGGGGCAGTCTATAATTTTCATATAAAAACATGCCAGGGACAAAAAAATACTCTGCTGCCTTCGATGGAAGTTGCAGGTGCCACTAGAAACTGGACATGCAGAATTTAGAGGTGTCCAACACGGGAGGCGTTTGTTCCTAGAGGGAAAGGCCAACCCTGCATTAGGGCTTCGTTACTTGCTGTCATGTCTCTGTTAAAACTAGATCAGAATTGCTTGATGAAATAAAGTAATTCTTGCTGCTGTTGTGAATTTGCAACTTTTCTCCCTGAGAATAAGAGGGGCTGGTGCTGTTTGCCTCATGTTCATTTTTGATAGGAGATGGGCTCCTACTTCTCACTTGCACCGCTCATCTCCTCCATAAAAAGCTCATTTTTCCCACTGGATTGCAGGCACATACAGCTCAGGGCAGTTAATGGGTCTGTATGGGATATAGACCTAATAGTAATTTCTGACTGTTCCAAAACTAAGGGTTCAGCGTGAATTTTGGAGGCTATGGAGAATATGTCAGTGCACGTGTAAGACCTTTGCCTACTGACAGAGCATGGGCAGCAGCTTTCTGTAGGTTCTGGCCATAACTTTGCATTTCCCTGGGTTTGAGCTGTCTTAGTACTATCTAGGTTCTGAAGTGGAAAATAAATTTCGGGATTTGAGACAATAATTTCAAAGAGAAGAAAAGTATGCAGTTTCTTACCATAGCATTCACAGTTACAACTCTGGGAGCCTGGTGAAGAGAAAATGAAATTAGCAACTGCAAAAACAAAACTTGGACTAGAAAGGCAGCTGGCTGAAAGCCATTCAAAATAAAGAAACTTACTGCAGTTAAATTTAGCTCCTTTATGTGTTCAAGAACTTCTTGAATCATCAGTCCTACCAAAGTCCCGGGGTGCTTTTCAGTCGACGAGCTGGTGGGTTGGGATGCCTGCAGTGGTGCTGAGCTGCACAGCGCCCCGAGGCTGAGCAAAGCCACGACCTGGAGCAGCATCATGATGTCAGCTCTGCCTTCGGCTGGGTGAGCGATGCCTGCCTCTGCCGGGGGTTCCTCTTATATACACAGCACTGGAGGAAATGATTAATATCTCACCACAAACAGGCTCTTGCTGAAGGGGAGGCGGGGAAGATTTACCTGAGGAATGGAATCTGCTGGTTATTCAAATTAGTAAGAGTCTACGTACTTTCTACATGAAGAGCGGTCCTGCAGGCTCTGTCCCAAACCCCTCCGCTCTGTGTACTCCCAGGGTGAGCCACACAGATCCTCCGTGCGGGTGAAGTGTAGCCGGGTGTCTGTATCCATGTGTGAAGATGTTAAAGCGTGCATTCACGGGCTACACACAGACACATATACACAAATGTATGCACAATTGTACATGCTGGAGAACGAAACCCTGATTTATATTAATTCTTCAGCACTTGAAAAAGTTGGAGGTCATTTAAAGAAAATGTACAGGCTCCCCCAGACACCTAGGGTTATAGTGCTCAACACTAGAATATTTATTTTTTTTTAAGATCTGTATGATATCTACCTGAACTATCCTGTACAGTTTCTACAGGGAATTGTGTGGTTAAATTCAGGAAATATATTGCGACTTGACTGAGTCAGGCCAGAGGTGTCACGTGTTGGGGCGCTTGGGGAAAGGCACTGTAGCCTCGGGGGGGGGCTCCCCAGCTGTCCCAGGGGGAAACTAAACCTGAATGGCAACCAAAAAACAGTTTGCCATCAAATTTAATTTAATATGGGTAGAGCTGCTAGTGCACAGGACAGGCTAATTATGAATATCAAGTGGAGAAATTTGGTAAAGGATGATTCAGAAGCCTGGCCTGTGGGTATAAAAAAAATGGGATTTCGTAAGAACAGCTGTCCCCCAGGCTGGCACTGGGAAGCTCAGCTGGGGGTGCTGGGGTCCTGGCAGAGAGCTGTGGTCTCCGCATCAGCCTGGGCTGTGGCATCTCGCACTGGTTTGGGTTTGGGCTACAAGTGGAAATGTGAACCAAGCAGTAGTTCTCCATGTTTTATTTACAGTCTGAAAATGTGGTTTCCACATCACAGTGCTATTTATTAACTCCGGGGCTATTGAGAATGCACTTGAGGGTGCGGGATGAGGTTATAGCCATCTCCTGGGAAGGCAAAGGAATCCTGTACTCAGTGTGTTCCCGTGCCTAGCCCACTTCAGAGCAAGCAGGAAGAGGACACACTCCATCATCCAGAAATTTTGTTAGGGTGTACTTTGCTCTTTAATCCAATATTGCTGATGAAAATCCTGAATAACGCTAGACCCAGAGCAGATCCTTACAGCCGGGGCTAATTACAGCCTTGTAAGCCAATGGTGAATTGTTGCTCACCTGCTCTGTTTAGCAGTGATGTACTTCATACAGTAATTTCAGTTACTTTCCCCTAATTTGCTTATGAAAACATGCTGTAGTCTTAGGCAAACATTTCAAGAAGTGTTTTTCTACTAACCAAAGTATAAGTCCAAAGAGCAAACTATTTTTTCCAAACATTATGTTTGACATGATCTGCTTTGCTTTCTGTTTGTTATTGCCCTCTGGAAGCTGAAAGAGGTTTTAAAGTCAGGTTGGCTCTTGGCAGGCTGCGGTGTTACTCTGGCTGGACCATATCCAGGGGCATCTTCCAGGAGGGCAACACTCCCTTACCCTGCCTGCAGGTGCTTTATTGCCTACAGGTCAGGGGGCTGGATGCTGTCTCTCAGTTTAGCTCACATGCTATCAGGTATGTTCAAGTCACACAAAGTTTTGCATTTTTGCACCTCTAGGATGCATTTCATTAAATTCACTGAATACATCAACCTCCTGAAATGCTGACCCTACTATAACAACCTGCTTTTCTCCTGCTGTAATATGAAAGAGATTGCACCGTGGCAGGCACTTTGTAGACAACACTGTGAGTTTGCACAGCCTTTAAAAAAATGTAAAGTTAGAGGGGAAAGGAGAAACCTATCTCCTAAGTTAAGATACGGGCAAATCACATCATCAGTAGGCTTTCTTCCAGCCACCTTAGTGCTCCCACATGTCTACATCTTTAATCTAAGAGGTAGTTTCCAGCAATGAGCTATAGTTTCCTCATCATTTCACTAATATTTCAGCTGTGCTTAATAATTCCTTCCACATTCCTGCAATAATCTATGACACTTCTCTGGTAATTCCCAACATTTTTAGTGCAGCTGTCAGGGTCATGCATATTTCAGGATGAATTTTTTATCATCCTGGACATACTTTCATGCCAGAGCAGGGGACCTGGTGTGCAGGCAAGGGCTGAAGACCGGCTGAAAGCTTAGGCAGGAGGGTGAGAGTGTGCAGACAGGGATGAGTGGTCCAGGAGGGAAACCGACAGGTGTAAAACATATTAGTAAGAATACTTCAAATACAGCAAGCGATTTACAACAGGCCAGCATAAAGCAGTTACTCACACAGCCCCACAAGCAAGACACTTGCCAGAAAAAACAAAAGCCAGTGTTAAACTCCAGGCTGATAATCTGAGATAAATGCCAGGACTATGACTTTTATGATTACTTTATTGGATACAGTCTAGCTTGTTAGAGTAAGAAAATAGCTGCGCTGAGGAGGTTATGGAAAAACAGTGTCACCGTCTGGTGTCAGCACCATCTCTGAGGAAGTGCTTCATCGGGAAAGGGGTTTGCATTACAGGAGCGAGACACTTACTGATGTTTCCAGGGATGTGCAGGACAGAGTAAGGATCTGTCGTGTCTTATATCTCCACAGCCTGCTGGTAGGTCCCAAACAGATTTTGCACATTTATAAAATGTGGAACAGGAAAAAAAAAAAAAAAAGAGAAGAAGAAATACAAAATAATCCTGCACCAGGCAAACATAGCTGATGTCTGTGACCCTTCAGTGCTGCTTGGCTGTTTTGTGTCTGTGTTTTGGCCACTTGCCTCCGTAAGTGTCATGCTTTGTGCCTCGTCTTCCCGAGAACACATCACACTCAAATCTGATAAAGATTGTCCCTGTTTTGTGATTCAAATGGTTCATCATTACTTTGTTTTGTTATTATATCTGGGCCAGGAAACCTGGCTGTGAAACCCACAGTGTGTTCCCTCCATTTGGTAGGAAACTGTCCGCAATAACAAGACGTTTCATCCTCTGAAGAAAATGTCCTCAGACATTTCAACCTTTCAGTCCTGAGCCTGTTGTGCCAGGCACTGCCACGAGCCCAGCAACACCTTCCCCTCACCCGCGAGGGCAGTCACTCTGCCAAAGAACAGTTTAACTCTGAAGAACAGATTGTGTCACCCCAAACCCATACTGGCTATTTTAAAACTCATCAACCACCTTATTTTGCAGAAGAGACCGATAGAGAACTGGTTCCCAGATCCCCCGGCAGCTCCAGCCGAGCTGGTTGCTCCATAAGCTCCTTGGCTTTCTTCTGGCCCCAGGCTGTGTTTGCCTTTCTCCACTCCCAGAAATTCCCATAGTCCTCTGAGTTTTTCAGGACTGTTGGCAGTCAGCCACGGTCACGATGCAGAGAGCCTTAGAAACGTGAAAATTAATTGCATCATGTCCTGCAGGCTCAGCTGTGGCTATCTTATTTAATTATTCTTTCAGGCTTCTTTTTCTTTATGAAGATAACTAGTGTATTTTCTTGACTAGAGCTCCTACATACATCCTGGCTTACAGAATCTTTGCTCCAAATTTCTGCAACAGATGAGTAATAACAGCTGTGTGTTGGTGGCAAAGGAAGAGCCTCAAGAAGATAACCTAGTTACAGAGGGTTACGTGGTCAGCATGTAGGTTCTCCTCTAGAAATACAGCTCGGAGTTGGTGCGTTGGATGTTTAGTATCTGGTCTTAGGAAAGAAAATCTCCCCAAAGCCTTAGGCTTCAAACTGCTGTAGTGTTTTGTAAAACCGTGAGCATCCAGCCACTGTGCCCATTGCAAGATGGGAAACTAGATTCTTTGCAAACTAATGTACAGCTCCGTTCTAAGAAACCTGCAAGGGCCCTTTCTAGGAACCGGCACACTTGTGGCAGATGAGCAGCATTGACCTGTCTTGGAGAGTGGTGTAGAGGAAGATTTGTGCATAGTCATCGGTGGTGATTACATCAGCCCAAATGCTTTTTCTGTAATGCCCAGAGGTGTGCGGAAAACTGCAAAGTCAGAGGGGCTGTTCTGGTCCTGCTGGAGCTGGAGGACGGGGGAAGGAGGGATGCCCTCTCTTCTGACTCCAAGCAGAATCTCCTGGTAATGAGGTGAGGTTGGTTTCTCTGAAGGTAGCACATCGTACCAACCTTGTGCTGTTGGTACAGTAAATACTGAAGAAATGCAGCTGTCTCAGTCCGTAGCCCCCAGCACAAGCGAGCCCGCCTGCACAGCTGTCACCGCTGGTCACTGCATGCGGCCTGTAGGACAGCACTTGGCCTCTCCTGCAGCGATGGGGTGACTGGGAATAGATGGCAAACCAGAGGTGGATCACCGCCCTGCCGTTGTACTGCAAGGCACTGAGTTACTCTGACACTCAGCTTCCCATTAAGCTGAGCTGAAGTTTTAATTGATTTTTGGGATGCCCACTCTCCGGAGTGAGCTTCTGCAAAAGGGTAGATATCCTCCATGCTCGCTAATCTCAATTTATTTACTCTCCTTCCAGTCACTTATTTCAAAATGTGTATATGTTTACAACCATATGATGTTTTCTCCTGGAACTATTAAGACTTACTCTTGGGTGATCTTGATTTAACAATCCTGTTAATTATGTTTAATTAACCAAACTCCTGAGGGAATAAAAGAGTAACAGAAATATTTGTGTCAGAAAGTTAATTTACCTTACACAGGTTTTATTTCCAGTCTCCTACAGAAGCTGTACAGATGGTTTGCAACAAAACCCACAGGTACAGGCAGCAAGTGCTTTTCTGTACTCTTAGTAGAACCTTCGCAAGGTCTCGCCGAGACATCAGGAATGCAAAGGTGTGAGGAGAGCTTTAACCATGGACTCTGGCACCCATCCAAATGCCTGTTGCTTTGGAACAGACCTCTGAAAAAGTTTCTCTGAGTCATGTAAAGGCTTCCAGGCTTCAGCAGGGGAAAGGTCATGGCTTTTGCCAGCCTGCCATGAAAACGCAAAGCTGGAGCCTTCTGCTGGGCTGCAGCCTGGCTGCTTCACCTGTGCTTGCCACCCGCTCTTTGGCTGCGTTTAGACAAGATTAGGCAAGTTTGTTCTGACAGTAAAAACATTAATGATAATGTCAGCTGTGTTGTGTAGGTCAGTCTGCATCTTCCCAATGCCTGGCAGAGTCTGAGGTCTGTTGTCCTCCTGTACACGTAATCTTGCATTCCGCTGGGCTCCTGTCGCTCCTGCATTGAGCACAGGACAGGCACGCTTCGTTCTTGTGTCATTTGCTCCCACGTGGCCAAGAAGTATCTCAAGATATTTTGTGATAATCTGTGCACTGACTAGAAGAACTCATTGTTATCTCTACTTTTCTTGATTTTTTTTTTTCCTTCTTTTGAAACTCTCAATAAATCAGGTGCATTTGGTAGTGGCTGTGTACAGAAAGGGAGGTACAGTGAGGCTTTACATTTATAAATTTCTGTGGCATAAGCTTTAGTTGGCTGCATCAGCATTACATGAATGAGAGACATTATCAGTAGCACTAGAGGAGGGGAAATAAGCCCATAATCACGATCAGTCCAAAACACAAATCAGGGAAGCTCCATGAACTAAATCAGGCAAACGAGAATGATTTAAGTACAGCAAGTAGTTTGTGACATTTAATATAACAAATGCAAGACAGAATTCAGAGTATTGATGCCAGCCTGATGATCGTCAGGCCACTGTCAATGACAAGTGTAGAAATCAGTCATCTTTCCTAATCCATTGTGATTTGGAAGACATCCTTCAGCATGCTGGGATGCAGGTGGCTGTGGGAAGGGACTGGAAACTCCTCATTCCCAGTGCTGGTGAGCTGCTGATGCTCAGTAGACATCAAATGGCAGCTGGTGGTTTCTGTTTCGGAGGAAGGATGCTGCCTATGCACAGTAACCACAGAGAGAATGAAAATTTAGTTTTTAAAGGTACTTGAGGATTTATTTATGAATATCTTTCATGAAATGAACCTTCAGCCTCCAAGAAAGGAACTATCAGCATAAAGCCACAGGTGCTGATCGGGTCCCTGTAGCCAAGGCTTTTACCTGGGCATTTTTTGCAGGTTTGTAGTAGCCTGGGATACAAGTGACCTGGTAACAGATTTCACAAATCTGACTTTGTCTCCTTTTGTTGTCTGTGTAATGAGTTCTTTTACCACTTTTTGTACCTTGTTGCTAATAAGACCAAAGTTGAACTCTCAGAAGCTTATCTTCAGGGTCTTTTCCAACCTAAATGATTCTATGATTCCTAAGGAAGAAAATCCTAAAATGAAGTTTACTTATGTGACTGTAAATTGATCTCCTTACATTGTGCTTTCAAACTCCCTTTAGCTATGTTTTGTATTTTTTTTTCCCCACTAAAAATTTGTTCAACCCCTACTTTGCTCAGGGTGGACCTTTCTTGGACTGCAGCTGTTGTCTTGCTATAGTATTTTCTAACTTCTAAGTGGTTGCTTTGCAACTTTAATAATCCTTAGTAAGTAGTTTTTCCTACCTAATTTTGAGGGGGTTTTGTCCAGTAAACCGAAAACGAAAATCCCAGGCAAGGTACCCTGTGGAGTCCCAGTGACATCAGCATGGTTGTAACCTTGGTGAACTGCACTGTGTAAGGCCACAGAGATTTCAAAGATGGTTTTTATGTTTTCAGTCTTACTAAGTAACTTTTTTTACTTAGTCCTGTTTTAGAAACTACTGAACTGACATCTTCAAGATAAGCTCCCAGTCAGCATGGAAAATTTTGACCTAGTGATTAAACATTTACAAGTCTGTTGGCAAAAGAAAACGATAAGCGGTGTGTGAGGCTCCCCAGCAGAAGGGAGAAGGTGCATCTTCCGAAAGCACGTTATGAGAGAGCATCACATCCCGCTTGGTAAAACCAGTGGGATCCAGCGTGATGGAAAAAATCACTGTGGCTGTGTGGGAGCTGGTGGTGCACCCCAGGGCACCAAGCCCTGGTGAGCCCTGGCAGCGCTGCCTTCCTGCCGCTCCCCGGCCCTCCCTGCTTTTGGCCATGTCTTGTACTGCAAACTATACTTACTTTGTCCATTTTTTCCATGCAAATCCCTAGAAAAATCAGAATAACTCTCTTATAGGTAGTCTTCTCACTAATAGGCAGTCTTCAGAGAAGGACAAAGATCTTCCAACCTGTGTCTCCCTGGGTTTATCTAAATTATGGGCATTTAGCTATCAGTTCCAGCTTTCTGCACTGGTCAGCATATCATGAATGTCTACTTCACTTTAACATTTTCCCTTTACTCACTGCTAGGAAAAAGAAATGACATTTTTCTGTTTCAGGTAGCTAATTGAAAAGCAGGTTGACTAATATTGGAGAAATCACCACGGTTGCACCACTGTTTTGGTTTGTAATTGGCCAAAACCATGGGTGAAACTGAGAACAGAAAATCCTGTGAGATGGGAAAACCTAACCTTACCCCTCGGGATGCATCTCATCTTCCCATCGGGAGCGAGGCAGTGACTGGCCATGCCTCAGCTACTGCAGGGCTGCAGGCAAGGCAGGACTTTCTCAGGCAGAAGGTTTTCCACAATCAGCAGTGTCTTCATGACAAAAATGCCGAGAGTCAGAGGTTAAGGAGCCCAGGATGAAGTTTGTGGAGCAAGTTGTCTCAGCGCGCTCTGCAGTTCCTGGGAAGCTGCCAGGGATCCTGCCTGGAAGTTTAATCACATCCTTTGGAAGTTTCTGACATTTCCAAATCAGCTGAGAGGAACATCAGTGTTTAGAATTGCCATGCTATTTTTAAGCAACAACAACGAAAAAAGAGGCCATTTCGCTCTCAGCCAATTCAACCAACACCCAATTCTCCCCACAGAGCTGGGGAGATGGGGGTGCCCAGCCCATGTCCATTGGTGTGCACCACACACCAGCCTGCACGGCAGCATCCCCACAGCCACGAGCAGACAGATGGCAACGACGCAGGGCTGAGAAAGCAAATACATCTATCAGTCAGGTTATTCAGTGGAGGATAAAAGGGGGGAGATTTCAGCTTGCTGTAAGGATTTTGGTCTGGTTTTCTCCACCTGGGTACTGAGAAATAGGTTTCTAGGTCTCATCTGCCTAATTAACTACTGCGTTTCAATAGTTCTCACCCTTTGGAAAAGAGCAGTAGGTTCTGGGAGTAAAGCATGTTATTTTGAAGCAACAAGCAGACAGCGCCTTCATCCCCATTAGCCCGGAGCAGCACGGGCAGCACAACATCCTTTGCTTCGGTGCTGCTGGCTGGCAGCTCCAGCTGCTCCCGCTCTCCTGCTCGGTCCGGGAGCGGGGAGCATTGCTCTCCAGGGAACGGCTTGACCTGCCTTAGGAGAAGATCTTGAGGCCTCGTGTGCTCAAAGGCAGCTGCTTCAATGTTCCAGAGGTGGTGTCAAAACACCAATGTAAAGGGAAAGTCAAAGCCTTCTGTGGATTTTGTAGCCCACCTGATTTTTACGCCAGTATCATCGGTCCCAAGCATTGCAACTCTTCACTCATGTCCCACCGTCAAAGCAGCTGCTCAGCTGGGGACTGTTTCTGCTTCTTGACTAGGAAAGTGAGAAAAATCTGTGCCGACAGCTAATCACAATATTGACATGTACTCGTACAGCACATGAGAACAGAAATACTGCCTGAAACTCTCAGCACCACAGCGGGGAAAGACCTAAAGTCAGAATTTACCTCTGTGCTTCTGCTTTTTCTCTCATAGAAAGTATACCAAAATATTTCATGTTTTTTCCTGATACCTTCATCTATTTTTCATTTCGTTAACCAACTTCCTCTTTTCGGTCCCACAGCCATTATTTCAAACCCCTCTCAAGGCAGCCTGAAGCTGTATGGCCAGTTCCTCTTTTAAGAAACTTGTCACCAAAATACGTGTGAATAAGCACCAGCCCACGGGATTGTTTAGGTGCTGCTGAAGACCAAGCAATAGGAGGATATATGGGCATCATCTGGAGGTTTCTCACAACTCCACAGTCACTTCTAGTGTCTTCTTAGATGTCAGAGTCTGCTGCCGTCTCAGCTCCCTGAGCCCAGCGTCTGCAGAAGTGGTCACCACTGCTCCTGCAGGAGTCTCCCATTTGGAATTACAACCTGAGACCATTCCTGAGAGCCCAGCCCATGTACTAAAGCTGGCGCAAGCGATCCTGCGTGCCTGGGACTTCGCTTTCTCCAGGAACATCACCGTGTTTGTGATTACAGGTTTGCAGGTAGAAGGACAGGTTTTGAAAATATGAGCGTGGATTTTGGAGCGCTCTGCAACAGAGGTATTTCATTTCTAAATTATTTAATGGTGGCCTAGCAGCTCCCATCTGACTGGCTTCCAGCCCGCCGTGCTTTTCCAGCTGGCTGTAACCTTGCTGTTCAGCAGCACCATCCCTTGGTTCTGTTGCCATCACAGCGGTGACCTGAGCTGAGTTACTGTCTCTCCTGTTGGGTATAAAAGGTTTAGCTCAGCAGAATTATTCTTAATGTAGTAACAAACTCACTTCGTTTTCTGTTGTGTATAGTGAATGTTTTAGCTCCTTGCCTGCACTTCGATGTACATGTCTACATGCAGCCAACGAGTACGCGATGGCTCCTTTTGAGCTTGTCCGTCAGAACATAGTGACGTTACTGAAGAATGTGAGGCTGGATGTCCTGGTCTGTCATTGCCCGCTGTCTTGCGAGCAGCAAGTGGATATTTCAGGAAGGCAGTTGCGAAGGGTATAGAAAGATCTTGCCCTGCCATGTCCTCCTGACACCTGGCCCCTGGCAATGCGGGAAACCTCTGAGACAAGTGTAATATTCCCATTGTTGAATTTAATGCTACAGAGTTATGACCTATGAATTTGTGTCACTTTTTTTGAACTTACATATACATTTTCTTTCCATTATATGCCACAGCAATTAACCTTGTAGTTTAACTGAGTTTTAAGTAAGAATGTACTTTTTTATTCTTTATTCTTTCTTTCTTTTATTTTTTTTCTTTTTTCTTTTATTCCAAGCTGCTGCCTGACAGTTCTGGGATTTTTCCATTTCGAGAAGTAAAGAATTATCACTTGCCATTCACCTTCTTCCTGCCTCTCTTGATTGCAAAGCCCAGGATCTCCCTTTCCACCACTCCTCTTCTGAGTGTCCCCTGCTCAGAAAGCTCCTCTGTGCCGCCAGTCTCCCCTGCACCCCCTTGTACTCTGTGGTGCCCTTTCAGAGACGGGGTGACCAGACCCATAAACGGTATTGAAGATATGGCAAACACACGCAATTCCTTTTTTTTTTATATATTCTCCAATCACTTCCAAACAATTTAGAATATTTTATTAGCCTTTCCCACAGCCTTTCCCACAACTGGGCTGATGCAGCTGAGGATGGTCCACAGTGACCCTGGGCTGAGTAAGACTCATGAAGAGCCCTTTGCTATTTTTAGTGATGTTATGTTTCCCATGTGCACGCCTGTGTTCACCAACACTGACATTTTGGTGCTGTTTTCTTGCCCAGTCACTCATCATTGCAAGGTCCTGCTAGGACGCCTCATACTCATCTTCAGAGAGTATTCGGCATCACTCCCCGCTTTCCAGCATCACATCCATCTCCTTTTCCAGGGACATTAAGCAATGCGGGTCACTTGTGCTGCTAATTCTGGCTTTAAACCCTGCTGATGACACATGCTTTTGTGAGTACTTCCTCTGAATTAATTGTTTCATGCAATGACATTTTCCCTTTGACTGAAATGATTCAAACCCCTTTTTGCTTTGATTTTATTTATGTCCCTTTTTGCGCATTCAGTTCTACATCCACATATTCAGTCTAGGATTCATTTTTACTGCATCCATTTTATTAGACCATACAGTGTATTTTACTCCCTCGTGAGATATATTCCTTGATTCAAAATATTAATGGAAGATTTACTATTTCACAGCCACTTTTGCAGTTACCTTGGTAAACAGCAATCTTCCCATGTGGCACAAAAGGGCTCCATGCTGATGCTCCTACAGAACTCCTGCCTGCCACATTCTGGTTCAGCTCTGATATTCATACCTCTTTTATCTTTCTTTTTAAGTAGTTCTCTAAATTCTTAAATTATAAAATTTACATGACTTATTCCTTCTGTTTTTTAACTAAACCAACACAAATAGGCAGCTGATAGTGGCAAGAAGGCAAACAACACCAAAAGTCCTGAAAGACTGGCTTAAACAGCCTGTTGTCTTCAGTGCAAATGCTTGTTTAAAAGATGCTGCAGTTCAGTACAAGCTAAGTATGTAAAATAATGAATAAATGTGTGAGATACAGATAGTAATAAGAAGTCATATAAAAGGCATTTCAGCCTGCACAATTTCATAGAATCACAGAATCACAGAACGGTTTGGGTTGGAAGGGACCCTAAAGACCACCCAGTTCCAGCCCTGCTGCTACGGGCAGGGCCACCTGCCACCAGCCCAGGTTGCCCAGAGCCCCATCCAGCCTGGCCTTGGGCACTGCCAGGGATGGGGCATTTCTGCAGGTCTTTGGCTTCTGTTGCTTTTACTGGCATTGGCCCCGTCCCCAGCGCTGTATGTCTGCCTGCCTGAGCTGACAGCAGATGGCAGCTTCCTCAAAACCGGAGGGGCAAAAGGGATTAATTACTAGAGGAGAGAACAAAGCAGAAAGCTCATTGCCCTGCTCTGCAGTCTGCTGCTGTTGACAAGGTCACATCATTGATCAATAACAAAATTCGGCCATGAGGGCATCTCTCTCCTCGCCTAGGTTGGGGAGACAGAGTGCTTTGCCTCTCTGTGCAGCATTTACAGCTCGAAAGGAGCTTGGCTGCTTTTAAATAATAGGATCTACATTTTCCTGAATCACCAGCGTGAACAGTGTGTCACTTTGCAGCCACTGCACAACCTCACTGCCCACACAATGCCGAGGTACTGCCGTTAGCGGGTCTGCACTGGTGTCCCCTCACCCACCTCCCAGCCCTCATCCTTGGGCTGGGGAAGAAAGGAAAGTGAAGTACAAGGAGTTTAACAGTCAGTATAAACCACTTAAATGCTGATGAATCCTCCATCCAAAATCTGTGTCAAAATTATTTTAATATATATGTTATCCTTTAAAACTCCACTTAAATTCAAGGAATTCCCAAAGCACTGTGAAAAGATGGCACTTTCCTATGTGCTCAGGTACCGGCTTTGTCACCTCCTTGCTTTAGAGGTGTGGCTCATTAATCTTGAGCCAAATCACAGTATCTGTATTTCTCCATTATCCAAACCCAAAGGAAGAGCTTTTGTCTGATGAAAGTGCAAAGGTCATTACAATGTATCTTTGTCTTTATATAAGGGAGCTGATGCTTTACTCCCAGTCTGGTGGAGTTTTTCCTCCACATAATTTCCTTCCACAGAATGAATCCTTATTGTCCATGGCCTCAGTGTGACCAGAGCTTGCTCCTGTGTGCTGACAGGATCCTTTTGGATTCAAGCTGTCAGTATGTGCTCTGAGCCAGAAGTTAAGCTGAACATCTCTTGTTTGTCTGGTGTGATTTCAGCATAGCTGGCATGAAGGGTTACAAGATTAAACAAGTTCTGTCCAATTCTGATAACTTAATTTGTCTCATAACAACCACAATAGAACTACTTGTTTTCTTATTTTACACTGTAATGTAGTAAGAGTGGGACTGGGATTTGTTTCTTCTCAAAAAGCTCTTGTAACTTTGTACTTTGTTTTTGCAGCTGGAGCCTGGGACTGGGGCAGCCGCAGAGCAGCAGTGGCACCTGCACTCCCCTGGCATAACCCGGACAGAAGTAGTTCAGAGTTTATGATGATGGATGGACGTTACCAGAAACCAAATGAATAAACTAGGTCATTATACCATTTCTAATCTAATACCTGCTGGTGTTTTTGTATCCCAAAACAAAATATTCTATTTTTCCCAGTTTGCATAGACGATCAACTGATTTTTTCCTGTGAATAGTTAAGTAGAGGTTTTGTGTCCAGCATTTTCCTTATAGCTAGGAAGATTTTGGGCACTAAGGTCATTCATCTCAGCTAACAGTCATGCATAAGTTGAATTTGATTAAATTAATGAGACATGTAAAAAATTTGCACTTGGTAAGTTGATTCAGAGTCCAATAATTATAATTTGTGTGTATGTATGTTGCATATATGCACTTACCAAATGAAATGTCTTTACTGTGAAAGTTTAACAGATGAAAGACTGTTAATTAGTGCTATTACAGCATCATGTGGGGCCTTCATTATGCCAAATGCTGAGTGTCAAATATTAAGAGACAGCTCTTACTGTAGAAATGTCTTAATTTTCAGAGTCCTCAGGGCACTGAGAAGCTTTGATGGTCCTGAGTAGCCTCACCTGGGCTCCTGCCCACACCCTCCCCATGGGCCCAGGAGCCCATTTAAGCTCAGTCCCAGGGTTTTTTATTCTTGCCCTGTATTGCAGGAGTGCTGGTCTCCAGCTCAGTCATAGTCACGTCTGTGCTTGGCCATGGCACCTGCTGGTTTGGACCCCAGCCTGTGGGTTGGCTTCCTGACCTTGGACCTACCTCAGGACCAGACAGGTACCTGATGGTCTGGGCTCTTGGCTGCCCCTCCCCAGTTGCCACCCTGAGGCCTGTCCTGCTTGCTGTGCTTGGGTGCCATGGGACTGCAGTCTGGCTGGTGCAGTCAGATGTGCCGTGCTCAGCTCCCAGCTTAACCATGTCTTAGGGAGCAGTCAGCCCTTGCTGCACCCTGGCTGTAACCATGCCTGCTGTTAAGGTAAGGTACACACTGACAGAAACATAGCTTAGATGAGAGCTGCTAGCAAATCAAAGTGCTCTGCAAGCTAACAAGAATAATATGAAAGTTGAGAATGCTTTAGGTACCTGTGCAGTGGTCAGTCAGTAACTGCTTTTGTTGACTCAAGGGCTGATCTTGTCCCTTCATTTAGCCAAAATATCTTTCTCTAAATCTTCAAGGTCCAGCAGGTAGGGAGAGCTGGCACCATAAGCTGTATTTGTACAGCTTTCAGCAGCACTTTGTACTGCTTTTGGCTATGAGATGCAAAATAGATTTATTGTAATGTCAGTCCTCCTATCTCTTCTTCTGGGTTCAGGCTGCCAGATAGCGCTGACCTGTGTGCTGTCCCTCTGGTAAATATGCCCTCTGTTCATCCTGAGTGCACGTGCTGCCCTCTGGCCCTCACTCAGAGGCCCACATTCATCCATGTGAAAGGACCATTGGGAATTACAGCATGGACTTAGTCATCTTCTCTCCCACAGGTAGAAAAAAAATAAAATGGCTAATGAAGAGGCTGGTGCAGAAGCGGAAGACAGGGAAGGAACGACTGCAACTTCTAGGGTAATAAGTTAATCAATGTTGCTGTCTCTAATATTGGCAAGTAATACAGGAGGGAGCCCGTCACAAATGTCGGTGATTTAATGGGTCAGAGAATGGGTTCTTAATTAGTTGCAAAGAATGGGCCCGTTAATTAATGAGGATAATGTGGGGCTGGCGCTGTCCGTGGTGCTGGAGCAGCCCGCGGGGCCCGGGCGCGATCGTGTCGCTGGCTCTGGAGCCACCCGAGAGATGCTGGGCGGGGGGAGCGGCTGCGAGCCCTGCGGCGTGACATCGGGCCTGTCAGTGCTCGGAAACAGCTGGGAGAAAGGCGGTAGGCACCTGAGGAGCTTTACAGAAAACCAAGTTCTTCTTTAGCTACATTTTGCACTGTGGGTCTAAAAAAACTATCTTTCATCAGGTGTACTGGAGAAGTACCTAACCCTTTCCACAGATATTTGACATATTGTTTCTTGTAAGCCTGTCATCTACAATCTTAAAGTGAAAGTTAAGAAATGAACTCGGATGAGATACCCAGCCAGCCAGTTTACTCACCTGTGTTATGATAGGCAGGAAGAAGGTAAAACAAACGCCTCAGCTGCAGGAAAAGCAGTTGAGTTCACACTCATGAGAGAGTTCACACTTCACACCCTCTGGCCTGGGGCAATGCAACCATGAGATGGAAAGTCACAGACTTTGCAGGCTTCACTGTTATCAGAATTAATTATTTCTAAACTGATGCCTCCCCAAAACCATCTCATGATTTTAGATGTGGCCAATTGGATGTGTGGTGGATTCCTGTTCTCCACGCTCTGCTTTAAGATACAGGCAAAAAGGTATGTAGCATGCCTGTGTACTCAAACAGCAGCGCTGCTAGTAATGAGGGTTAGTTGTCTGGTTTACTTCTAAAGACCTAAGAAGGGATCAAGAAGAAAACTCACAGTGTAAATACAGCCTTCAAAGTAAGATAAATAATAATAAAAAAAGTTCCTTCCCAGGAATAGAAAGCAAGGAGCTTTGAACAATAATGAAGGCAAGGGGGGCGTTCTGCTCACAGTCAACTGGACTGGGACATTTTGGGACTGGGGATGCTGTGGCTTGATGTTGGACTAGCTCACTTTGCAATGGGTAATATAAAACTCCAAAGAAACACTAAGAGATGGTGGAAACAGTTCAAACATCTTTGATCAACACAAAAGGAAAGCTGAAATAGCATCCTGAATAGGTATGGTCTTTACTTAGCACATTCTTGCATTGATTCCCTCAGTAAATGCTGAATTACACAAGGGTAGAATGATATTTTTAAAAAATCATAATTCTGCAATGAAATGATAAAGAAAGGACAAGGTTATAATCATAAAAAACCAGAAGGGTAGACAAAGCTGCAACTGAAATGTGGGGGAGTGCTGAGTCACTCTGCATTAAGTGCTGCCATAGTAACTATTTACCAGCTGGTTGGGAATGAGGAGAGACTGAAAAACCTGAAATAAAAATCAGAGAAGCTGCAGCTTGAAATATATTAATATATCTTTTTTAAAGATTTAACGGAATGGAACACTTCTGAGGTTTTTTATATTAGTGTTACTTGGGGCAAACAGATTACACTGGACCATTGAGTAGACACATACAAGTATTCAAGCAAGAAATAAAAACTGATATATCTTCTCTGCCAGACTAATGTTATTGCACCTAATTGTGAGAACAAGTAGAAGCCACTTTGGATTTGCTCATTCACGTGGAAGTGTTGTAGTGTATATTCTCTGTAACCCACACCAGGATCTGAAGGAACACAGAGGAGAGGGTTCTTCTGGTGCTGACAGGTTTTGGGGTGAATTGGAAAATCTAACAGAGTTTAGAGAGGGGTATAAGCTCAGATTTCTTGGCCAGTCTCTTCTGATGATGTCCTCTGCTCTGGCTATTAGGAAGATTGCCATTGGCCTGTGGCTTAAATTTTTTATGGCTGAAGGCTTGTCCTCTGCAGGGGAGATGGCTCTGTGGCGTTAGTAGTGACCTGGAGCAATTCTGTGGCTCATAAGATTTCAGGTGGTTTCTTACTGTGGAAAACTTCTGCAGCATTGTGACAAGTATATGACACCTGGAGACAAAAAAAAATATCTCCATTATTATCATCCCAGATGATGGAAACTAAGAAAAAGCACTTAATTCAGTGAGAGCATGTAAACTGGATGCTGTTGAGATGTGAACAGCTTGAGAAAATGCAGTAGCTGAGCCTTTTGGTAACCAGTTGGGCCAAGCTGGCCTTGGGCTGCAGTGTACAGAGATGTATAAAGCTGTCGAGGGTTTTAAAGTCATGAATTAGAAAGAAGTTCATGAGAACTTTGCAGAGAGGCAGGAAGCTTGTGGTGAAACATAGGAAGGCACTTGCTTTTTTTTAATCCGCATAGAGATTGGAGGAGCTGCTGCAGGAGATGAGGTGAGGAAAGCCCTTCTTTGAAGAGCACAGGCAGACACCTTGCAGCTCCCCGAAGCAGGAGCATGGAGGTTATTTGTTGTGTCCATGATCTTCACTCCTCCTATGGTAGATGGAGGAAAGGTGTTCAGGACTCATTGTGTAACTGTATGTGCAAATCTATGTGCAATGCTGTAAGTGTATGTAGTGGAGTTCTGGGAGCTGGTACACTTCAACCAGTTTCTACAGGTTCCTCAGTTTCCCTAAGGAAATATTATTTGAAAAGGTTCAGCGCCTGAAAGACCAAGAGATCACATATCACTGGGACAACTCAATTTGTCCTATCAATGAGCTTCAGCACTGTCACTTCTAGCTAACACGGGTTTTCAGGAGGCCAGAAGCAGGGGTCAGCACAGGGCACTGGTGTTCAGGGAGAAGGCTGGGCATGCTTGGAGACAGGGATGGTAGGATTTGGGTCGCCTGCACAAGATGAGACATGCTAACAGCCTTCCAACACAAAATCTGCTACAGGGAGGAGGGTAGAAACTTTTTTCTTATCATTAAAGAGAAGGTTGTAGGACTAGGCTAGGCAAATAATTGAAATAAATTGTGCAGTATTTAATCTATAATCTGTTTTATTCTGTAGTAAAGTAGATTGCAGTGGAGACTATTTTGCTGAGTGCTGTTTTATCTGATTTTATGACACCAGGTGTAGCTGGTCACAATGGCTGTGAAGGCATTTACTGTGAGAACTGTAGCCTGAGGAACTTCAGTTGTCTTTGGTTCCCAGCTTGGTTGTTAGTACGCTTGGTGATGGTTTTCTGCTTTCAGACCTTGGATCTTGGAAGCCAAATAGCCCTTGAGCAAAATGGATATTGGAATTTTCTAACAGCTTTCAGGAGTGGGCAGTGGTGGTGCTAATACAAGTGACATCATTTTTAGTCAGCTGCTGGTCCTCTGTATGTAGGAAACTGTCAAAGTCCTTTTCATAGTGAATCAGAAGGAAACCACATTGTGAAAAACCAGGTTTTCCATGAAATGGAAATTCTTGATTTACGTCAACTTCATTCTCACCTTTAAGAAAACCAAAAGCCTTTATCTTCAAAGGAAACATATGCCCTGGACAGCTGTAATCATACCTGAACTAGTGCTAATTCATGGTACAGGCAGGGATTTTTTTTGGGGTGTATCTTGGTCCATGTTCATGAAGAGTTAACTAGCTGCATATCACAGCTTTGAGCAAGGGGTTCTGCCTGCTTTGCAGATCTGCCATGTTAGTCACTCAAAAGGCTGGAGGAAAAAAAACCCAGTGTGTTCTCCCTCTTGCCACTCCTGTCCTGTTTACCCCACTGGCACTGTGGTTGCCAGAGGGATGTAAGATGCTGTCTCACCACTGGTGCAGCCCTTCTAAAGCCCTTTTCTGCCAAACCCTTTTTGTACCACAGAGCCTGGAGACTGGTTTTTCTACAACCAGCTTGTTCAGGGAAAGAGGGAAGCGCTAACTAAGAACACAAATCTGCGATTCCCCCATGTATTTAGTTTCACATACACAGTTTCTCTCCTTTTTTTTTAAGTAGCCATTAGCTGTATTTTGGGGTGTTGAAATACCTAGAAGCGATGCTGCTGTCTGTTGGGCTCTGCTGATGGAGCTGTAGGTGTTTCAGCATCTCTGGCGGTCAGGGGGGTTTAGGACTGCTCCTGTGCAGGTCACCGTCCAGAGGCAATCTCATCGGCCAAAGGCGAGTATAACAGTCATTACGGATGAAGTTTCTCCCCTTCCCCTCCCTCCCCTCCCCGCTCTCCCCCGCCGCGGGGGAAGGGATGCTCTCGCCTGACGAGCACCCGCACACCAGCGAGCAGCATCGCCCCTTTTAAGACGGAGCTGGAAGGCTCGGCAGGATGGGGAGAGGAGGAGGAGGGCTGCTAAAAATACCGCCCTATGCCGGGGGAGCGGCGGGGAGCGTGCGGGGCCCGGCGGGGCGCGGCGGGCCGGGCCGCCCCGGTGCGCAGTGAGCGCGCCGCAGTGCGCGGAGCGGAGCGGGCCGCGCCGCAGGGATGCTCGCCCCGCTCCTGGGTTCCGCGGGCTCTGGCTGGCTGCTGCTGGGTGAGTGCTCCCCCCGAAACCCCTCGGCCTCCGGGATTTGCCCTGCTCCGGCTCCTCGCTCCCGGGAATGCCGCCCCCCCCTCCTTGGAAGCCCCTGGGAGTGCTGCTCTGCGCCCCCGCTCCCCGCTCGCCCCCGCTGCTCCGAGGCAAAGGGGATTTCAGGCGCTTTGTAGGGAAAAGGCAGGCGGGAGCGCGCACCTCCTGGCCAAGATGGAAATGGGAGATGCTGCCGCATGGTGCGCCCGGCCAGCCGGCGCGCTGAGATGTTGAGGTGCTGTGAGATGCTGTGCAGCGCGCTGGGATGCTGTGAGATGCTGTGCAGCACGGTGCGGCGTGCTGAGCTGGAACGCGTTACATCCCTTCTCCCAAATCATCCTGCCATTTCGTTCGCTTGGTCCATCTCGGGTGCATTTGGAAGGGTGCTTTCTCCATGGCAGGGGTGTGTGCTTGTGCGTTAGTGATGGTGAATCCCATTGTCTTGGGCAGGCGGTAGTGATTCGAAGTGTGTCTGGGTTAGAAAATACGTGCAAGCCTGAAATCAGAGGCTATCTGTAAGGCATCTGAAGGTTCAGCTTGAAATGATCTGCCACACCAATTCAAAATTGAATCCTTTGAATCTGTGTGAAGTCCCTGTCCTAAGGAAAGGTAACGTTCAGTGTCTGTGCTATTTCCCCCTGTATCTGTCCAACAGCTTTCCTCTAGGCAGGCAAGCTTCCAAGGGAAATGAATACAAAGGGGGAAATGATTTTAAAAGACAGCATCTTTGTATCCTTAGGTAAATATTCTGGGGGAGGGGGAGTGCTAAGAACAGAAAACATCATGATTATATATGTTCATATCTACTTGCTATTTTTGATTATGAAAAGGGTTGTTTCACACTGGGGGGGGGGAAAAAGGGAACCTTAATATCACTGGCCTGAATTTGGTCTCTGAAAATATCCTGGTGGCTCCCATTAAAGTTAGTGGCCTTACAGTTGCTTATATCAGCAGCTTAAATCAGCTGCTTTTGAACTGTAGCAAAACTCATGCAGTGCAAATATGGCCTGGAGGGAATTACATGGGTGAATCAGAAAGCAGGACTTGGCTCAGAGGCTGCAGGCGAGTGTTTGTTACAGCGGTTTGGGCCCCAAGGCCCCAGGGACTGCTCCGAGCTGCCTTACTGGATGCGCCAGGCTTGTTTATGACAATGGGAGGAGGACCGGGTCTGCTGGGAACAGCTCTTCTGTGCAAGCTCCTGCTCCCAGACCTTCATGTCCACCCTACGGTATTGATCCCTGTGCCTCCCGTCTCGGTGTTTATCCTGCTGTGCCCAAACACATCCCCGTGTGTGTCCAGCCATCCCAACACATGTGTCCGTCCAGGTGCGGCTCTGACTCATGGCCTCCTTTTCCTGCTGTGCTCTTTTTATAAGTGTGGACAGGACTTTAGCCTAATGTTTTTCTCTACAGAACCAGTGCCCTTGGAAGACAGCTATGCTGTTATTGCCTTTAGCAGCAGCCAAGATGTATGGCAACACAGGTCACCTGTGGGAGATGGATCCCACTGGGAGAGGTGAGGGCCCTGCCTGACCCAGCAGCGTGGCACTGGCTCAGCTCTGTGTCTGCAGTCACTGCTTTTGCACAGGGTCTCAGTTTTCTGGTGGCCCCATCCCTCAGGTACCACCCCATGCTGCAAAGGAGTCACAGTGGCTGTGCTGATTTACTGAGCAAGGGGCCCCTTGGCTGTTACAGCCCAGTGCAGCACTCTTATTTATTTTAAATTCATTTCTGGTGCCTTTACACAAAGGTTTTGACTAGTTGAGAGCTATAATGTTCACCTCAATGAAATAATGGTAGAAGTCAGAGAAAGACAAAGCTAATTATTTCCCAATGTCTAGACTTGGATGATCTGATGGATGCACAGAATGGTATAGTAAAATTCCTCCACGGATTTGCATGTTGGGCTGGGTTGGTTGAAGCAGTACGAGGTTACACATTACCCCTTGCTCCTCTCCCCTTAAGTAGGAAATCCCAGAGACGACTCTGCTCTCTTCCCCCCTTACTTCATGTGACTGCAGCCCTAAACTGACCCCCCCCACCCTGTCAGTCCTGCCTTCAGTGAGGAAGAGGAGGGTTTGCTCTCCTCATGGGTGCTGGAGGCCCTGGCAGGTGCCCGCACCCACGTGTGGAGGCAGAAGGGAGTTTTGCCATCACGGTGTCTCTTCTCCCTGTCGGCACCGGCACATCTCCAAATATTTCTCAGTGTATGCTTGCAAAGGAAGCAAGAGGTTCATCTGGTGCCACAACAGACTTCTACAGTCGCACTTCTGAACGCAGCTCTTGGCTGTGACATGGGAGTCCTTGATGATGCCCTGAAATTCAGGTCTCTGGATGAGAAATGCTTCCTGCTGTGCTTTGTGTATGGAACAGAGCGGATGCCCAAGGCTGCTCAGCCCAGTCCATGGAGTGTGCTGGCTGCTGCACAAGGGGCAAAGCCTGTGTTATTTGATGAGGTATGTTTAGTTGCTTTTATTCTCCATCCCTCTTACTGCTCCATTTGAACGGTTGCTAGATACCATCAAAATGAAAGAGTAAATGTATTTGGATTTCACTGCTTGCTTGCAGGGAAAGACAGCACATAGCAATTTTTCTTCGCTGCTCTGGACTAATATAGACATTTACTTGATTCTTGTCTCCATGCTACTATGGATATTACAAATATATTCAAGTAACAAAAAGAGAAGAAAAGCTTTGAAGGCAGATGGTAATATCCACAGAAATAGGAAAGCTGACTTGAGAGCAAGCCAGCAACAAAGAAATATGTTGCGACGGAGGGAAGACACAGTCACTCAATATGAGTGATCAGCAGACTTCTTTTATTGTACCTTACAGTCACCTTTTATGCCTTGTTATAATTAGCTCATACATATTACAAAAGTTAAGCTCATTATTGGTTAGTTGCCTAAATACCAAGCCCGCCCCTAGTTTCTCTTCTGTAGTTATCTGTTCCCACCTGCAACATTCTTTTCCCACCGAAATCTTCCTGTTACTGTGTAACAAGGACAGCCAAAGACAGTGTATTTTTGCTTTACTTCAGATAAGCTGAGAGCGATGTGCATTTTTGTCCAGCCAGCTGGACTATGTCTATGTGACCCTTTTCAGCTAGCCAGTTATCCACAGAAATACACAGTTACATCAGGAAGGGTATAAGTGCCATTGCCATTGTTCTGACATCACCAAACACTGCAGAGTACCACAGGGTTTAAACCTTTCCTTGTTATTACATTTCTGATAGTTCTTTGAGAGAAATACCAGCATCTTATTTCTTCATCACTGCACAGTTGTGACCAGCACCTGAATAACTTGTAGCTAACTAGAGGCAAGTCTGGGTGAGACCAGAAGCGATGGTACGTGACGTGACACAGGCATTTGCCCTGTGATGGATGCACAGGCGTCCAGGGCAGCTCGTCTCCTGTGGCTTTTTTCTTGGCTTTGCTTGATTATTTCTTCATATAGACTCAAACAAAATGATCGACTTAATCACCCTCGTTCTGATCAGAAATTAACAGGAAAACAACAACTATTAATACACTTTTTTTATTATTTTTACGTGCTCTGCTTGCTTGCTTTGGTGATGGATCAATGCAAGTAATGAGTTTCTTCCATCACTGCTATTTATGTCTCTTGTGCTACCGTGTGAAGCCAAAGCCCTGCGGGTCCTTGGCACCGGGGGCCCATCTGTCCCTGCTGCCATCCTTGCAGGGCTGCGGGTGCCAGCAGCACAGGCAGCTCCTGCAGTGCTTCGTTCCTGCAGCTGTCTGGCCTTGTCCCCTCTGGAGAAGGGATCGGTGTCCAAACAGCTCCAGCCTCTCTCCTCTCCCTCCGGACAGGAGGGCTTGCAGAGCTTGTGAACCCAGGGACCCTCTTATGCTGGCAACCAGCCCAATGCGGTGGGGTAAAGTGTATCAGAGAGCATGTAGCTTTAAAACACGGGTAAGTATGCTTGAAATATATCTGTAAAATCCATGAAGCCCCAGTGGGAGCCCTCATGCTCCTTTCTACACTTTCCTGTAGTTTGCTGTGAGCCACTGGCTCTCCAGGGGCTTTCTTCCCAGACATGCTGATTCAGTCTTTGCAAATCCTTTCTTAAAGACTCCAAAGAACTTAGTGTTGATACCGTACAGCGTGATACGGGCAAATGTTTTGCTGGACTCGGATTGATCGCTATAGCGTGCTATCAGCGCTTGCTGGTGACAAGTCATTTACTGTGTCAAGTCCTCCTTGTACTGTAAACATTGTCATGGAACCTCCAAGGTGACCCGAGGCTGGTGGGGAGGAAGGTGAGGCTGAGGGCAGGAGGGGGATAGACGCTTTGCCTGATTCTGCTGCTTTCTTATGCTCTCTATATAGATAAAATTATTGTACCATTTTGCTGTAGACCGTGCTATGGAAAACTTGGAGGCTGGTGGTGAGAAAGAGTAAGGCACTGAGATGAGCAGGGATTTTTAGTTAGGAAAGAGTTTCAAAGCCGTAGGGGTAGTTCAGCCCACAGGACCCCGGAGCTGGGCCCCGTGTTCCTGGCTGTAGCCCTGCTTTGCACATTCCTTACTTACTGCCTGGGCTTTTACAGGCAGTAATGTAGCTACAAGGTATAGCAGATGCTTTGGAGAAGTGTGACTAAAAGCACGACCCCTGCTTGGTGGGGGCTGAGTTCACAGTAGGCTTTGGCGAGACCCTGCGATGATTCTTCCACAAAGCCCAGGTATTCCACTTGCTGTCGCGGAAGCTCCCGTTACCCACGCAAGGTGCTTTTCTGTCTTCCGGGCTGTGTGGTGTACCATTCGAAAATGTTGAAAGAAGATAAATCCAGCCACCTTGTCCAAGTGATTTTCTTTTGCGCCACAGGAAAAAAAGTGTCACTTGTCAAAAGAAAAAAGGTATCATTCAGTGGAAATCACCATCTCATTAGGAAACCCCCAATTAAGGGAGGAAAACTCTTTATATTTAGACCTGTGAGCTGTGGTGTTGCAAGACTGCAGCTCACATTTCCATTTGCTCAAAGATGTGGCTGCTGTGGTGTAGATGCAATCTCAGAAAACCCAAGGTGAAGAGTTTCCACTTCGTTACTGCACAGTAATGCTGCAAAATCAGTGTTGGATGAGTTGGCTTTGGTGAGGCTGATGCCCCAGAGGTAGCTGGGTTGTGTTAGGTGGCTTTGCTCACTGAGGTAAAGTGTGTCGCTGGCCCAGGGAGCAGCGATCCTTGTCTGAGCAGGACCCTGCACAAGTGATCAGAGCCTGGGTGATTCTGAAAAATAACACCAGCAAAGGGCCTTTTAGCCACACTTGCCTGTGGCAGAGGCGGTTACCTGCACAAGCCCATCTTCTAGTGGCCAAACTCAGACAAGTGTTCACTGTGCTTGCTGCAGAGGGTTTTGGTGATGGTAGGAAGGAGGGGAGCACCAGTCCCACACCTGGGAACAAACACCTGGATGCTCCATCTGGACCACTGGGGTTGTGCTTTGACCACAGATGAAGGATAGCCACTTTCAGGCTATCAGCCTGACCACAGTTTTTGTTTCTGAGGTGCATCCTTGGGTCCAGAAGCAGGAGTGCGGGGCTGGCAGGGACCTGGTGTGGGGTCCCACCTCGGCTGGCCCTTCCACAGAGGCGTGACCCTCCATGCTGTGAATCCACTTTCATTTTTGGAAAGCTGCTCTAGAAACTTTTGCTTCAAAACCTTCCAAGTTTCAGCTCGGATTTTCTTATGGCTAACCCAGATCCTGCTTGTTCAGATGCCAACGTGATGTCTCAGCCCAGCCATTTGTTTTCCCCCGGTGTTTCCTGCCCGACCGCAGCCCTGCCTCCTTGCTGGGGCTGTTGCCCATGTGGCAGCTCTGCCCTCATCCTGCCAGGTCCTCTTCAGCCTGGTACCTTCTGCCTTTGGAAAGGATGGGTTTTTCCTGCTGTGGGGAGCATAGGCAGCACGTGGCTGGGCACAGAGGGCACCATGGCTCTCTTTGGGCTGCTGTGCGATCTGTTGAGTGGAGAGCTGCAGAGCTCTACTTTCCTGGGCTAGGCAAGCCAACCCACTGCGTTTGTTCATGGCCAAAAAGAAAAGTGGCTAAGGTGACCTTTCCTTCTCCCACCAGCCATCAAGACACTGAGTTGCCCCCGTGCACAAGCTAGAGCAGCCCCCGGGCTGCACAGACCTGCGTGAGCTGATGATGGTGCTTGGGGAGAGACGGAGCCTCAGGAACAGCCTCCTCAGGGAAGGACCTGCAAATGTCTCTGCATGGTGAGGGTCCGAGCCATGTTCCCCTCTGCCTTCAGAGTGATGAGCAACTCCTTTTCCAGGGCTGCCAAATCCCTAAAATCAGCTCAACAAGCAATGTAGACATTGCTGTGATGGCCGGGGTGTCCCGGTCACTGCTAGATGGCACCAGCTGAAAGCCACAGCCGGGGAAAGCAGGAGGTGTTTGCTAAGCTGGGATTTTTATTTTTTTTCCCTCCAAGGGCAAGTATGAGCTGGCTGGCGCAGGAACCAGTACTGAGATTGCAAAATTGATTTAATTTGCTTTTTTTTTTCCCTTTGAAAAGGTATCTAGAAAGAGTAAATCATTCTGCTGTTGATTTAAATGAATTAGAAGTGATCTAAGGCAAACTTGCACTGAAATTTTGAAAGATGTGAATGATGCAAATCTCTGCAGAGAACAGTATTTCCATGTAAAAAGTGGAAAGAACACTAGAGCTTGTTTCAAGATTGTTTCCAATGGTGGAGGAAGAGACAATTATATTAGAATCCCTCTTGGAATGTAAAATGTATTTTACTTGGTGTCTCCAATACTGTTTTAGGTAAAACACATCTCCAGGTGACCTAGTTCAGAATTATGTTTTCTGCAAAATGTTCAAATAATCCCTTCGAACACCCCAGCTGAGAGCAGCTTGTGAGCAGCCTGCTTGCAAAAGGTTCCCCAAGTCGTACCAGTGCCCTGATGCCCACTTTGAGGAGAGATTGGGTCCCACAGTACCGTGTTTGCTGTGGGGCTCCCTGGCACACCCCGCGTGTGCTGCCGTAGGGAGTGTGAAGCCTCACAGAGTCACAGCAAGGCCAGGGCGGCAAGGGGCCACTGGAGCTCACCCCGTCCCCCCCGCTGCAGCAGCTCTCCTAGAGCAGGACCCACCACGTCCAGGCGGGTTTGAATGTCTCCAGAGAAGGAGACCCCCCCGCCTCGCTGGGCAGCCTGTGCCAGGGCTCTGTCACCCGCAGGGCAGGGAAGTTCTTCCTCACGTGGAGCTGGAACTTCTCGTGGTGCGGTTTGTGCCCGTTGCCCCTTGTCCTGTCGCTGGGTGCCACTGGAAGGGGCCTGGCCCCATCCTGCTGGCACTCGCCCTGAAGATATTTGGAGACATGGATAAGGTCCTCTCCAGGCTAAACCAGCCCAGCTCTCTTGGCCTTTCCACACAAGGGAGATGCTCTGTCATGGACCAGCTGGGGCCCTGGGGCTGCTGGGGGAGTGATGCACAGTGCCCCCCTCCCTCTGCCCCTGCAGACCGCCCCAGCCCCGGGTTTATTTTGCCTGAAAAGGGTTTTTTGTGCAGCCTCTCCCTGGCCAGGCAAATCCCCGCAGCTGAGAGGCTGCCGAGGGTGGTGTGATGCTCTGACCTGCCAACAACAATTCAGGGCTGTGTTTCCTTTGGGAAAAGGCATTTGCATATCCTCTATTCACTTTATTTAGTGAAATAAGTTTGAAAAGGCAAAAGCTCTGGGTCACTGAGACTGAAGAATGGGCTGTCTGAGAGCCTCTCCCCACCTTAACTCTTTGAAACCTTGCTCCAGTGTCTTAGACACATCTAAAAATACCCACAGAGGGGGGGTTAAAGGCTGCTTTTGAAGGGGGCTGCAGGTGGGGGAAAGCCTGACAGCAAGGAGGCAGCAGAAAGGTGTTGTATACTTGTGAATTGCAAATCCCCTTATGTGTGGCCGAAGACAGACTTCGGCAGAGTTTGCAAAATTTGGCGTGGGCAGAAATGTCTTCACAAGGAAAGGAATTTAAAACAGCTGTGATAAAAGGAAAGCAAAAGTGAGTTACAGCAGAGTCAGGCATAGAAACGTGCAGTGTGCTGCAGGGTGCGGGATCAGAAAGCGGAACTGGCTAGAAACAAAAATACAAATAACCTAATTGCTGCTTTAGTTAACAAAATTAAAAAAAGCCCTAAAGCAATAGCAAAGCCCCTGAAACATAAACCAAGCATTTAAAAACATTCCACCAATGTAACCACTTGTTATTACTGTCAGGAAAAAAGAAAGTTTTGGTGAAGTATTTCACTTCGAGTATTTAAGGACATCTCAAATCACAGCCCAATTACACATTTCTCAAAAACCTTCCCGGACATGATGCCAATTGCCCCTTTTCCCTGATTTTCCAGTGCAGTGCCAGGCCCTCACTGCTGGGGATCCTGGGGCTGGTCTGGGGTCTCTGGCTGGTGCGTGCCAGCCCTGTGGACATGCCCGGATGCAGCAGGGAGCCCCTTGGACTGGGCCAGGATGTGGCCCCTGCACCTTGCTGAGTGCTGCGAAATTAAGACCGTGCTTCTGGGTGGCTGTAAACTGTTTTGAAGCTGACAGCTGGAAAGAGATGCATAAGCAATAAAATCATCATCATGGGTTTATTTTTGTTTCTTTGCCATCCACTGGCATCCCTGCAGTGTAAGGAAATGAGAGCTAGAGGGAGAGGAGGCAGAAACACTTCCCTGGTAGCCTCATATTAGTGTCCTTAATTATTGAATTAATTCTCTGCTCTGTTCATACAGCATGCTTCCTTCCTGCTGCTCTGTGTAAGTGGTCAAAAATGCACGCTGTATAGTCAGTATAAGCATAATATCTGACCGAAAGACATAGAAAGGAAAAAGAGACTACTGAAAAGAAACACAGGGGAGTAAAGTTCCCTCATCTTTTACATGACTTACATTATTTCAACTAGTAGCTGTTTTTTATTTCCAGTCGTGGCAGGATTTTCCATGGATGAGCCTTAAGGAACGTAGAGATACTGTTGGCAGATTTCTGTTGTGTAACTGAAGCTATTTCCCTGGGTTAAGGGAACGTCCTGAAAGATGAAGCAACAGTCTTCAGTGCTTTGTCCTCAGAATTTTGAAGTGCTTTGTGGGTCTCTGGGCTGTGGAGTGATGAAAGCCCAGGAGCCCACAGGCTGGCTCTGAGCTCGGCATGGTTTCCTGGTGGTACAGCCTTGCTTAGCTGCTCTGATGGCTCTACATCCTCCTGGCTATAAGCATCGCTGTTTAAATTTCAACCTTAATATGTATTTCTCATTAATTTTGATAAAGCCTAAAAGCATAGAGAAACTCAACAGGTTACTTTCTCTTACAGTACTCTCACGTTGTGTTTGACTGTGAGCATTAATAGAACTATAATTTACTGATGTAACTTTTTTTGTTTTCCTGGACAGGTGAGGTCTCAGCCAAATCCCATAAAAGTCCTTTGAAGTCTTTCCATTGATTTTACTGGTAGTTGGATCTCACTGGGCTTTAGACTGAGCAATAATCGGCACAAAAGGTGAAGTCTTACTTCCTTTGTATGTGCAACATATAAACGTCCCTGCTACTTAACACACTGCGGTGAGGGCCAGCCTGAGTCCTGGTTTGAAGCACAAAGGGCTTGGTGGCTCCTCTTGCCTTGGCGGGCGCCTGGGTGCTCAGCACCTCTGCGGTCAGCCCCACGTTCTGCAGAGCACAGCTAATACATCTGCAGGAGGATCTAAACACGTACTCGAGCTGCCCGCTGCGTTCTGCTGCCAAAGGCTCTCAGAGCAAAGCCCTGTTTATGGTGAACTGCATGCTTTCCCTTGGCTGCACCTCCAAAAAAGGTGGTTGTCTTCCCATAAAATGCTCTCCCGATTACTCTGCTCTGCAAGTCACCTGGCAGAAAATGCTGGGGCACTGGGGAAGCTTTTATTCGGTGTATTACTTAGAGCGTGCTTACCCCCATCTTCCCTGAAGGCAGGAAGCCTAAATCCAGTTTCCTCCCTTTGTTCTCACTTGTATTTCTCCTATGGTTGTTCCAGCAAGCGAGACCTTATGCTGCGTGTATGTGCAATAAAAGCAAGACAAAAGAAAGAGAACTGCTCAGGGTATTTACTGAAGAGGTAGAAAGGTCTGAAGCTGTCCTGAAAGACTTTTTTACTGAAGCCCTCCTCCTACATGGAGGGTATATTGCCCACTGTGAGCTCCACAGAGATGGGCAAAGGCATCTCTTACCAACAGGAGCTTGAAAGAAGAGCTCTTATAAATAAATGCAGCACATTCACTTGGGTTTAATCCAATATTTATTTAAAATCAGTGTTCCCACATCCCTTTGGGAGCACTCCATCAGGAACACAAGTGTGTTGTATCTGTGGGCTACAGGCACCAAAGCACCCAGCCAGCTGGGGCTGCTCACACACCTGAAATATTTTCCTGACTACATCAAGCTGCGGCTCATAAGGAACAAAGGGGGAAGAATCTGAGCTGGTGAATATTGCTGAGGTCCCATTAAGTCAGCACTGTGATGCTGATTTACACCTGCAGACCGTTTAGGCCAGGACCCTCTGCCTACCCTAGCAATTTTTTTAATTCAGCCTGATTGCAGAATACCCACATGTGAGCCAAACTAGTGATGTTTGACAAGCTTGCCTGAAAACTCATTAAATATTCTCTTCATTCATGAGTGTTAAGTGTTCTTTGAGAATTCTCCATTATGCGCTTCAAGTGCACAATATTGTGAGTACAATTTAGGACAGGTCAGATAGAAACTTTATTAACTGTGATAATCATGAGAGAGCATCTCTCCCTTTTTCTCTGCCAAGTGATTGTGGAGATCCAGCCTACATATGGTTTTTGGGGAAAAAAAAAAAAGATAAGAGGTGAGGAAAACAATATTTTCAATGTTAACAAAGCCAGGTATCCACCCCTGGGAGGGATGGACTCCTCGAGTGCCTCCCTAACTGCCATAATTCTAAGAAGGAAAGGAATCAAACAGAAAATACTGTGGCACTATGGGGAGGGGAGGGCTGCTGGTGGTTAGCTGAGCTAACTTCTGAGCTGTTATCTGCTCAGGAGTGGGGCGTTGGAAGCAAGCAGAGGCTATCAGTTTTCAGTTGAAAGGAATGTTCTTTTAGTTAGGAGAAATGCTTCAGCCTGACCTCTCAAAATCTTAAACATTAATAATTTTACCACCTCAAATGAATTGCAGAGTTTTTGTTTTGTTATTATCAGCGTAAAGTAACAAAACCTGGTTTGGGCTGAAATGCCAGGTTTGTTTTTTCTTTGCTTTTAATACATGTGACAATATAAGGATGATGTTGTCAATAGTTATTCCCTTACTATTTTATTGATTCAGATGATTTACATTCTTTCTACTCAAGCTATGAAGTTTCTACTTCAGCATACTAGGACTGGTGACATAGGCTTTCTCAGCGTCAGAAACTTGATTTTATGATGACTTTTCCCAGAAGAAAAAAAACCAAAACCCGTTTCTGCCTTTCATTTTAAATGGAGCATTTGCAGGAAGGCTTTGCAGTGTTACATCCAAAACCTTCTCCTCGAGGCTGTTCAGAGCCCTAAACCCTCCAGTACCATAAAGCGATGTGCCAACCCCGTGCAACGTTCAGAGCAGAGGGGGTGAGGGTTAGCCCAGGCTCCCAGGGCTGGGATGCGGAGTCTCCAGTGCCTCAAGGGTTACACCGGGGCACTGCTGCTGCTGCGCTAATACAGCCTAAGCTGATATTAGCCAAGCTTAACTTCTTTCAGCAGTTTGCAGATGGGAAGGGGGTGGGACGTCCTGGAGTCAGCAGTTCTTAAACAAGTCCATGGAACGCCAGCCTGAGACCCAGCCATGAGCTGACTGCCTGTAAGGGGAGAGGAGGGGAAACCCGCTTCCCTGGAGCTGGTAAGTCCGTGGATATTATTTTTATTATTATTTGTTTATTCGGGTGCTCTTGCTGATGAGCTGCTTGGCGTGGCGGGACCCCGGAGGGCTTCGCCCACGCCGGTGCAGCCGCAGGCTCAGCGGCAGCTGGGCTCCGGGATGCTGGCGGGGAAAAAATATCAAAGAAACCCATAAAACCAAAAAACCTCACCAAAAACAACAAAAAAGGCGGGGTGCGGGGGATCCCTTCGGGTAGAGGGACCCACGGGTACCGCTGCCACGGGGAGGGCTGCGTGCGCTGGTGTGGCAGTGCGGGGGGAGCTGGCGGGGTGAAACAGCACGGGGGGTGGTTTGCAGTGTGCTTTTGTTTCAGGTGTTTCTAACAGCCTCAGGGTGGGGGGGAGAGGCTGCAGCCTGGGTCGGGCCGGGGGTCACAGCGCTGGGGGCAGCGGCCCCGCAGGCAGCCAGTCCTGAGGGCTGGTGGAGCTCCAGCCTGGGGCTTGGGGACCCTCTGGGGGCTCACCGGGGGCTCACGGGGCTGGCACCTCTGCCACGCTCTGGCCACCTGTCAGGGACAGTTCACCTGGCTGCGGAGATGGAGCTGCAGAGATGGAACCTGGTTTCTGGGGCTGCCCTGGGGGGGCTCTGCCATTTTGGGCTTTATTCCCCCAAACTCTCGGCCCCTGCACATCAGGGCTTGTTTCCCATACCGGGAGCTCTGTGGGGACTGGCAAACTCATGTAGCTGTGGTTGGCACCCTGCCAGTTTCCAGGCTTTTTATATATCGAGTTTCAACCACCCAGACATGAGGTAGGCTCTTCGGGATGGACATCACTGTCCATGGGATCTCCACATGCTGGTGACTGGCAGGTGCCTTTGCCAAAGCTACACTGCAGTGGCAGTTTACAAGTGTTAAATGTGCGGTGTGATGTGGTTCCCAACCAAACACTGTGGATTCACACCTCCCTCAAACACGTAACCATGTGCGTGCTCTATCCACGTGGGGAAAAACTGGTGTGTGGGGTATGAACGCTGGTGGGGTGTAACCCTGGTTTTAGGCACAGTAGTGCCTTTTATTTTTAGGCATGTGCACTGTAGGCATGAAATACCCACTCTGGATGTCGAATGTGGTTTCTTGCTTGCTGTGTTGCATTGGTGTGTGCCCCACCCCTGGTGCATCCCATCCTTGGGTGTGATGGGGACAGGTTGGGTTGGGGATGCCAAAAAGGTGCCTTCAGGGGTTTCCAAGAGGCTTGTGGAGGGTTCATGGTTGTTGCTGGCAGTGTACACAGCATGGCAGGTCAGCATGGCTGTCGGGTACCACTGCCGAGGTGGTTGTGTGCAGCTGTGGGGCCTCCTTGGGAAATCTGCACCGACAAACGTGGTTATTTGCTGTTTTCCGGCACGGTGAGAGCGGTCCCTGATGCAGAGGCTGTTTCTGCAGCGATAGGTTTGTTTTTACTGGCTTTGCATGCAAAAGTGAAATGTAAAGTTATGTTCCTTTAAACACATGGTGGTATTCTCATGCACAGAAAATATGCAAAGATTATTTTGAGAAGCTCTGGCTGTTTACAGGCACCGTGTTTCAGTGGTGACCGCGGGTGCTGGCGCAGGGCCCGGGCAGGCAGAGGGCATGGCAGGAGCCGGCAGGTCTGTGCAGCGGGCCAGGCTGCCGCACCGCGCTTCTCCTGCCTCAGCTGGCCATCCCGCTGCCTTGCCTTCAGGTCTTTTGGCACATGACCTCCTTCTTTCCTAACCCTTATTTTCTTGTCCCTTGTTGCTCTGCAAGGTTGCCAATTAAGCCTTGAGGAACTTTTGAACCTGCCCTCAGCTGCTGGTTTATTTTGGGATAAAGCCTGGGCCTGATTCAGGCAGCACGTTACATGCGTGCAGGGTCCGGGCACAGCCCTGCTCGCTCTGGCTGTGCTTACACCGTTAGGGTCCCCTTGCTCCTTCCCAACTGCGACAACAGGGTCCTTCAGAAAAGCACTACAACTTGCAGGCCACTTGATTGGTAATTAACCTGGTCTAATTATAGACTGCTTACTGTAAGTGAGGGATACAACTGTATTTATTATAGTTAGATCATGACACTACTGTTACTTTTATTTTTAAGCTCCCATTTTCAATGTCATTTTCTAGTTTCAGATTCTGTGTGACAGTCATAACACTGCCTTTATGCGCACGCGTGTGACACATGACTAGCAGAAGGCCTTTTAGTCTGCTTGTTATTCCATGCTCTGCTTTTACTGCGGTGGCAGATCAGTAGGTCTGGGAGCTCTTCAAGCTGTAATATTGGTTTAAAGAGAATTGCTCCTTATGATAAATATAGTGCTTAGCTATTATATATTACAAGCTAGCAGCTCTCAGTCTGTCTTCTGTAGTGGCAGATGAAAATCTGCAGTGTGACATGGCATGGGCAGCGTCCTGTGGACAGTAACAGCCCTGATGTCCAGGATCTTCATGGCTGGAAGCAATGCCAGCTGCAGTTTGGGCCACTTGGCCCTGCTGCAAATGCTTCCTACGT
The DNA here is from genome assembly GCF_023634155.1 of Falco peregrinus. Lineage (NCBI taxonomy): Eukaryota > Metazoa > Chordata > Aves > Falconiformes > Falconidae > Falco > Falco peregrinus. Next base: position 63,713,023 of record NC_073728.1, on the reverse strand, counting down.
AACTGTTGATATTGCAGAAGGCACCACAAAATTGAAATTTGACCAAGTAAGAGTTTCAGTCCAGTCTGAGCTGTCAGTGAATGCAGGCTAATGCATGGCTGGGAAGTGGTGTACAAAACGTTCCTGTTCTTTCCTGTCCTCTGCAGGACTAGCTCTGAGCATGCCAGTGCGTTGTCTCGTAAGCATTATGGAAGGTCTTCTCTTATGAGCTTGTTTAGGTTTGTGCATCACTGTGGATGATGCATTCCCAGGGCTGCCATACTTGCCTGAACGTAAAGCAACAGCCGTGCGAGATGCTCAGAGTGTTATTCAGAAACCACTTTATTCTGGTACTGCTGCAAAAAGAAACAGCAGCAATAAACCCAGAAAGGTTTGCAGCTGGATCACAGATATTTGTGATCTGGGCTGCTGCACAGATAGTTGTGCTGGTGCCTGGGAAAGACAGGGTGGGAGTGGGGAGGCAGGAGGGCTCCTTGCCCAGCAGGGCTCACTGTGCTGTCCAGCCAGGGCACATTGTGGGGCACCAGAGCCCACGTGGCCTTGGCAGCAGTGTGCTCCCAGTATGGCAGGAGGTGGGGGTTTGGTGGGCTGGGGAGCTGCCCTGCTCCCACCAGCTGTGGCCAGGTGAAGCACAGGGTGGTCCCTGCCACTGTGCGCTGCCATTCTGGCGTTAAATGAGGCCACCCTGAGCCGTGGTGCCAGCAGACTCTCCAGCTGCCCTCCCTGCACACCTCCTTCTGGCTCCATCCCGGCACCAGTGCTTATGATTCCAACCAAGCCCCCACCTGTGGTGACAGTATGGCAACCAAGCATTTTTTCCTGTTACTTCTGAGGGACAGTTAGGTTTGTGCCAGCTCAGTTGCCTGCTCAGGCCAACACCATGCACCCCAGGGTGGGCATAAGGCAGAGGGGAGCAGCGGCTGGGGGCGGGGAGCCCCATGGCCCCACTCCAGCAGCGGGGTGGGTTTGGGTCGCCCCATCCCACTGTGCAAACAGCAAGCAGGAACCCAGCCTGGCACAGTGTGTGTACACAGTGGGAGAGCAGCCAGGGGCCAGCTCCTGCCTTCTGGTGTCCCTTCAGCCCTCCCCATGTCACTGTGACTGGTCTCACACGTACTGAGCATGCAGACACGGCCAAGGGCAGCATGTGAAGGGTCATGGAGAGCTGAGCCGGGCTGGGAAGTGGCAGTGTTGGGACCTGCCTGTTTGCCTGGCAGTGACCTGTTGTGGGGACAGAGCAGAGCCAGCCCACACTAGCCAGGGCAATGCATGCTCGTGTACCTGCTTCTTCCCTGCCTGGGCATGCAAGAGTGGGAAATTTCACCCAAAATCTCTTTTCCTCCACCCAGCCCTGGGCTAGCGGCTTTGGAGACTGTGATGGTCACACAAGACCTGGCTCTGCTGTGTTGAGGTAGGGAGACTGAGAACGAGCCCTGCAGAGCAGGTTACATCCCACCTGGGTGTGTTGAAGGGCAGCCTGCAGGGGTGCAAAAAGTGACCCCTAAGAGCTGGGGGTAGCCTGTGGGTTGGGAGCGCGGGTGCAGCGCTACTGTAAATTGCAGCCTCTGCTGAGCAATGGAAGGTGTGCTTGTCATGAAAGAAAGGAGGTGGGGGCGGGGGAAGAAAAAGAAACTAGAACAATGAAATGGGAATTAGCAAAGGCTGGAATTGAACTTCCCCAGCCTGCTGGGTGCTGTGGTTGGACCTCCCTTTCCTTCCCTGCCACATTGGGCTGGTGGGTCCCTGCACCTCTGCATTGACCAGCACTGATGCTGCTGCAAAAACTTAAGGTTACTGGGATTCTTACTTGGGCCATGGTCTCTACAGACAGGGAGGTTTGTTTAAATCCGACCAATATTTGAAGACAAATGTCAGAACTTTGCCTGGCAACAAGCCATCGAGCTCTTCACGGAGCACCTTTTTCTTTCCACTCTGCAAAACAGTGTGCCATGGGTGCAGCTGCCTTTTCTCACTCCATTCAGTGCTTCTCTTTGTACTCTGCCCTAGATAACTATTTTTATGCAATTATTTAAGCTGTTTGTTCATTGTCTGTCATGTGGCATTCAAGAACCATATAGTATATGGGACAGTCAACCGTCAATGTCACTCAAAAAAAACCCCACCCTAAAAAAAACCCACCCCAACCAAACCCCACAAAACCCTCACCAAAAAACACAGCCCCTTCCTCACAAGAACTGAGATTTACAAGTGATCACAGATAATCATAAAGGTGGGGGGAGCTTTGCAGATGCTCTGCAAGCATCTTCCAGAACTGAACCCAAGCCTTGGCAGGGATGCAGGGACAGAACAGCCCTGCTGTAATTGTGCCTGCACAAACACGAACAGGATTCGCTGGCACCTGTAAACTCTGCCATAAGGCTGAGGGGCAAATTCTTTCCTGCTTTAGTCACCTCCACGGGTTGCTCCCAGGGCCATGCCGCCTGTGAGCAGAGCCAGGGCAGTGGGCAGGATGCGGGCAGGATCAGGCTGTGGCTTCCCCAGATGAAACTTTGCAGCTGCTGAGCTGGTTTTGGCACAGCAGCCCTGATAGCGCTGCAGGCAAAAGACCGAAGACACAAAAAACCACACTGCTTTGGGGGTTTGCTTTTTCTTCGGGCTGGGTTTTGTTTCAGCTTGGAGGAATTCCCTGAGCCAGCTCGGGGTGAGCATGCAGCAGCCACGCTGGCACAAGAAGGGTGAGATGAGGGGGATGGTGGGTGCAAAAATATCCCAGGTGGGTTTTGCCATCTGAACTTCATCCTCTACAACCACAGGCTGAGGATTTTAGCCTGGTCACTAAAACCTCGTGACTCTGGAACAACACGTGCTGGTGCTGGGTAACATTTTAAGGACTTTTCAGCAGTTAGAGGAGCTTTTTCGTTCACCAGGCCTTAGGCAATTGGAGACTTGAGACAACAGAGCTCAGAGCTGTGGAGTTTTTCCCTTCTGGTAGGAAACTTAAAATACTTGCGCGGGCTTCTTGAGGCTTTGTTATCCTGACGAATGGCAGATTTGGACCAGAATCCCACTCTCAGCTTTCCTGTACGCGTGAGTCATGGTGGCTTCAGAGTACCACTGTGCCAGTCTGCTCGGGGGTGTGAGAGGTATTTTTAGGTTGGCTCACATCTGTGAGTGGTGCCTGAGTGTGGTGAGGAGGTGTGTGACTGGAGGACAAAGCTTTCCTGGGAGGTTTGGCATCAACAGCTGGATAGGTGGACCCGATGCTGAATGATGAGGACGAGCTGGTGACGTGGCTCCCAGCACAGGGCATTTCAAGTCAGCTGGGTGGTGGATTTTGTTCTCTGAAACATCCCAAATATATGAAGTAAGATCTCCACACAGCAGCTGAATTATTTATTGAATAATTTCTCTGTGCAAGGGACTGGTATGCTGTAGGTATTTTAGCTACTTTAAATACCTCTATGTGTGTTTACTGAGCTCTTTCTGTAAAACTGGACTTTCAGGACATTGAGCTCCTTGTTAGCATTTTTCCCTTTTTAGCAGATGCTTGCAAAGACCTTGAGTCTTGCAAATGCATTTCTCGGCGGTGCGGAGCAGGAGGGAGCAGAGGCCAGTGCTGCTCCTCTGGGTTGCTCAGAGATTCTCATCCTTCATTTGCACCCTGCCTTTGGTGCTGGGTGGCGAGAAGGCTGGTGGGTCAGTGGGGTCCCCTGCACCCAGCGCTGGGATCTGCCACCAGCTCGGTCCCCGGGAGCCACAGTGGAACGTGGTGCTGTCGTCATGCTGTTCATGCAAGAGGTACTTGGTGAGGAATTTTTTCACGAGCTCAAGATGCCTCTGCAACAATATTACTGGCACAAGTGTTAATCATAGTCACCCAGAGCAGGGGAAATTTTTTATATGTGTATATTTTATATATATCTGCACACACAAGCATATACATCCACATATACAGATAGATAATTTTGTGTGTATGTATAAGTGTGTATATAATGGTACCAAATTCTTTGGCAGCCTTTCCTCTGAGAAAATTTTTCTGCACCCAGACTGAAACTAGTGGTGCAGTTTTTTAGGAGGTGCCTGCCTCCTAAAAAAAATAAAAATAAATCAAATAAAATAAATCCAGCTTACGTCATTGGGCCAAGTTTATACCACAACCCCCGCATGTGCTGAACCAGTCCCTTTCATTCATCCCTGTCCTCTCGCTGCTCTGTGCGGTGACCAGAGGTCACGCGAAAGCAGCGCCAGCTTGCTTGCTGTGAATTCTATTTGCCTTATTCCTCTCCAGCAGATCAGAGAGGCTTGACCCGGACGTAAAGCCTTTTTCCGTGGCAGATAACTGCCTTGCTGACCGGAGAGGGAGAGCACTGGGGGGTGAGTGGGGAGGCAGTGGCACGGGGACAGTCCCTGATGCACTGCTGTGGTCCCACGTCTGCTTCCCATGCCACAGGCACCCAGGTCGGGGTGCACTGAGCCCCCGGCCGGCTCTGCCAGCACGAAAGCAATTCAAGCTAAAGAGGCTTATGTACCATTGAAACCTCGTTCTTTAATAGTCTTGTTGGCAAGAGGCCAATTTAACAGATTGGACGGGTCTGATTCCCAAAGGAAAGGGAGAGGGAGGTTTTTCATTAGCAAAAACAAAATATAAAAGTTATAAACGGCTTTTATTAAATTTCTTGCTTACTGGTGCTTCTCCAGTCTCTGCTCCCTGGAGAGGTGCCACAGGCTCGCAGACATCATGTGCTGTTCCTCCCTTGTTCACCATCCATGCAAATAGATGTCCAAGAGCAAATCTGTATTCTGCATCCATTCCCTCTCACACCTTATGGCGTCTGAGTCCTGGCATACTAATAAAAAAAAAAGCAATTTTATCTCTAAAGTCTTCCTTTTCTCTCTCTCTCTTTCTCCTTTTCTCTCTCTCTCTTTCTCCTTTTCTCTCTCTCTCTTTCTCCTTTTCTCTCTCTCTCTTTCTCCTTTTCTCTCTCTCTCTTTCTCCTTTTCTCTCTCTCTCTTTCTCCTTTTCTCTCTCTCTCTTTCTCCTTTTCTCTCTCTCTCTTTCTCCTTTTCTCTCTCTCTCTTTCTCCTTTTCTCTCTCTCTCTTTCTCCTTTTCTCTCTCTCTCTTTCTCCTTTTCTCTCTCTCTCTTTCTCCTTTTCTCTCTCTCTCTTTCTCCTTTTCTCTCTCTCTCTTTCTCCTTTTCTCTCTCTCTCTTTCTCCTTTTCTCTCTCTCTCTTTCTCCTTTTCTCTCTCTCTCTTTCTCCTTTTCTCTCTCTCTCTTTCTCCTTTTCTCTCTCTCTCTTTCTCCTTTTCTCTCTCTCTCTTTCTCCTTTTCTCTCTCTCTCTTTCTCCTTTTCTCTCTCTCTCTTTCTCCTTCCCCTTTATGTTTCACTGAGTTCTAGGGGAACCATAGTCAATGAGAACTAATGCCTTTGCTTTGACTCTGAAATTAAATATACAATTATTATTTGACCCTGTAAAGAATTGCGTAATCTAAGTAAAACACGGTAATTGGGCTTAGATGATGTGCTTGGGAGTCAATTATTTTGCTCGCAGTGGGTAAAATTAAGCACCTGCAAGAGTTTGTTTTGGTCTGTCTTCGTGGGTGGGGGGCATTTTTTTTAAATGGAAAACGCAATTTTGATGGAAATTTACTGTCCCAAAAATCAAAGCAGTGATACATCACATGGAAGCCATGGGAGTTTGCTTCAGTGGTCTGACCAAAGGTGAGAGGCATGAAATGGGGAAAGGGGCTATAGTGAAACCTGACACTTTATAGGAGCAAAGGCGAGTAAAGTTTAAAAAAAAAATTGAATAATATTAGCCTTGATTCAGCCAATAACCCCAATAATTGCTGAATCCCAAGTAATTACAGCTGATTAATCCTTGCAGAGTACAGCGGGTCCCTGCATACACATCTCTGTGCAAGATGGGTCAGGGCTGTGGGGTTGCTGGTGCCTGAGCCGCTCGTGGGGGGCTGCACCGAGCAGTGGTGGATTTTGCGTCGCTGTTGTGGCAGTGGGTTTATACCACAACAGCACATGTCGGACAGAAGCAGTTAGGAGTCTTGCAGAAGTATGTGAGCGAAGTATCGCTTGATCTTCTGCTTCGTTTCAGGGCTGTTTACTGGACTTCTGCACATGGATTCTTTCATAGTTTCAGATACTTTTGGTGCTCGTATTTTCCCCTTTATCGTCCCCTTTACTCTTTCTCAAGCAGTTTGTAAGGCTTGCCAGTTGTCTGGCATCTGGTGTCACAGCGGCGTAGTCCTTCTGTAAGGTTTTCAGTAGCTGTCTGTAATGATCACGAAGTATAACGGCATTTCCTCCCTGTTATTAACTGTTACATGCTGTAAAGTGTGGCATTACCACTTCCATAAACACTACGTGTAAAACTATTAAAAACCCAGCTGAAAACGGAAAGGTGGCCAAGTACCCTCAGCTTCCCAAATTTTGTCATCTTTAATTAAAACAAAAGAGAAAAAAAAATCTGCAGGTTTGGAATACACTGGGTATTGCGTTTGGGGCTGAAGCATGACAAAAGCTGGACTTCAGGGTTTGCGGTTGGAGATCTCATTAGATCATTTGTTCTCATAAAATCTTCTCCATCTCCGTCTCTGCGAGCGTGCGACCCCTCTGCTGCGGGGTGGCTGGTGTCCCGCCTCCTCGGCTGAGCCCAGACGGGCCTTGGGGTGGGAACTGAAGGTCCATCCAGCTCCTTGTCTTCGTGCCTGTAGAAGCAAAATGCACAGAGATGCATGGCAGAGACTGGCCTGGTGTCACCTCCCGTTTTAATTAAAACAGTGATTAGGAATTCATAGCCTGTGGTCTCCCAAGAAGCTGCCACCCTGGCCAAGTTAGAGAAAGTAAAAAAAGAATCGTATTCTGCAAGCAATACACAAAATCCCCAGATGCCCCCTGCCTGCCTGGTTACAGCAGCCTCTGCGCACATGGTTTTAGAAACACGTTAATCACTGCAACAGCTTTCATTTAATTAGGTTTCCAGTGATGCAGTCTGACTAATACCTGCTGGTTTTATGTGTCCCTGTGAATTTGGATGTTCCGTTACCCTACGTAAATGGAGACTCACGTAGTGACATGAGCATGAGATGATTTGTATCCCAGTGTCACCTGCCCCGTGTGTGCGGAGTACTGCCAGCCTGCTTTTCTTCGGCAGGGGAGAATGGGCCAAGTGTTGCCAGGTGCTTCCTCGTGCAAATCTTCTGTCACTGACCCCGGTTCTACAGATCTCAGAGTCTGGGGTCTGCGGAGCTGAATGTGGGAAAACACAGCTTTAGGAGTTCAACAAGCTCATACTGTTTCACTTGAGTGAAATCCCTCTAAATCTCTCTCTCTGGATTGAGATGTTTTAGATCCTGTAAATTCTGTTTCCTTGGTGAAATGAGTGAGCAGCCGGTGCCGTAGCCAAGGACACGGATCTGCGGTGGCTGACAGGCATGTTCCCCTCGCTGCAGCTCACACGGGGAGAAGCTGTGGGTCTGCGGGCTCCGAGCCATCATGTGCCCACTGGCTGCGTTTTGTAGTGCTCCACTGCAAACTGTTAATTCTCTTAGACAGCCTGAAAAACTGCTCATTTGATTTTGGTTTAGTACTATAAAGTCAAATGTAAATAGCTTTTTTAAAATTATTATTATTTTGCTTGAGTATAGAGATTGTAATTAGATGCTTTGCCCGGTTTCCAATGTAAAATGAATCAACTGCCTCTTCCCTACCCCGCCGTGAATTCATGGTGGGCAGGAAGATAAAGGCATCTCAAAAGGAGCTCTCCTTCCCAAGCAGGCGCCCAGGCGCTGATGTAATGGTAGGAAGGATGTGACTGCACGACCACACAGAATGGGTAAAATTTTAATTGCATTATGGATACACCAGTACTTTGAGGCTCTTCCCACACTGGTTTATGTCACTGGAACTCCATTGACTGAGCTGGAGTTACAGAATCACTTCCAGCAGGAAAAGATAAAACAGAATCGCACAATAGCGCTATTTGTAACCGGAAAAATAAATAAGCATTGTCCCCTGTTAACAAAGGCTGGTGGGTGATTTAAAGCCCAATGTCCCTGCTGGCTACCCAAAGCCCGGCTGCAGAAGCCCTCTTCACCCCAGCCCTGGGTGGGGGAGGTTCAGGCGTGCCGGCTAGCTCGGGCAGCGATCCCTCCTCCCAGCTAACCAGCACTACCTCCTCTCCCCAAACCGCTTTCTTCTGTCCCCCCCTTGTGTATTTGTTCCCTTTTCTCTGCCATGGGAATACTTTAGAAATCCAGTGCTAATGTGAAGTCCTGTTTGGACTAAGTGGAAATGCCAGTGTTTCCAGGTGCCCCGTGCATGGGTGCTGTGCTCTGCTTGCTCTTGCGCCCAGGGCCAGTGGCTTACAGGGAGCATGCACTGCAGCAGGGCGGTGGGTTCACTGCAGGTAACAGAAATGGGGCAAAACTGCTGGAGAAGGGGTGTGGAGAGCATCCTGCTGCTGCTCCCGAGGCGGAGGTGGTGGCAGCATCTGCTCGCAGTGCGCTCTGGGGTACAAGAAAGTACTTACGTATGGCTTTATTTAATCACAAGGGATCTAAAAATCCTTGCAGACTTCATGATTGCAGGAATTTGTAAGTTCACCATGGAAATGGGCCAACAGCTTCCCTTGAGCAGAGGAAAAGTGAATTTCTGTCTTCCAGTCATGCTTATTTATTTAGTCCAGCTGATGTGGTTACAAATGAAGGATTCTGCCATCTGTGCCAGGGATAGGATCCTCTGTGCAACAAAAACTTCAGGTTGGTGGGAAATAACGGCTTGAGCAGGGCATTAGGAGAAGGCAGCAGAATGTGGCACAAGTGATCAGAAATGTACCATGAGCATCTGATTGAGGTAAATGTTCTGATTTTTCCCCTGGGAGCGGATGGAATGAGTGCAATTTAAGCAGTTTCCCCATAGGTCTTGTGTAACTTTGACTGCTGCAGTATGTTCTACCTCACTGCAGGCAGATGCTGCCAATAGCACCCTGCTCGTGGTGCTCGATGGCCCACGGTGTCCCTGCCAACCCCCAATAAGGGGCATATACTCCATGCAAACCCAAGGAACACTATGCCCATCACTTTGTTCAAACCAAATACCTCCTAGCAATTATAAATAATTTTTAATTCCGTATTGAAGCATTGTATCTTTTCAACAGATGAAAACCACGCTGTTGATGTCTCCAGAGCATTTTTCAAAATCTGGGTACTGATGTAAATCACACCTGATACATGTGAAAGGGCTGTAAAGTCAGTAAAGGTGTGACCACGCTTTCTTCATGATCTGTATTATGATACAAAGATGAGGGGGGGACTGGAGCATCTCCCTGATGAGGAAGGGCTGAGAGAGCCGGGCTGGTTCAGCTTGGAGAGGAGAAGGCTGAGAGGGGACCTTATCCATGTCTCCAAATATCTTCAGGGCGAGTGCCAGCAGGACAGGGCCAGGCCCCTTCCAGTGGCGCCCAGCGACAGGACAAGGGGCAACAGGCACAAACCGCACCACGAGAAGTTCCAGCTCCACGTGAGGAAGAACTTCCCTGCCCTGCGGGTGACGGAGCCCTGGCACAGGCTGCCCAGCGAGGCGGGGGGGTCTCCTTCTCTGGAGACATTCAAACCCGCCTGGACGTGGTGGGTCCTGCTCTAGGAGAGCTGCTGCAGCAGGGGGGACGGGGTGAGCTCCAGCGGCCCCTTGCCGCCCTGGTCCTGCTGTGACTCTGTGATTATAACAGAAGTACTTTTATTCCTGTACTGTAACAGCATCTGTCTTCAAACACTCATTCTTTTTATTGTGACCCTGACTTTCACAATCATTTTGACATTGCTACAAACTCCAGATGCCCGTGGATGCCCTGTACCCCTACAGATGTACAGAAGGGCCTGGCCCTGGTGCTCCCCAGGCAGCACCCGCAGCCGAGCAGGGCAGAAGCACGTGGCTGTGGCCGGACATCCCCCCATGGCAGTGCTGCTGCTGCTTTGCTGTTCCCACAAGCATCTTCCCAGCTTTCCACTTTCAGGTTTGCTGCACAGGTGGATGCAAAACACCGCTCACAGGCTGGTGTCGAGGGAGTCATTCTCAAGATCTCAGTGTAACCACAACCATGGTAAACTGGGAAGCTACTTTTGGTGCAACAGGCTGTTTTTCTGGGAGCAGGCTGTTTTAAGTGGGACTTGCTGAAATGCTTTTGCACAAATAGCTAATTCATCGGTAAATGAATAGCTCCCTCACTGAGCTCTCCTACTTTTTGCAGCTTGCTAGTAAATGTGTGTTTGGCAAGCTGCTTTTCACAGCCTGATGTGGAGAAGGGAGAAATCAGCACTCTGTCTCAGTGCATCCTAATGTTGCACCCATGTAGTCGATATCTTACCAGATGTGGAGATTTCTGGAAAGATGCTAAAAGCTCAGGACAAAATTACCCCCTGGGTGGCTATTGCACAGTAGCATCATCTGGATGCTGATCCATTTGCTGTGCTCATTGCAGCTGTTCTTGGAGAGGCTGGTTCTGGTCCCAGAGGGTTTGCTCAGTCAGGAACTCTTGCAGGGGCAGAGGTGGCTGCGGGATGCTGGGCTGGCACTGGGGTGCAACATCTAGCCCAAGGGATGACTGGGCCAGAGCCCATGTTGTAGCCCAACAACGGGTGAGGTTAATTGTTTGCTGTGAATTTTTTTGCTCGTGCAAACTTGAAAACCTCCTCCAGAGCCTTGGTGAGGGGTGCCCCCATGTTTGCTCCAGCCTCCAGAGCTCACTTGGCACAAATAGGGGAAGAGGCTGTGAGAGGGTAGTCCTGACCTTCCACATAACCCAGACACTGTTCCCAGGAGGAAAAAAGCTGGTTTGTGTTAACGTCAGTGGTGGCATTGTGGAGGAAGTCTTGGCCCTGCCACGGGAGCGAAGCCCCCCTGTTAATCACTCAGTAACTCCACAAGCTGGAGCGAGGCCAGAGGGTGAGAGGAAAGGGGCTGCCTGGGCTCCTGCGGCAGAAAAGCTTTCTCTTTAAGATCCTGATTGCTGGTAAAGTCATAAAGAAAGCTGTGGGGCTTAACAGGAAACCTTAACTGTTTGGATTCCCTCCTCTACAGCATCTGCTTGGCTTGTCCCTTGCAGGGGTGGCTGTTACTGGAGATTCCCTGCTGGGGAGTTGATACTGGCCTGTTACTGTAAATACGAGTTACTTAAAATGTTTCTTGTGTACTCAACACCCAAAGACAAGTCCCCTGAGGACAGCCTCACTTTGTGCCCCGGGAGCAGTGAGCCGGCTGCTTGGCTTCTCTTGCTGGTGCCCGTTTCTGTACATGCAGAAGAGGACAGTAAGGCAACCTGCAGCGGCTGTGTTTGGAAAGATGCCCCATCAGCTGCTTGTCCTCTGCTTTCCTAGCGAGTAGCTCCTGCTCTGTGAGTCTGGCACAAGGCAGACTGTACGTATGGCAGAGACCTGCCCTCCTTGCGCTCACAGCAAAACGATGCTGGCAGGTATATAGTGAATGAGATGGGGACAGCAGCGTTATCCTGTGTCATAAAACTTGTCCTATCACCTGTCTCCTCTATGCACAACCCTCTGGAGAAAAGGTTTTTTCTTTGCTTTGAGCACTGTTGGAGCAGTTCAGGGGCTGGCAGTGGGGGCTGGGGGGTCCCCGGCTGTCCCACTGTATCCAAGGAGCCGAGGCTGCAGCCTTTCCCTTCTGGTGCCGGGACGGCACCCTGCAGGACTGCCCGCTGGGGAATGCCCTGGCATTTCCCACTCCAGGAGCCACCCATCTCTCCAGGGGAGCATCCGGAGACGGTGTGTCTGGCAGGACGGCAGGGTGGGGACCCTGCGCTGGCGTGCTCTCAGCCTGATACCCTGGCACTCCTTTATCCCCACTCGGCAGCTGTTTGTTGTTTCTTCCAGGAAATGTTTAAGCAATGAAATGAAATTTTCCTTGGCTTCAATCACCTATAATTTACCCTGATGTAAATCATAAGGAACTTGAAGTCAAGAACATGAAGCTGGCACAAGGGCAGAAAGCGGTGTTTCAGAGCGTGTCCGCACAGCGTTTTGCACACAGAGGCACGCTGGCTTCGCCCCGTTCCACCTGAGCCAAGGGCTTGTGGCTGGAGCTGGTGCCGCACTGCCTGACCCTGCCAGGGGCTGTGGTCACCATGCAGCCCCCCTGCTGCTTGGGAAAGGCAGATCAAGCTCCTGGCAGCCCTCAGGGTACAGTCATAGCTGGATCCTAGAGCTTGTCACAGCATCTGTCTGCTGTAGCTAACTGCAGCTGCATCCCCTAATGTACATTTGTATTCAGTTCTCCTTTAGAAGTGAGTTGGCTGCTCCTGCTCGCCCTTGTAGGGATGCTTCCTCCTTTCTTGTATATCTTCCATAGATGCTGTTCTTCCCAAGTGAAGGTCTGTGGTGGTGGGCGCCCCGTGGGTCAGCAGAGCAGTGTGTTTGAAATGGCTGACAAGGGAAAGTATGTCCTCCCCATGCTGCCTGCGCTCGTCCGGCAGCCTGACCTGACAGCATCCTTCTGGCTCTTGCAGAGTTTGCCGTTTCGCTCCTGGAGAAGATGCAGGCTCAGGAAATCCTGCGGAGCCTGCGGCTCCCTGAGTTCGACGACCTCAGCCAGTTTTTCCGCAACCTGCCAGCCACAGCACTGGTGGGCATTGGTGCCTTCGCAGCCGTTGTTGCCTACTGGTTTGCCAGCCGGCCCCGGGCCGTGAAGCCGCCCTGCGACCTGCGGATGCAGTCGGAGGAAGTCGAGGTGAGGCCAGAGGCACCCCGGCGGGAGCAACTGGGTTCCACCGGTGGTTTACATGCCTGGGGATGCCAGGAGGTGCTTTTGTTTGGTTTTGAGGGCTTCTCAACCTCATCCTGAAATCAGTCGTGTGATGCACTATGCCAGGGATCACTTCACTCCTTAATTCACCTTTTGCTGTAAACTGGAAAGCTAGCCTACAGCCCATTAATTTATTCTCTTAGATTTTCGGCAATGTTTTGGTCTTATTTTTGCTTAGCCATCCATGACCAAATATTACAGGAGCTGCCATGGCATGGGAGAAACCACTGAAAGGCAACAGCTGATAAGATCAAATCAGCTGACACATCTTCTGTGTGCCCATTACCGAGTCTGCTGTGGCAAACTTTGTAATAATAAGAAAAAATAGACCTGAATCCATGCTTAGAGGCTGAGGAGTTATTAATTTTCATGGCTGTAAAAGGTTTTAAAGTTTTATGAAGCTGCTCTGTTTTAAAGAGAAGAAATATTTCTGAAAATTGTTTCCACTTAAATTAATATCTGAAAGTATGATGGGAATTTTTAAAGCCTTTTGTGATGTCCCCTCTAAAACGCTATTGCCTCTAATTCCAACAACTTTTAAAAAGGGTGGGAGAAATCTACATTTTCCAAGACAGTTTTCCCCTTAGGGCAGCTGTGGTTCGGTCACGCTTGGTGCCTGCCTCCCCTTGCCCCCTCCTAAGCCACCACCGCTGAACCCACACGCTGGGCTCTGGCCTCTGCTTCAGCCTCTCCTTGGCGTTGGTCTAGATGTCCTTGAGAAGGTGTCCGCGGTGCCAGTCCTGGGGACCTGTGGAGCCCAATTGCTCCCCCAGCACATCCCCACTCTGTTACTTGCGCATTTATAATTCCCCCTCGAATCTCCTTGGGAAATACCAAACAATGAGGCAGGTCAAATGCTCCTCTCTGGGCAGGTGGTTGCCCATGTCCCTGGGGCACTGAGGAGGATGTCCCGCCTCCCCCATCCCTTTGGGTGTTGGGGCAGGAATATGGTGGTGGCTTCAGAGGTCTCTCTGGCATTTGGGGAGCTTTATGGTTGTGGATTTCCCCATCTCCCGCCCGCCGGGCAGTGCTGATGGCTGTGTCACTTCGTGTCTTGTCATGTTGCCCAGGGCCTGGCTGGGGCACGCCGGTCGGTGATCGGGGACAGCCCGCAACTGCTGACACACTACTACGACGATGCCAGGACCATGTATGAGGTCTTCAGGAGGGGATTCAGCATCTCCGGTGAGAGCGCGGTGATGAGGAGGCCTTGGGGCAGAGGTGGGGAGAGGTGGAGGACCAGGCAATGTGTAGGCTTGAATGAGGGGGCGCTCAGAGGCTTGGGGAAGCTCAGAGGGCATAGAAGCTGAGAGTGTGTGAGCCCGTAAAAGTGTGGGAGGCCCAAATGGTGTAGACACCCATTCAGACTCAAAAGCCAGGGGAGCATGGGAGGCCCAAAAAGGAGACGGAGGCCACCAGAATGTGGGAAGCCACAAAATTGTAGAAGTCACAACAGCAAGAGGCTGAACGAATGGGGGAGGCACAAATAGTGAAGAGGCTGAAAAGTGTAGGACTTCCCAAGGGTGCAGGAGGCACAAAGCATAGAAGCAAAATAGTGTGGGAAGCTGAAGGAGATATGATTGCTGAAGGAGAGAGTGAGCCCAAAAGCGTGTGGGAGGCCAAAAAAGTGCAGAAGCCCAGAGACTGTAGAGCCTAAGGGAGTGTGGGAGGCCCCAAAACTACAGAGGACTATTATATGTGGGAGGCCAAAGCACTGTGGGAGGACCCAGGAGTGCTGACGCCAAAGGCTGAGAGGCCTGAATGCTGGGGTCCAAGAGATGTGGAAGGCTGACAAGTGTAGAGGTTGAAAAGGTGTAGGAGACCAAATGAGGTATAGAGGCCAACAAAGGTGGTGGGAGACCGATGGGATGTTCAGCCTGATAAAGGTGTGAGAGGCCAACAAGGTTTGGGAAGCTAAAAAGATGTGGGAGGCCAATGAGGTGTAGAAGCTGAAAGATTTCTCGGAGACCAACAAGGTGTGGGAGGCCGAAGAGCTATGAGGTGTCCACTGAAACTTGAAAGACCCAAGGAGTGTAGGGTCCCCAGACTTGTAGGAGGGCAAAATACTGTAGAGGCTCAGAGAGTGCGAGGCTGAAAAGATATGAGAGGTCAAAAGAGCGTATGAGGCAAAAGTATTGTGGGAGGATGAAAAAGGGTGCGAGGCTCAGGGAAAGCGGGAGGTCCAGTGGGAGTGGGAGGCCTGAGAGGCAGAGGCCGGGGAACTGGGAGATCCAGAGAGTGGTAGGTCCAAGCAAGGAGGATACCCAGCAAGGGCAGGGCAGGTGCTGCAGCCTGTGCTGCCCATGGTGGTGTGGGTGACACTTTTGGAGCGTGGGGGGTTTAATTAGGGTTATTATTTGCAATGTGCATTGTTTTGCCCTTAATGCCATTGAATTTTACTGTGAAGTCTCTTGGTACCACGAGATCTTTTTGCTGCTGCTGGCAGACAGCTTAACATCCTCAGTTTTGCAGCATCGGCAAAGCTCATTATACATTATTCATTTCCAGAATATTTGTGAATACATTAAATGGGGCTGATCTGGGCATAGAACTGTGGAACACAGCAGAGCTCTTCCTCTGCTGCAAACATTGATACTTAGTGCTGCTCGTTGCTGCCTTTTCATCACTTACTCATCCAGCTCACTTTTTGTTCCACAATAGGGCAGGGTGAGGGACTCTGGCAAAAGCTCTTAGGAAGGCTGAGCGTGGTGTATCACTCCCTCGCCCTTACCCCATGATCAACAGTACCATCCAAGAGCTCTCACACACTCGTGAGATGTCATTTCTTGCTCCAGAAAGCCATGATGACCCTTCCCTGCTCTTCTGTAACTCTTCCTGTGTTTGCTGCTTACGACGTCCTGCCTCACTGAACACAACAATTTCATTGTCAGGTTAATTTTTGGTACCACCAAAAGCCTCAATGGAATTACAAATATTCCACCCTGCAAGACAGGGGTAAATAAATAACTCAGTAGTTAGTATGGAGGGATGAATCTTGTGCAAGTAAGTACAGTTAGTAAATCAATTAAACTTTTCAAATATTCATCCTGTCACTTGGTGCTGTGCGTTGTTTTACCCTCTTCCAGAGTAGGCTGTGCTAAAAATGGCAGTTTTCACTTTGAAGCATTTAAATGAAAAGGCAGTGAAAGCAGTAGAAGCTGGTGTTTGGGATGTAAGCCCTCATCAGATGCTGGTGCTCACACTACCTTTGGAGAAGCCTTTTAATGAGGCTGTTCAGGGGCAAACCGCTGGTGTCTCCTCTGCGAATGAGGGAGGAGCATTGAGGCGACTGGGAGATCCCTGCAGCTGGTCTCCCACTAGCTGCACTCATGTTTTTAATTTGATTGGGCTCTCCATGAGCTCTGCCCCAGGAGCGAGAGCCAGCCCCAATAACAGATTTACTCTGAGGGCTCCGCTGCACCCCTGCAGCGTGGCATGTTGACCCCTGGCACTGCCCCTGTAACTCCGTCATTCTGCTTGTCTTCCAGAAAACGGCCCCTGCCTGGGGTTCAGGAAGCCCAAGCAGCCCTACCAGTGGCTGTCCTACAAGGAGGTGAGCTGAACACGAACCCCCCCGCAAAGTCCTCCCCCCTGGTGCCCGGCAGGAGGGGTGTGAGGGCGCTGTCAGTAACACGCACGCGCTAGCCCAGGGGGTGCTGATGGTGTGGGGGCTCTCGGTTTCCCCAGCCGGGCACACCCCAGCTTTGTATAGGTGTGTCAGCTTTCGGGGACCCGCTCAGTGCCACGAGCCCGCTCTGGCTGGCAGCACCGACATGCTCCAAGGCCATGGGCATCGCCAATCAGAGTTCAACTGCTGGGCAGCTACTGATGGCTTGTGATACTGCAAAAAGCCCTGGGCTCTTAGATAGAATAATTTGAGACCCTCCCCATACAAGTTAGGCCTTCACTTATTTTGTTATTTCTTATATACCTCTTATTCCAGGTGGCTGAAAGAGCAGAAGCTCTGGGTTCAGGCCTTCTTCAGCAGGGCTGCAAGCCTTCCACAAAGCAGTTCATTGGGGTCTTTGCTCAAAACCGTCCAGAGGTGAGACGTTAAGTTCAACTTGATGCTGTATTGATAACGTTCCTGCCTTGTGAGCTTGCTCTGTACTTGAAGCTTGTTCTGAAGTGTGCTATATCTGCTCCCATGGCCCCGTTCTCACCTTTGTGCTTCCATGTCCTCCTGCAGTGGATCATTTCCGAGCTGGCTTGCTATACCTACTCCATGGTGGTGGTTCCCCTCTACGATACCTTAGGTCCTGGAGCCATTCGTTACATTGTCAACACAGGTAAAAACAAAATTAATGTAATCTTCTCGGAGATCAATTTTGTTGCTCAGAATAGTGTATTTTCTTCTGCTTTCCAAAAGACAGGTGATTATAGTCACTCAGTGTCTTGAAGTTACTTAGAGAGGATTTTGGGGAGCGGCGTGTCTCCATGCAGGGTCAGGGCTGCCTCTGCCGCGTTTCCCATGTGCCCGGTCATGCACAGCCAGGGACGGGGCTGCTCTGGCTGCGGGAATTACTCCACAGCCACCCACTCGTGTGCTGCTTCATGATTTGCTTCCTAGATTTTTTACCCCACATGGTGAGCAATTTCAGTTTTTTGAGCTGAATCCCAGAATAATTGTAGATGTCAGCTACAGCTTTGGCATTGATTTAGGTTATCTAGAATTGCAGTAGTTTTCTAAGAGAAATATATGTTATATTCTAAGACTTCTAATGTTAGCCTGAAGTGGATATCGGGACTGATGCAATGTTAGCTATGAACCAGCAGCCAGTCTTGCTTTAAAAAAGATTTACCCTAAACAGCTTGTTTGGCTGCTTTTCCTCCAGCTGACATTTCCACAGTCATTTGTGACAAACCTGAAAAAGCCAGAATACTCCTCGACCACGTGGAGAGGAGAGAAACCCCAGGTCTGAGCTCCATCATCCTGATGGATCCCTTTGAGAAGGAGTTGACGGAGAGGGGAAGGCGCTGTGGAGTTCGCATCCAGACCATGCAGGAGGTGGAGGTAAGTTTGCTCTCCCTCTTCTTTTACTATATTTTGTAGTTTCCATAAAAATACAATGAAGTATACAGGGACTCATGAACTATGTGGCAGGTTCAGTGCCTGGAGAGTATCAGCTTGTGGCTGATACTGCTGATCAGTGCAGTTGCCTCTTAGTGTTAGTCTTTGTTGACAGGCGAGCCAATGTCTCAAACCTTCCTGCTCAAGTAAGATATCAGCTGCGGTTTAAGCCTGCAAAGGGGGGTTGCTATTCAAGCCACTGTCCTGCGACGTGTAAGCCTGCAGCCTCACACTTCTATGAAACAGCCTGGATCCAGCTCAGCCAGCCCAAGCACTACTTGAAATCCAAGAATGGTGTTGCAGTTAATGCAAGAAACTTTGGATAGAAAAGATGACCTAAATGTTAGCCACAAATTTTTCTGCTCCAGCTCATGCTCCCCTGTAATGGTTTGCAATTATTAGCAAGTGAGTTACACCACAGGAATTAAAGTGGGAATCATTTTTGTTTCTTTAATCTCTTTCAGGACTGTGGCCGTGAGAGTCGACATGTGCCTGTGGTGAGTGTTGGCATGCTGCTTTTCCCACTTATAATTGCAGCTGGGTACATTACATTTATTTCCCTGACAAGAGAGGGAAGGCTTTGCTCTGGGCAGAAGGAACCCTGTGTGCCGTCACCCTCTCCACGTGGAAGGTGGAGGAGGAGCCCAAGGACTGTCGATAACACCACATATCTGTGGTGAATGGTTACTTCATACCCTCCACCTGGGACACTTGACTGACATAGTTCATCCTTGCTGAATGTGTTAATGGGACAGTAATTAAATGCCATTGTTAAGCCACACTAATTCCACTACTGTACCCAAGTGGCACTAGGGGAATGCGTTTGCACTTCTGGCTTTTCAGTGGGGTTTCTGTAGCTCAGAAACACTACTTGGCAGTATTTCTCTGGGATATTTTTTGAAAATTGCATTTTTATTTTTCACTGGATGCTCATACTTCCAAAAAAGTGCAAAACTTCCAAAAGCAGCCCCTGATTTTCAGGCTGCTTATTTATTCATTCATGACCCAAAATAGCACGTACATGCACCCAAAATATTCTACACTTACTGGTAACGAGAGCAATCAGCAGCTTCGGGAAGGTGTCCCCTGTTGTCAATAATCACATTTCCAGAATTTATCTGAAAATCAGTAAATTATCTTAAGCTTTCCCACACGCCTCCAGGTATAGACAGTGTCTTTGAAAATACTAACTGCAAGACAAATATTCCATCAGAGTCTTCATACACTAAAGCATGCCCTTAGTGTATGCTGGAGCAAAACATAAGGGAGGAATAGAGTCTGCATCAACTGAAGAAACCTGATAAAAAGAGTTTTATGAGGGTCTCTTATATTTGCCAAGGGGAATGAAAGCTTTTTATGGGAAAGCTGAAATATAAGTGGTTTGATCTTCAAGTTTATACGATGACAACTGTCTACCATTGACTGTTCTGCATTTGATTGATGTGATTTTCTTATTCTCCCTGTGTATTTCTAGCCTCCTCGGCCAGAAGATCTATCGATTGTCTGTTTTACTAGTGGCACTACAGGTAACAGAAGAGGCATTTTAATTTCATAATGTTAGAATAGATTATGAAATGAATTATTAATACCACCTCAATATGTGCAAACTTGCTGTTATACTGCTATAGCAATGATATTTCTATGCATTTAAGAATATATATATTTTTTTATGTAGATTGCAAATCAAAAATAATGATTAATTTAATTTTCACTTGAATCCCCTGGCATACACTTTGGAAGAATGATTTTCCAGTTCTCTGGAAATCTGCCCATGTTTCTGCTTCTCATTTTGCAGTGTTGTTGTGAAGAGCTTGATTGATCAGTATTTATCTTCTGCAGGTGTTTAAAAAAAAAAAAAAAAAAAAAAAAAAGAAATGCAGGTCCACAGCTTTCCATTCTCTGTATCCTAAGCCCACTGATGTCCCCAGCACCTCTGTCCCCTCAGCAGCATGCCCCAGCGTGCTGGTGTGTTGCCCACACCCCTGGGTCAGCCCTCGGGGGTGAGGCTGGGTAGCCCACCCTGCCAGGACTCCTGTGCCACTGGCCCCTTTTTCTTGGAGAGGAGCACAGCATTTTCCTGCCTGTTCTTAGCAGATGCAGTGATTTCCAGACCCTGGTCTTCATATAGCTTGCAGGAGTTTCCTACTCTTGAGAACTCAACCTCTGTAACATCCACCAAAAAGCTACACAGGCAGGCGGCACAGATGCACAAGGCATGATTGCTTGGGAAACTGCTTTTATACTTACTGCAGGGAAGTACCATGCTCCATGGGCTGCTGGAGCAGCTCTTGTAGGTTCACCTGGGCTCTCAGGATTGCCTAACACTTGGTCCTACCCCAAAGCATCCTCAGTTTGGCCTCCACTCGTTCAGGCAAGCAGAAGATGCCTCTCGACACCAAGGGAGCTGCTCGTGCTGCTCAGCCTGCAGAGAGCAAAGCCTGCGGATTAGGCTGAGCAAGGGGGGGCATCGTCAGCTTCCACCTCTGCGGAAGACTTGTACTACAGATCAGGTAGGCAA
Source organism: Falco peregrinus (assembly GCF_023634155.1). Lineage (NCBI taxonomy): Eukaryota > Metazoa > Chordata > Aves > Falconiformes > Falconidae > Falco > Falco peregrinus. The sequence goes on along the minus strand of NC_073728.1, from coordinate 63,692,641 downwards.
CTGCTTTATCAACTCCACGTACAAACTCAAAATGTATTAAAAAGTTTTGTTGTTTTTTTTACCTTCATGCATTGTTCTTAGTGTTGAGATCTGAGCGCTTCAGAGTACCCAAGGTTTCACTGTGTGAAAGGAGCCTGTGGCTTTGCTCTGTCCCACAGTGGGAATTCCTGAAAGGGAAAGATAGAATCCAGTGCAGGATACGGACATTGCAGCCATGTACCCTGTGAGCGCCGGCTGTGCCAGCGCAAAGTGGCCAGACACAAACGGGAATTACAGGAAACCCAAGAAGCCATGCTTGCAGATACAGCAGGGCACAGTCTGTATGGGGTTTTGAAGTGCAAAGTAATTATTTTTTCAAGTCACATTTTTGCTGATATTTTTATTTCTAAATAAGAAATTCTCAATAGAGAAGGGTTTTCGAAATTATTTTTGCAAATGCAATCATGGGCCGGTTTCTGACTTTGTGCTTTTCTTAGGAACATGCCTGAAGTTCCAGAAATAGGACAACCAGGGATCTCATTTGCTTTCTCCCATCCAAACCAGAGATTTCAAATTCTGCAAATAATCTGCAAATTAACTCTCACAGAGTAATGCTTTGTGAACCACCCTCCACTCCACTCTGCTGGAGGGCTTTGCCCATCACTGTCTGGCTTTTCCAGGGGCTGCATCAACACTCTGGTCTGTTTTCCATGTGTTGTTTTGACATAAAAGGCTTGGCTTTTTGTATAGCCTACATCAGGATATTTTTAATGACTGGATTTTAGATTTTCTTCCAATAGATATGTTCTGAAGGGCTCTAAATACTTTTGTATTGTGTGAAACAATCTTAGCTATAGAGTTTGTAAACTGGAAATTGTAGAATAGGAAACAATTTTAGCTGTTTATTAAAAAAAACCAAAACAACAAAACAAACAAAAACAAACGAACAAAAACAAGCAGAAATAGACTTTAATGTGTGCTTTTCTTTGGTAGGACCAGATGTCCAAATGCTTCCCTGGGGAGAAGTGAGAGGCCAGGGTGGCTGAGCTCATATGACAAGACCAGCTTTCACCGTTGTACCAAGAAACAGCACACAGAAGTGGGCCAAAGACACACAGATGTCTCCAAACCATCAGGGTACAATTTTTCATGCTGGCTATTCCAGAGAAGCAAACTATCCTTTCCTTAAGGATCCAACTGTAACCAACTGGATAAAAATTGCTTCCCAGTGGTTTCCCACAGTCTGCCAGTGGATATCCCTGAGTGCCGGAGGCTCCCAGCAGGAGGAAGGTGCTTACATCCCAAAATACTGACGGATCATGCCACCAAGTTAGTGCTGGAGCTGCTACTTGAAAGAGCCATTTAACGATGTGGAACAGGTTCCTCTGTTGCTTATGAGAACTGTCAAACCAGCCTGGCACCAAGATAAGGAGAAACTGCCATACCCGGGCTATTAACTGATGGGGATCACAGTGCGCCCGTTTCCATACGAACACACACAAGGCATGTCTTGACGAGGAAATTCAAACTTGAGAGCAGTGATACAGATCTGGCGTTGATTTTTTTTTTAATATTTTTTTTTTTAAAAAAAAACAGTATCAGTGCCACCTTTTTTTCTCTTGGAGTGGTAATTCTGGGAAAGGGCTTGTAGCAAGGGGCACCTGTTTCGCTAGGTTAACTCTTGAAACAAAACTACTGAAGAAGGTTAAAAATTCCACAGCCCAAAAAGCTGCAGCTCCCCTGTGGCAGGATGGTTTTATTCTGGATTTCTCCTGGTGAAGGCTATCCTGGCTCTAACACTGCTGCTCTGCTTTGACACCATTAACGCTGTAGCCTGTCCAGGACACTGAACCTGCTGCAGATGGGACACAGAGGAAGGAGTCAGGACATTCACGCTGCTTCCAGTGTGTCGTGGTGAGCTGAGCAGAGGTACTGAATTTGCATTAATGTCAGAGGTGGAGTAAGTAAATGAGTCTGAGGTCTCAAAGCATTTGAGAAACCTTCCAAAAGAAGTCTGAAGAGCTGCATCAAGGTGCAGGAGCCAGATCCGCTGTTTGTATAGCTGGAGGGCACAGTTTTGAATTTCCAAACCAGTACTAAGCACATCCCCTCCACCAGTGTGTGACCTGCTGGGTGCTGATGCAGAGAAACTTGTGCGATGCTGCGGGAGTATGACTACTTGTAGAGTTGCAGGGGCTAGACATGCATATTTGACTAGACACAAGTAAAATAACACGAGTAATTTCTGGGTTGTTGGCGTGTATTTACAACTGACATTAGTTTGTGGAGTTTTCTTGAGGTCTGGATCCATGTGTGCACCCAGCTGTGAAAACAGACACCTTGAAATGAAGCCCGCCTGGCTGAGCTGGTGCCTGCAAGCCTGTCTGGTACAACGTGTTAGGACAGGAGCAGTTGTGGTTGGCAAAGATGTCAGCCCTAGCTTCACCTCTGGGCTTCTGATGGCCTAAACACCCTCCTGTGCGTTGTGTTCATCTGCAAGTATTGGGAACGGAATTACTCAACGGCACCTGGAATCTCAAATACAGATTTTCACTAAAATACATTGTGTTCAAAATGTCCTGCTTCAGTGCAATAAATGTGTGCAATAATTACTACTTTTGTTTGGGGCCTTTATTTAGTTTTTTGAGAGGCTGAGTAGAAGCAATGTCAGTTGAGCTGGCAGGGCACAGGGCTCAGCACTGGAGCAGGACCTCAGCCAGGCTGTGCCACGTGGGTGCATGCCTGCACCCTAGGGCTGCCAGCCGCGCAGCCGCAAACTCATCTGAATCCGAAAGGATTAAGCATATTTGCCTGTGCTGAAACTGGTTCACAAAACACCATTGCCCCTTCCTAATCTGAGGAAGCCAGAATAAAATTCTGGGTGATTTACAATTTTGCGAGGCTGTTGTATCCATCATTGACTGTAAGAGCATGGCAAAGCCCCTGGCGCATCCCCGTGCCCTCCGTGCGGGGCTGGCAGGGGACCTGCAGGTAAAGCTCCTCTGAGCTGCTTCTGCACGGTGTGGCAGGAGCCGTGCTGCAGCGGTGTGATCGAATTAAAACAATCTGCTTAGAAACATGCTGAAGAGAGAGACTGGCTCTGTAATCTTTATTCAAGCTGAGCTACATCTTCTTTTTGGCAATAAACCCTTTGAGGGTGCTGAAAAAGGGACAGTTCCATGACAGAAGGACGTGCAGAGCCCCCATGCCAGCACTGCAAGCAGCGCGTTTCAGATGGGGCCCTTGGCTCTGGTTTTTGTGCCCGGAGGTTTCAGCCTGGGCATTTGCTGCTTAACAAACTCCCTATTTTGGTGTACAGAAAGATGTGTCCTGGTGCAAAGGGGAATTCTTGGCTCAGAAGAGAAAAGAGGGTGCAAAAGCAAATATTGACAGTGTGGAGGTGGCCACACAGGCAGCGGGTGAAACGCTGCAGGCACAGTGCCCAGCACTGGGATGTGACATGGGGGCTTTGCCGGCTCCATGATGGGTTTGGTGTGTCTCCAGGACACCTCTACACTGCTGCTGATAATATTAATGACTTTCCTTAACTGCAGTCTCATAGAGTCTTCTTGTAACCTGATTTTCACCATGTATTACTGGTTTTCTGCATTGTTTGGGTTATCCAGTGCACTGGCTAAGTCGGAGCTCAAGAGCCTTTGAGATGGGGTTTGTTGGTATTCCAGATCGTTCTTAGTCAAGAACAGCCAGCTGGGTCGGATGGCCGTGCTTGTCAAGTGTCTCCATCTGAGTGCTCTTATAAATTGCAGTTGGGCTATTCCAGGTGGAAACTTGCTCAGAGTCTCCAATAGAAATATTAGTGTTTGTCGTATCGTTTTGTTAAATTTTGGGTATTGTAGTAAGTGCTTTTGGTGCATGTTACTGCACAGAAATGACTGCAAAAATTACATAAGTTTTAAAATCAAAAAAGAGAACTTAATATTTTAACCATTTCTTGGTTTGGTTTTTGTTAAGCTTTTGGAAATTTTCTACTGGGTCATCTTTTAAAATCACTTTTTGTCTCCTTTCAGGAAACCCCAAAGGTGCTATGCTGACTCATGGGAACGTGGTTGCTGATTTTTCAGGCTTTTTGAAAGTGACGGAGGTGAATACCCTGATCTAGAAAATGTTGCTATGTGCAGAGTGTGTGGGTTAAGGTGTGCCCCTGCATGGGCTGGGAGTATGCTCTTGCAGATAAGAGGTGAAACGTCTTTTACTCAGAGGGCCAAATCCTTGGAAATGGGAGCAAGTCTGAGCTTACAGCACTGGAGGGCATTAAATCCCCTTTCCAGCACTGGCTCCTGGGCTCTGTAGGGCGCAAAGCGCTTCAGAGGAGCGGCACTGGCTCCTGTAAATCAATTAACTCCTTTTGAAGGATTAGGAGAGCAAACAAGCCCTGCAACCAGTGCTTGAGAAAAAGAGTACAGTGTCCGCTTGTGCTCTTGGTGTCCCGTCATAACCACACAATGCCCTCATTTCTGTCAAAGCTCTCTGCATATGGAGTGTGTGTATGTATAAGAACAGGCATGTTTTTTAAAAGAACGTTTAATTTCATTGATACTAAATTATATCTCAGTTTCTGCTATACATATTTTTTAAAAAGCATAGTACTAGCCAAATACCTATATAATCGGTTTCATGCAACGTGTAAGCTTGTGTTTAGAAATGATACAGAACACAGAATTGCTTTAGTACAACATATTAAGGATTTCATACGGCTTGTACCTAACAAATATAAAGAATCAATATTTTTTTTATTTAGTGAACAGGCAATTCTATAAGGTAGCCATGTAGACACAGGACAGACAATTTGGTACCTTCTACCCCTTGCTGGTGTTATCATTGGTGCGGAAAATACTGCACTCTTACTGTCTTAATCCTTGAATTTTCTGAGATTTCCAGAACACTCCTATAAAGAAACTTGGACACATGATGTGAGAAATCCCCCTGAACTCACGTGCTCACAGCTTGCGGAGTTTTGTTGGCTTCAGAGGCAGCACGATGCGCAAATAAAAGCTGATGCATAGATAGGTCTGAGCTTCAAAGGGCAGAAAAAAACTAATTTAGAGGGAGCTGAGGGAACTTGGCATCTTCCAGGAGTGGCCCACAGAGATGGATTTAGTGTTCGCTGATGGCAGTGGGACTCTGTTTAATCTCAAAGGTATCAGATTGAGACGTAAGTCTGGTGTAAGGGGTTGCAAATTCGATAGCTTCTGTCACCAGAGTATTGTTGGCAAGAGTGTAAATGCCCATAGCTGATCCACACAACTGGGGCAACATCTAACCACAGTAATGAAATCAAACAAGGGTGCAAAATCCTTGAAAGCAGTATAAATTAATAAAATAAAAATACCTCAAGCTGAGTAGCACTGTAGATTTGCTGTTTACATGCTCTTGTGCCAGTTTTGCTTAGTTCAGTGATTTTTATAAATAGAAAATTTTTTTAAGTGAACCTAGAGCTTTATTATAAGGGTGTTCTCCAATGCCAAGAAACTGTTTTGATTTTACATTTAACTGGACAACTGTGCCAACCTGAAATACTATTCAATGTCATCATTTTGGTCCAATTTAAAACCAAATAATTTATTGTCTAGGCACTTAAAGCAGTGGGGGAAAAAAAGAGCAGCATAGCTGGTGATGCTACTGGTTTTACATTACTGTGCTTGCAGAAAATGAGGCCAATTTGAAATGATGTATAAATAGATCTGCAGGCCCTAATGGCTTAATTCAGACCGACAGACAAAATAATATGAAACTGGATGCTGAAAATGCCCACGTGGTCAATCATGTTTGACTTTACTAGGTAATGGTTGGGAGGGCATACCCAAATCTGACTTTCCCAGCTTTAACTTCAATAAAATATTCCCCGAGGAAGAACCTCCTGTGCCTCCATCCACCGCCATGTCCCAGGTCACGGGCTATCGATTCCATCACAGCAGTGGAGATGCAAAGTGGGTATAAACTGTTAATACTGTGAGCTAATAGATTTTATACCCATTTTCCACTAACCGCTGCCCTTGGTGCAAGTTACTGGGTAATCAAGCTTTCAGTTTTTCTAATCCATAATATTATGGCAAGCCTTACCCTTGGAAATGCAGGTCGAAAGGCTATTTTCCTTCTGGGGCATGGATCAGGTAAGGCTCTTGGGGCCCTTGTTTAGCCCTGTCTGCAAGAGAGCGTTAAAACCTTGGCAAACTGAAGCCTTTGGTCACTTTTATGTTTTGAATAATTTGTCCGGCCTTCTTTTTCCCCACTGCACCTGTCTGTGGGGCAGCGATAATGCCCCTAAAATCACATTTTAATCACTTAAAATTATGAGAAACACTAACAGAAGCCATTAATTGTTGCAGCTGAAAAAAACATCATTAATTTTTCCAACATCTTCTGATTCAAATCAATGATTAACCAAAGGAAAAGAAAAAATTCTCTAGCTGTGACTCTGGGTAACGCTGTGAATCTCTGACGGGCTCTGTGCAATGTGGAAAACCGATGTGCCCGTAGAGCCCCGCTGATTCCCAGGGGCTGCTGCAGGTTTGCACCAGGATCCTGCGGTCTGCGTGCGGCTGGGTGTGCAAAGCATGGTCTCAGCACCTCGTGGTAGAAAGCAGTGGATAAAAATGGGATTCTCTGTCAGGGTGAGCCTCCGTTTCCAGCGTGAGCTGTGTGGATACGATATGCCCTCTGCCATGGAGAGGCCTCTCCATTGCCCTCTGTGTACATCTCCGTGCTCTTTACTCCTCCTGCTAACTGAGCTTCATTGACACTGTGGCTTAACGCTTCACTTTGTATGCTGCACCCTTCCTCTCTTGACAGTCTTTACCCTTTTGCTCCTCTGGTGCCATTTTTCTTTTTATTGTTTTATGACTTTCTTGTTGTCTTCCTGTCAGTGTTTCTTTCCTTTCTGTCTCCCATGCCCTTCACCTGCAGAAAGTGATCTTTCCGAGACAGGACGATGTGCTCATCTCCTTCCTGCCTCTGGCTCACATGTTTGAAAGAGTTATACAGGTAAGAAACCTGCCTGAACTGACGAGGCCTCGTGGGGCTCCTTGTGTTTTCTTCCAGAGTCAGTGGTCTCCTACTTGTGAGGATGTACACATTTCCTATTTGCCTTTAGCACACATGTTTGAGAGAATGGTACAGGTAAGGTCCTAGTGTCAGTGGGAATCACCTTTTTCCACGCGGAAAAAAAAAAATAAAATACTAAATAACCAGCGATATCTTGTAGCACTAAAAAAACTTGTACTCCAGAAGTGCCACGTGCATATCACCAGGGCCTGGTCTCTGGTCTTGGTGACATGGCTGTGAGTCCAGAGCGATTCCAGGAGAGTTTCCCAGGCTCTCCAGCTTACACTGGTGGCTCTGAGATTGGAAAACAGCCCTTCATCAACCGGCACCGTTTTGGGGGCAGCTTTTCAAAGCGCTCTAGGATAAGGTATCGGGGGAGTCAAAATAATTTCGTGATGTTTTCTCCACCAGCTAAAATCCTTTTATTGCGTAAATAACCAGATCTGCAAAAAACCTGCAGATATTGAAAAAGAGGAAACTAAGATCATGGTGTGACACACGTGATCCTCCTGGCAGGGCAGTGTACGGCAGGCAATAATGGGGAGCCAGCATCCCTTGTAATAATGGCAAATAGAAGTGCTAATGCATGCCGGCCCGTGGAACTGACCTTTTACATCTCTTTCTGAAAAGACCGGTGATGATTTGTGCTGCAGCCAGTGTGTTAGGCAAGTCAGATGGGACGATGGCCTCAGTTCTCCTGGCTTGAGAGCCTGCAAACTCAAAACTGATCCAACAGGGGAAGGTTGGATCTGGAGTCAGTTGCAGCTCTGTGCTTTCTCTGGGAGGACTGTTTCGGGCTGAAAGCATACTTTTTGAGTCAGACAAGCATCCGAATATAAGCCTCCCACTCCTTAGTAACATCTGTGCCAGAAATAATATATTCTGCCCTGTTAAAAATCTTGCAAATTGGAAGTGAAAGTCCATGAAAGATTTGGAAAATTACAGCACAGCCTTTCCTTCCTTGTAAAGCAAGTTGGTCGGTGTGCCACCACTCTTCAGGCAAACCATTTTGCAGGCAAGGAAGAATATAACTATTAAAAAGTCATCTGATAGGGGAAGGGGGTATGTGTGTGAAATTAGAAACATCTGAAATAACCTCATTGCACAGGATGTTGCCATATTGAAAGGGACAGGCCTCCAAAGGATGTTCAGGTTTATCCTCCCTGCTAAAAAAGCTCATTAATATAAAGGTATTTCTCCAAAATGCTAAAAAGTAATTTTCAAAAGCATTCTGAACAGCAAGCGCTGTTTCAGCATCCCTAGTTTTAGCCAACATTATTAGCTCCTGGAACTTACAGTCAAAATTATACAGATACATTCTTTAAAGCTAAAAATTTCTAGCAGTTAGTTTTAATTCCCAACAAGCACGCTGATTATATTTTCCCATTATTTTTTTTAATGCACGTGCAGTGTAAAACACAGGTTTGGCAGCATGATGTTCATTAAACCCACATGACATAAAATTCCTGTGGTTTCAGCTGATGGAGACAATCTCTAACTGGATGGCAGAGCAGCAAGACTGCTCCAGTTACTGTTAGAGATTGTTAGGAGTAGCACAAAAAGACTTAGGTGTCTCTTAAAGAATTTTAAACTCTTTTAGTTATCTGGGGGAGACAAGCCCACCAAAGGGAGCTGATGTTCCCGGTCTACCCCTTGCAGAGCACGCTGGCCTGGGCTCAGGAAGGCTGGCTCGGCTTCCCGCATCACAGGTGCTGTGCTGAGGACGCCTTCTCCTGCTTCCACTCTGAAAGCAGGGTAGTGATGCTGGTCCCCAAATGCTCTCCAGGGATAAACCACCAGTTTTCCCAAGTTAGTGACTAGTCCTCTGCAGGGTTACTGACTGCCAGAACTGCTGCTTCAGCTGCCAGCTGGTGCATCACAGGCAGCCTCCCCTGCCCCATCCTGCACGTCCAGGTCTGCTCTGATCCCATCTAAGTGGCCTGTTTTCTTACCAAGTACAAAACTTCTGGATCTGTTGTTTCCATAGAAGTAAAGCACCTTCTACAAAGTGGGCTTCTATTTCTGAGATACAGGCTCAGGCACTGTATTCTTAACATAGTCTATGTTGTTGAATTTAAACAAAACTAAAGTATTAACATCTAAAAATCAGCTGCTGCTCAGTATGTTTTACGGTGTTTCTTAATATGCGTTTTTATTGACAGTAGGTGCTCATGCTGTGAGCTGCTGTGGTAGGTCTGGGCTTCAGAGGAGAAGTTCAGATCCAGAATCTGACCGTAACTTGGACTTCTCCACCCCCGTGTGCAGGGATAATAAAGGGAATAATAAAGGGATAAAGGGAAATCCCTTATAAAAGCTTTTGCTTCCTTCTTCTTCCAGAAACAGTGGCAAATTTGGTGAATGCTGAATTACCAGTACTGAGAAGTGCCCAAAGCTATCCATATATTTCTATTCAGTGCAAAATTTACTGTTACTTTTATATGTATTTCTGAAGCCCTGTTTTTCCTATCTCGGAGAGCAGAATTTCAGGAAGGGCACTTCTGCGCTTGGGAGGGATGCTCTGCCGTGGGAATTAAAAGCAAAGAGGTTACATGTGTTCTTTTTTCTCCTTGTCAGTCTGTAGTTTACTGCCATGGAGGGCGAATTGGGTTCTTTCAAGGAGATATTCGTCTCTTGTCTGACGATATGAAAGCATTGCGTCCAACCATCTTCCCTGTCGTGCCACGGCTGTTAAACAGAATGTATGATAAGGTGAGTTTAATTTTATCTTTTTGTAATCATAAAGTTTATGTCCCTTTTGTACTTAGGTGACAGAATTCCCTTTGTCACAGAGATTCCCTGAGCAGATGATACTGTTCCTGCTTTGCTGCAAACATGTTCTTACCCTGCATAACTGATACAGCTGCTCCGATCTGTAGGTCTGTATTATGTTGATTTACACAGACTGCAGACATGGCTATTCATGTTAATATGAAATTCCTCTGTGTTAGCATCTCGCCCTGTTCTCACTGAAGTCACTAGTGACATTTCCAGAGATGAGGGATTTTTTTCATTACAGAAACACCAATCAAACCTGGATGCACCAGGACTTGTTGTGCCCTTCAACCAGTTCTGGAATTGGAATCTCTCTTTCTGGTGGCAATAACAGCTGAAAATCAGGAACTGCAAAAAGATTGTGAGGATTTAGGGAGTGTAAATGTGAGGTTGGCCTTTGGATCTAGAAATCTTTAAAACTAAGAGATGGTCTTGAAATGTGTTTAAGACAGGCATGTCTGGTCATCATGTTAAATCTGTTTGACCAGCTGGGAATATTTATTCCTCAGAAGATTTATCCTCAAAGATGAGCTTAAGGAAAAGCTACTGATTTACTTTTTCCCCAAGGTCAGGACCATTGGATCAGGGGTTCTGGTGCCTTATTAGAGGGATGGGCACTGGGGGTTTCTTGTTTGTGGAGGTGTAGTTCATGCTAGTGATGAAGCCAAGGTAAATGCATCCCCCATCGCCGCTTCAGCCAGCACCGATACCTGCTCTGGTATTCAAGTTGCTCAGATGGCATGATTTCACTGAATCCTATCACAGAAATCATACAGAAATAGCAGTCATATAAATGTAGTCAAAGCCTATGCTGTCCTCCGCCCTCTTTTTGGCTCCCCAAGGAACAGCATGCACAATAGCAAATGGAGCGAAATAAACCACTCCTCCCCCCGCCCCCGCTGACGAAGCCCTAGCGTAGCCTCATGGCCCTGCACTGCTGACCCAGCTGTGCCCCGGTGGGATGTGCAGCTGCAGCTGTCAGAGCCACTGCTAACGTTTTCTCTCTCCCGGTGCCACCGCCGGCCACCCTGCGCTCCCGCAGATCTTCAGCCAGGCAGACACGTCCCTCAAGCGCTGGATTCTGGAATTTGCTGCAAAACGGAAAAAGGCTGAAGTTCGAAATGGGATCATTAGAAATGACAGCTTGTGGGATAAACTTTTCTTTAATAAAATACAGGTAAGCAATTTAAGAAGTGAGTCTGAAGTCCAAGAATTGTTATTTCTTGCAGCAGTGCCTGGTTCTCCTTGAAGCCAGCGTGGGCCGCTTGCCCCATGGTGAGCTGCGGGCAGCTGCTGCTCACGAGCAAATAGAGCGAAACATTGACTAGAAAAATGAAATGGATTGTGCCATTGGGTTGTTGTTCCATTAACTTTTGCCACATTTCTTTATGCATTTATTTTTAAACACTGTGCATAAGATGCCAAAATTTCAGTTCTGTTAGGATTTTCCAGTGGGGAAGGGAGAAGCACAAGGCAGACTAAGACAGCTTTTGCCACAACACCCCCTGTTTGCAGAACAGGACCCATTTTGTGCAGCTCCCGGCTACAAGCTGTGCCCCTGTCCAGGCACCGAGCAGGGATGCGATGCAGTGCGGAGGCACGTGCCCTCTGCCCAGCGCAGTTGCCCAGAAGCAGGATCGTAGCCTCCAACATCAGGGCCGCTGTCACCCCCCGCCATTTATTTGGGTGCTCTGCCCTGCGGGGACTGGGCTCAGCCTGTGCCCCACAGACATGTGGCTTCTCCCGGCTCAGGCCCAGCAACGGGCAGGGGAGAGGTGGCATCAAACCTCTGCCTGTCTCCTCCCGCTGCGGGTGGAATCCAGGAAGGCGGCCATGGGAAGAGGAGTGACTGATCAAAGAGATGTTGCTCCAAAGTTTTCTGCAAATTCTCCACAGATACAATTGGATTTAAGGCGGTTTCAGCGGGGCATATTCAAAACTGCTTTTTTTCCTAGGAAAACAAGGGTGTAGAGAAAAATGCATGTGTAAATCATGGTTTAACAAGAGAGAAAGAAATCAGAATGCCCTGCTGTCTTCCACACATCTACTCAGTAAAAAAAGATAACATTGGCTTTAAACCAGGTTTTCCAGGCTCCGTACTGCTCTAGGAGGCTCTGATTACTTCGTTTTTTCAATCGGATAACTTATCTGGAGACATGCCACTTTATTTTTAACTAAAGAAACTGACTGTACTTTTCTTCCGCGGATTAGTTGTCTTCAGTGTGCAAAGATAGCAGAGTTCACACGGCGCTGCCGGGAGCGCAGACGCGAGGCGAGCCAGGCTGCATATTGATTCAGGATCTGGCGAGACTGGCAGGCTCAATCAGGAGTTGTTTTCTTTTGTGCTGGGCTTTCTTTTTACTCTTAGAACAAGAAGAAGGAAATGAGGGGGGTGTGAAAGAAGTAAACTGCAACACAGGAATTGATGTAACGCCTTCCAGAAATATTTGAAGGTCATCTGCCTTAAAAAAGGGACAGCATTATTTTAGATTGCTTGGGAGCCAATTCATTAAGAACGACAAGTTGCAAATAAGCAAAAAATTTGCTTATTATTGGGCAGGAGGTGGGGGGGAAGAGCCTGTTTTTTACCCAGGGGTTCCCCAGAGTCAGATGTGCTTCTTGCAGGCTGAGGCTGCCTCCCCGCAGGTCTGCAGCCTACCCAGGTTTTGCCATCTGTAGTAATTTGTGATGCTTTCTTGTGTTTTCTCCTGCTATCAAACAGGCGAGCCTGGGGGGGTGCGTTCGCATGATTGTCACCGGTGCTGCCCCCGCGTCTCCAACCGTCCTGGGCTTCCTCCGTGCAGCCCTCGGATGCCAGGTGGGCTCACCCGGCTGCCCGGGGCTGTTCACTTACTGTTAGCTGGGAAAGGCACTTGCTCGTTTGCTGATTGACTGGATACCAAGCAAGAAATGAATTCCAAATCAAATACAAGAATAAATGCAGTTTATTCTGTTACAATACAACAAAGGAAAATAGCATGCAATATGATAAAAGGAAATAGCACTCATTATTATGCACAGTATGATAAAAGAGCGATAAAGGTGAAGCATCAAATCATTCCTGCAAAGCGTTAGAGACTAGGGAAAGGATCCATCACCAATTACCACCTTAACATCACCCAGGCCCGCACTTGGGCTGGGAGCCCCATTGCAGCCAGTGCCAGGAGTCTCTGGGAACTGGGAAATTCCTGTGTGGTGCGTCCGCCTGTGGGTGAGGCTTCTGCCCAGTCCCAAAGCTTGCCTGCCTTTATACTCGGTGAAAACCAAAAATAGTTTATGCACCTTAGTGTATGTAAACTTTTAAGTTTAGGCTAAGTGCAGGCGCGCATTATCTCATGAACTCCATAAGGCTCACACATGCCGGGGATGTTGGGCAGATGCACGAGTGTGGTGGAGTCACCACCACGACACAGCCACATGCAAAATTTATTGTTGGTATGGTCCTGATCATATCTTGCTCGTGCAGGGGGCCCACCTGCTCATCACAGTTGTCCTTGAGCTCCCCAAGCTCACTGTCTGAGTGAAGCGATTTCTAATTACAAAGACTTTTTCATTAGCAGTAATCAATTCAATCCATTTTCACCACACCTGCATTTAAGCAAGGAGAAGGGTTAGAACCTCAGAACTGCACTTAGGACGGCTTTGCCAGGACTGATGCAGCAGCAAGCTGCAGGGCTCGGGGCAGAGCCAGTGCCCCGCTGTCCCCGGGGCTGCCGCAGCTGTGGGGCTGGAGGGGGGGCGGCCAGCGGCCCTGGGGAGGGGGCAGCAGGCAAGGGCTGCTTTCGCTGCTGGCAGCTGCCAAAAAAAGCGCATAGACTCATCCCACCTGCCACTCATCACTTAATTGAGTATGTGCAATTAAAAGTGCTTGCGCGTGTGCTAGGAACTTTGTTACACATGTTTTATTCTATATATAAATGGAGAAAGATAATCTTCAGATGGCAATTTAACCCACTTAAGATGTCCACTGCGTTATTTCTCTTTGACTACAAAGCCCAGGGCAATGAAAAGGCCTCATTCAAGAGCCTAAAATTAGGCAAAAAAATATTTAAAAGTTATATTTTCAAAATGTCCCACAAAAATACCTTTCCCCCCACTTTTGCTTCCATAGAGTAACATATTTCTTGACTCAAAAGCTAAGTGCTGAACTTGTCTTCTCACTTTTTTCAGCTCTGCAGAGCCATGGTCATTCATAGCCAGGTACATGACATTTTCTGCTCAGGAAGAGCTGGGGACGCGTCCCTGGGTTAGATGTGCTCCGTGCCCTGCAGCTGGCAGGGTTAGCTCACAGGACTGTGCAACAGAAGGCGATTCTTAGAATTTTGTTCTGTAATAGTGAAATCATCTGTGGTGTTCTAAAAATACCTGTTTCTTTGTCAGGTTTATGAAGGCTATGGCCAAACAGAATGCACAGCTGGATGCACCTTTACAACTCCAGGTGACTGGACATCAGGTAATTATTTTCTTCCAACATTTCCAAAAAAAAAAAAAGAAACGTGCATTTCTTTAGAAAATCCAGGGTGTTACACAACATTCACCAGTATGTAATTAATCTTCAGAAAATGTAAAGTTCCTGAAAGTGTCGCTAGTCCAGAATAAATACACAGGGATCAGATGCTGGGCACCTGTGCCTCGGGAGATTTGGAACTGGTCGTTGAGCTGTTATTTGTGATACTCTCATCCCTGCACTCCTGGTGCTGTGAGTCCTCTCTAGAACACTGGAGGTGAATTTAAAACAACATTTGTTAGAATGAAATGCCAGAACAAAGAAAAGATGGATACATTCATGTACTTAGTGAGCAAACACAGGCTTTGAATACAGATCCACCGCTACTCCATACTTCATATGTTTCAGGGCTTTCAAAACTCTGGAACCTTGACAAAATCAGATAAAAATTAGCACTAAGCAAGACTCACATAACACATACAAGTACTGCAGCTGAATTTCTTGTTAATATAATTCATCAGTATTTATAAAAAATGTTTTGAAAAGGGTATCACACCCATTCACATAGAAAACCTGGACACTGGACATTAATGGGTCTGGCCAGTTAAATGCTTCCATCTTTCCAACCCAGATTTTTCCATGCCCAGAGAAGAGCACATGCTTTCTTCTCCCAGCGCAAGTGGCCATCTGTTGGGTTTTCTTCAAACCCAAACCAGCCCCTTGGAGATACTGGTGTGTCCTGGGGCTCGCTGCCCCCCGCCCCCCTGCCCGTGTTCTGACAGCACCAGGCAAAGAGCTGCTCACACCCCGACCGCATCCCCATCCTCAGCACGCTTTGATCTGGCTGCTTTGCAAAATGAGACCTCAGCCCCTGAGAGCGACTGTGCACAAAGGGCTGCGGTGCAGCTGGGACTCCCCTTTCCAGTCCATCTTCCCCAGCGGCTGTTTCTGGGGGAAACAGGACTGTCTGGAACACCACGGTGCTCTAGCAGCACTTGTCGGCTACAGCAGACTGTGTCCTCATGTCATCTTTGGAGAAACTGTAGGGGTGGGGGGAAATGTGTTCAGCATAATGTCACTGCAGTTGGTATTCCCGGGTTAAAATAATTGAGAGTCATTAACGTGATGGGAGTCCAGAGCTTTGTGTGCTTTTAGAATGAGCTAAGCTCAAAAAAAGGGGAAGCCTTTCCAGTCTGTATGTCAACATTTGACAATAGGGTTTATATCCAAATAGGATGGTTGTGTATTTCGTCTTCATAGTTCAAAACATTAAATGAGGAAATTATTTCTGCACACAGACACAGCTCCTGCAAGAACATCCAGTGTATCTGCAACTACACAAGCAACTAATAATAAACACTAATTATTGTTTATAGGAGAGATGACAAGTGACTTGATAACTTTGATTTCCAGGTCATGTAGGAGCCCCTTTGCCCTGTAACTTAATCAGATTGAAGGATGTGGAAGAGCTGAATTATTTTGCTTCCAAAGGAGAAGGAGAGGTAGAAAATCAAATTTTTATATCAAATACTCACTAGTTAACACTGTGTTAAGTAGTTATAGAAGCATTTTACCTTTGTAAGGTGCATGGTTGCTGATGCATTACATATAACAACCAGGAAAGGAAAACGTCAATTCAGCAACAGAGCAGCAAAGCATTAATTAAACAGGGGCTGTGCCAGTACTTCCAGCCAATGCCATGCCTGATTACTTTAACAGCTAAGACTGAATTAATTAGTTCAACTAAGAAGAGCTGAATTGTGTGATTTCTACATTGCTGTTATTTCCACATTGCACATAAATTAAACTTATTGAAATAACTTTGGGGTTTTTTAACTGCAAGCTGAATGCGAATCAACTTCAAGCATATCAGTTTTGCAATCCCTGCTTCTTATTAGTCTGAAAAACTAACTCCCATTAGTCTGAAAAAATCCATAAGTAATTTTATAACAAAATATATTTTAGTTTCGTGGAGCGCAGCCATTAAGTCAACTTTTAAAACATTTTTATTTTAGTTAATTACTGTTTAACTTGTTAGTATTTACAGCAGAATAATAAAATAATTTATCAGCAACTCTGACTCTTTTGCAGATATGTGTGAAAGGACCAAATGTTTTCAAAGGTTATCTGAAAGATGAAGAGAAGACAACTGAAGCACTGGACCAGGAGGGCTGGCTTCACACTGGAGACATTGGGAAATGGCTGCCTGTGCGTATGGAGCAGATCCGTAGTCATGTCGATTGTATTATCCCATGGAAATTTTCAAATACCAAACTTAAATTTCCAAGCAGATGTATCTTTACAAAGGATGAATTTTATGTTTTGTAGAATAAGCTCAATATGTCAGTGAAGCATTTTCTGGCAATTCAAAGAGATCTGCTAAAACCAGACTGCTTACTGTCTCTGTGGTTAAATAGCTTATCTGAGAGCATCTCATTTCTTTCTCTTAACAGAATGGGACTCTTAAAATTATTGATCGGAAAAAGCATATATTTAAACTCGCTCAGGGAGAATATATTGCACCAGAGAAGATAGAGAATATCTATATCCGCAGTGACCCTGTTGCCCAGATCTACGTCCATGGAGACAGCCTGCAGGTAAAAACTAAATCTTCAGAAACTCTTACTTTATTCTTTGTAAATAGAAGATGGAGAGCTGGGCACGGATGAGGGGAAAGTGTGAGTGGATCATGCCACGGTTTTGCCCTGACGTCTCCCTCCTGCGCTGGAGCTGGCTGCCAGCCACGCAAGAGCTCAGCTGCTGTTTGCCCCTCAGCAGCTTGGAGGACGCTGTGGCCAAAGCTCCAGCCTTTCCATTTGCTTCAGTGTCACCCCTTGGGCCTCCAGCGCACTCCTTGGGCGCGTTGCATGCCGTGAGCCAGAGGAATGCAAAGCCACCGCTGCTCCACAACCACTGCCTACCCATTTTGACCAATCTTGTCCCATTTGTTTGCATGTTTATACAAACGTGTACAGCTTCTGAAACCATTGCACTTCATTCCTCTGCATTCACTGGCCACAAACGTGAGGCTTCCTTTGGCATTGGAGTTTGCCTGAGACTCACAGGCCTACGAATTGCATGTGTAGAAATGATACGGGCTACGTTCTGCTCTGGCTTATGTAAAAAGTAATTTAAATAATGTCCGAGCAGAACACAACCCCAGCTGAAGGTGTTAAAATTGTTGGCAAATGCAGGAACAGTCAGAGAGAACAGTTTTATCTGAGGAAAAGGCAAAGGCACCAAAATAGACGTCACTATGTCATGTTAGCAAATTATTGATGTAATGAAACAGGAAGTGATAAGCACATATCAAATTCAGCCGGTTTGTATGTTCACTTTAATGTAGAGCCTTAATGTTCAGCTTTTGCCTGCAGCTCTCCTTCTCCTTCACCTACAGGCCTTTCTGGTGGGAATTGTTGTGCCCGATTCCGAAGTTATGCCAGGCTGGGCAAAGAAAAGAGGGTTCGATGGAACATATGCAGAACTCTGTAAAAATAAGGTTTGCCTTTCTATCTATTTGCAGGAAAGACATTTTTTTCACTGTAGCATAACCTAGTTAGAGTAGGTGTCTGTTAATGATCTCAGTGACAAGAATGATTTCCTCACTGAAATCAAGCAGGGTTGACCTGGATACAGGGATGTGTGCTGACTGACGGTACAGCTCTCTGCAGCCTCCTGCACTGGGGCACCAAGGGTCTGTCTGGCAGGGAACAGCAGGACAGCACTAGGAGAGGTCGTGTGTGTTTGTTTAGATGTCCCAAATAAGGACCGCAGCCTTATTTACACATGCTCTCTAATAACTGAGTTGGATCACATCGATGGACGCTGATGTCACTGAACCATCCCACTGGTGTCTGTGGGAAATGATGCTGCAGCCAAGTCTGGCAAGCGATTGACGGATTGCAAATTTAAGCATCTATCTAACCGTACTTTCCATACTGAGGACACAGTTCACACCACCACACTCAAGTTTAACATTTGTACATTTCTTTAATATAATATTTTCTAATTATGTATTAATTATCAATAAGGTGCTTGAACTTTACTCTGAAACACGTTTTCATGATGAACAATGACATTAACTGTGCGTAAGGTTGACTCTGCTGTTTCATGAGCAATTTATGTGTTTTAACCCAGGAACTGCAGCAAGCGATAATGGAAGACATGGTACGGTTAGGTAAGGAGAGTGGACTCCATTCCTTTGAGCAGGTAAAATGAAACAATTAATACATTATTCTGGGGGGGTCAGGCGAGCAATGTGACCATTTGTACTGAATGGGGATTTGTCAGCATTTGTTATGTTACTACATGTCATTGTTGCAGCCGCACACTGCTGGCAAGTTGTATTTGTTCCTCTGAAATATATATACATGTGATTCTGCCTTCCACTCACACTTGAAATTTCAATTGAATTTACTGAAAGTTTTGGGTGCGGAGGTAAAAACCTAATCCAGGGACATGGATAATCTCCAGTCTGACAACCAGAAGTCAAGATAAATATCTGTAGGACTGATTCTTCTGCCACTGAAAGCACTGTAAAGAAACTGGGTCGCTAATTACCATTCTTATGACTGACCTAGGAAATGCTGCTCGTTTATTTATTTTCAGCCTGTGCACTAATTATTTTCTGGTGCTTGTGTAAATATTTCTGCAACAGGGCTACAAACACTTGAGGAGAGATCCAAAATCAGCCAGAGATTACACAGCATTAAAGACACAGTTAAAAAAAAATAAAATCCATCACATGTTACAATGTTAAATGCTTATTTCTGTTAAAATAATGAACATCTTAGTCATTACATGCAATTAGCAAAGGCCTTTCTGCTTTTGTTTAGGCTGTTTCTGGGTGGTAATTCTAATGAGTAGTTCACCATATCTGAGTGCAGCAGAAGCACCATTAAACATAAACTTGTTATTTTTTTATTTCTCAGTTACACATGCAAATGAAATGATAGTAAAAAGAAATTAATTTAAAAATTAAATTCAATATAAAGCGCATTTGTAATGCACATAATTGTCTGTGGTAATAAGTCTTGTTTGCTCCTGCCATAGTCTTCACAGTGTGAGATATCCTCAAGTAATCTATTCTACCAGCAGTTTGCAATTAAAAAAGTAGCGAGGAAAGCCTTGCCACCTTTCTAAAAGTTAAGAATGAACATTTCACATTTCAGAACTAAAGGGCTTCAAAATTCAGTCTCTGTTGCAATACGTAATCTTAAAACCAACCTTTGAGCCAGGTATTACGGCTAATATTCCTGTGGGATGGGATCCCATGTCTGGGAAAGAGCCACATCCCGGTCTGCAGCGCCAGGGGCCTGAGCCTGGACCGCTGCGCTGGAAATGGCAACTATGGCTTCTGCAGCCAAGTGGGGGAGGCATCAGCAGCACGAACACTGATTTTGTGAAGGGCGTCACTGGGGGAGGAACTGGACCACAATGCTTGCAGGGGAAAAAGGAATCACGTATCTAATGGGAATTTAAAATCTGATTCTCAGTCTATGTTCCTGCAACTCCCAGTCTAGCAAAATGCAAACCGGTCTGGCTTGGAGAGTCACAAAAGCAGCAGATGGCTGGGGAATTTTGTCTTAAATCGGTGGACTATGACCAGTCACACAGCAGTTCTCTGCCTTCTCCCACACAGGCACTCCCATAAACACACTGGAAGGAAAAAGCTCGCTCCCATCTGCGCTGCCAGGCTCCCCGCTGTGCTCAGAGACACCACCGCTAACAAGGGCCGCCTTGCACAACCCCTTTGCCTAGGCTGAATGATTTTATATCATTTTAATTAGCTAGTAAGCCACCATCAGTTCATCTTTAAAGATGATCACCATGTACGCTCCTTGTGCCTGCAAAACTTCACGATAATTTTGCACGACCGAATTAGTGCTGCTTCCTTACTTTTGCAGTGCAGTGGGGGTGATGGCTCTTAGAAGGGCTCCCTCCCTCCCTGTTGTACTGCCAGGTAGAACATCACACACGCTGACGTGGTCCCTTGCGCTCTGCCTCGCTGTGTTTTGGCCTTGGTGTCACACGGAGAAGGGGTTTATGACCACATTCTCTCGGAGAGCTCCCTTCTGCGCTGGCTGGCTGGCGGGTCAGCGCGGACACGGGAGAACAGGCAGGAGAGCAGAGAGCACCGAGGGGTGTGGGGGGAAGTTAGTGACACCTTGGAAAACTTGGGCAGGTGAGGAAAATCCTGAGGACCTGGCGGAAGGGTCCCCTGGGCTCCAGGCACAGCCAGAGGTAACCGCAGCAAGGCTGGCGTAAGGAGTTATGCTTATTAAGGGAGGCACCTGTAATTTTCACTATAAATATATCCCTCTTTTATTTTAGGTCAAAGCTATTTATATTCACTCTGATATGTTCTCAGTACAAAACGGTTTGTTGACACCAACGTTGAAGGCTAAGAGACCAGAACTAAGAGATTACTTCAAAAAACAAATAGAAGAGCTATATTCAAGCATCTCCATCTGAAATCACCGCAAGGATCTTCTGAATAATGGACTTCGTAGCAATATTAGAATAATACTCAAAAGTACAGAGCCAGAACGACACAGCTGAAACGGATAAGCATCTGAATCTTACATTTGAGCATTTAATTTTTCTAGGATGTCAGCACTAACCACATTTTTCCTTCTTTTTCCATCAGGTGTGATAGTTTATTTTTTACTCTATGTACACAGTAGGGTACTACTAAGAATTATGCTAAATTGCCACAAAACATATGGAAATTTCAGTCTATGACCAAGTAAATTATGAAAATGTACCTTATTAATAACTATAAACACTTCTAATTCAAACAGAAAATTTCACGTATGTCTGTTGATACTAGATTGTACATAAACTAATACATTAGAAACTAAAATTGTGGATAATTCAATAATGTGGTCTACCTCAAACAATCAGTGATTGATGATGAAAGTCTATTTTCCCTGATCTGCAACTTCAAGCTGGATATTGTTTTATATATTAAGTGATAGTTTTTGTATTTTCCAAGACATAATTGGCATTGATTTGTTTTAATCATTAATGACCTACCTAACAACCAGAATACAAACAGGAATGAATCTCCCACTATTTGTACTTAGTAGACCTATGAGTATATTACATCGAACAGATTAACATTACCTGGAAATTACATGAACAGGGTAGGAAGCACTAGGCTAGAATTCCCTCTCTTTCCTTTTCATCTGAACTCAGTTTATACACGGTGTGCTGATTTTGCATTAGGGCCGCCTTCAGTACACTCACGGACATCTGAACTGCTCAAACCGAGAAGGTTGCAAAAGCATCGCTGGCTCTGTGGCAGCTTTCTGTGGGAGTTCACATTAACCCGTGTGCTCCCGGTTCCTAATTTATTACTTTACATGCTGCTAATACTGCATCATCCGGTTGGACTAACTCCCTTTCAGAAGCAGTGCTAAAGAAACGGAGCACAAGGTATATAAGCTGCGATTCTGAACAGGGCTTAGCAA
Source organism: Falco peregrinus (assembly GCF_023634155.1). Taxonomy (NCBI): domain Eukaryota; kingdom Metazoa; phylum Chordata; class Aves; order Falconiformes; family Falconidae; genus Falco; species Falco peregrinus. Next base: position 63,670,906 of record NC_073728.1, on the reverse strand, counting down.
AATGAATTCGTTTGGGAGGAAGGCCAGCCCGTGGTGCAGCAGCGGAGGGCATCCTTCGGCTGGCCGGGGAAGAGGAGAAAATACTGCCCTGCAAGGTGCGCAGGGGTGGGTGAAAGGCGGTGGCAGCCGCTGCTGCTGTAAGCTGTCGCAGCATGGTAAAACATTGGACATGGCTGCAGAATGGCCTGCTGAGAGAACATCTGTGTTCAGGCGTCTGGAAGCCTCAGTGCCCGCTGTCATCGTTTCCAGGGCCTTCTCTGGAGTAAAGAGCAAGTTTTCCAGATGAAACCTTAGATTTCACAGCCAGCTGCAGCCATTAGGAAAGGGCTAAGTCCCACGTGGAGTAGGAACAGACTCTAGAGCTCTCTCCTGATACAAAGCACGGTACAAAACAATGAGAAAACAAGTCTAGTGGCTTGCATACTTGGATTGCCGGTGGCTTCCTTCTGCTAAACAGGGTCCTAAATACTTATGTGTATTTTAATAGCTGCTGTTTGTTGCACCAGTGCATACTAGCATGGAGCTGTGCCTGCTAGATCATCTTTGCTAGGACAGTGAAAGCACACTTATTTTCTCTCTTAAACTGGAGTCCACTGTAGACTTTTGAAGCTAAAAGTTTAAATTTTTCATCTGAACGATCTCTTACTTTCCCTCTGAGATTCCATTGCATGCTTCAAAATGAAATAAATTGAATTAATGAGTTAGCGTTACATGAAGACTGATTTATTGCAGTGATTTCAGAACAAAATGATACAAAGGAAATTGTTGTCAGCTAACACCATCACTCACAGAAAGAACATGGTGATTTGATCTATCAAATGCGCGAGTACGTGTCTGAATCCCTTTTTGCGCCTGATTCCTCATTTGATTCCAGTGCAATGACTCATATCAGTCCAAAGCAAGTAAGAAATATTGCTACTGTGACCTGATGGTATTGTACAGTCATTTGTCACCAATGTACGCAGCAACAGCATCCCTGGGGAAGTTGTGTCTGCCACATCTACAGGGCATAGGAATTACTGGATAAAATCTGGCTCTTTACGTCAAGTCATAAAGGATTTTCATCTCCGAGGAATCTAGTTCATCTCATTTTTGTATCAGCCAAAAGACGGTCATTACATACGCATGCTTCAAAGAATGAAGAATTAGATTCAATACAATTTCCTGTCTGTTTTAATGTGACTTATTTTTTAAATAAAAAGCAAAACTAGTCATCTACATAAGTACAGAAAAGCTATTTTCCACTGACCTTTTTCTACCACATGAATTTAATTTGCTTTTCTCCTAAGTTGATTTCAGTTTACCAGACTTTTCTAGACAACTAAACTCTGACTTTGTGTAAGTATAGAAGATGCCAGTATGAGTTTGTTTACAGCTTAGGTGGCTGTTAGCTTTACGTATATAATGCTGGGTAACTTCTTTTGGTATTTGATGCAAAATGTCAGATGTACTAGAGCCAAAGATGAGAACACCAAAAGAATAAGAAAGAAAAAATAGGGACGTGGCCACACTAGGATGACGCAAAATTTGGGAGAAATTGGGTTGTTACACCAAAAGTGTGAATATTTTCAGAGCTTGTGAAAAGCTGTATAAATAAACTAAAATCTTTCTTTAATGCTTTCTTGTGTAATCAGATGCTCCTCTGCAGGTCAGTCTCTCTCACCGTAATTGTAATAACGTTGTAAGAGATTAAAACTCAAAAAGAATACATGCGTAACATATAAGCTAGGCACAAACATGCTTCTCCTCAAATTGCAGGAATATTTATTTTGCATTGAGCTTTCTTAAACTGAAATACTTGTTGTGCCTACCAAGGAAGAATCTCCAGGGCTGTTCAGTAACCAGTGTGGGGTTTTTTTCCCCCTCAAAATAACTAATTACAAAATTAATTTATTGATATTCATCTTACTGAAAGAGTTTAGACTCAAACGTGTAAATGGTGATGCAAGTTACCTTTCCCTGTAAAGAGCCCTATTCTTGACAGCTTTGGGGTTTGAACTAGTCGCTGTCACCTGGGGCTTCATTCCGCAATCAATTAATGAAAAGAATCCAGCGAGCCCACTGAAACAAGCACCGCTCCAGCCTGCCACGGCCGGTGGGATGGGTGCACGGTCAGAGTCCAGCCCCTGCGCCCAGGCTGTGGCTCGGAGCGGCGAAAGCACAGCGGCCTCGCGCAGCCGGGTCAGACAGAGCATTTGGCACCGTCGCCCAACGGCGGGTGCTGCGGGCTGAGGGACGGTGGTCTTGGGCGTGTTAAATATAGCAGGTTCTTCCCGCGTCTGGTGCTATGCCTGTGAAACCACTGGGAGGCTGTCTCCAGTGCTCATATACAAAACTCAGAATAAAATACATTTTCCAGGAAGATAATATTGCTTAGTTATGTGTTTCGTATGTTCTTTGCTCAATATATTGCACAGAGAAAATACCATTCTGCCACAGAAACGGTCTGGTACACACAAGTGGGAGCAGAAACCATACCAGTCTTAACCCCATGTTGGCAGGAAATACACAGCATTATTCTGTCCTGAAAGGCACATTTGCCAGTTAAAATGCTTGACGCACATCAGGTGAGAGAGAGACGGTGAGTTATTGATAAAGTACTGTTTTGCAATCTGTCCTCACTGTTAGCAAGTATGTATCAGCATCAATAAAGTCCAGTGTCATTTTTGCCATGAATATGAAATTCTTGCATATAACAGAAACTAATCTGACTTAATCTTCTGGGATGAAACAAATTAACTTAATTTTTTTTTAATTTATTTTCCATGTGTTTAAAGCACAAACTGGTGATCTATATGTAAATAAACTGCTTCAAGATGAATGTAAACTGGGAAAGAATATACTATTTTTGCATGGTAACAGATTACTTAAAGACCTCTTGATGCCTTACAGGAAATTTGGAAAAGCATTTTATTTAGAGGCAATTCTGTCTGTGTACTTTTTGTATCTTTAGCTCACTTTGGTTTTGTCTATGGAAAATAAAAGTTACCAGAATTAGATCTTTGTTTCTTCTTGGAATTAACATTTATTAGTACTTTGCATATGCAGTGGTTTCTATACCACCCTTACTCCTGTAAAATGACGAAGCTAAGGCTATGCTTTTTGGAGGAGAAATCTGGATGCTTGTAGTCTGGGAGGTAAAAGGGTTTCGATCCCTGGAATTGTTCCAAAATAAAATGTTTTCTGAGGCATCTAGAGCCCCTTTAAGCCCTTCATTTCAGCTTTTTGTTATGTATTTTAGCAAAGTACAAGCAGCAAACAAATGAGGCGTTTCCATGTTGCCTATTCTATTTCCAACTAACGGTGAAGGGGTTAAAATAGAACATATGCATTTGTGTAAAAAAAAAAAAAAGAGAAAAATCTTATCTGTAATTAAAGATTTAGCAGTTTTGGTATATCAGCATGTACGTCAAAAAGTCATCTATGGAAACTTTTGTAAAGAAATAAATTTGTCCCATTTCTCAAAACCGCTCGTTAGCTTTTTCTCATAGACTGATGTACGATTAAAGCTCTTTTATAAAAAACGTTGCTGCTCCAGCACTCTGTCCTCGCAATCCGTACGGTGACGCAGAATGTGTGCCTATACTAAACGTGTTGTAAACAAAAAATAAATTATGTGTAAAATAAAGTAACAACCAAAGGAATATTGGAACCTGAGATTGGTTTTAGCAATCTTCTACGAAAAAAATGTTGCAAAGTTCTCTGAAGATGCAGCACTTTCTGTAATGGTTTCATTTTTTATTTTAAATCAATAATAATAATAATATAACCAAATGTATATGCTTGTTTAATATGAATTGACAATTGGGAATGCATAGTATTTTTTCAGACTATGTGTCTAAACCAATAAAGTTTAAAAGCATTCCGTCTCCATTCCCGTTTTTGCGTGCGCTTCCACCTCTCCCCTGGATGGAACTCCAGGCGCGGGGAAGGATCGCCCAGACGGTTCGTGCTAGGGGCGGTGAGCCGGGCAGGGCCCGCCCGGTCAGGCACGCATTCGGGTGCCAGGTGTCCGAGCACCGGCCCTGCCAGATAGCCGGGCCGGGTGTCGGGGCGGCGCCACCCCGCAAGGGCCCGCAGGGCTGCTCCGGGCAAGGACACGCTATTATTTGGCCTCAGAATTCGGTGTTTGCTCCGAGCCCGCGGCCGCCCCTGGCGCCGCCCGCCCGCCTCACGGCTCCTCCGGCCCGGCCGCCCGGAGGGCCGCGGGGTCCGCCCGGGGCAGCGCTCCCGCCGCCTCCCCACCACCCTCGTTCACACGCGTTCAACAGAACCCCCTCAGGCCAGGCGCCGGCGGCTAAGGCGCCCGGGACCAGCGGCGCCCCCGCCCCGCCGCCCCCAGCAGCCCCCGCAGGGGCCGCCCGCCCCCCCTCGGCGAGCGCTGGCGCGGGCCGGGAGCGCCGCCTGCCGCCGGCCGGGGGTGGCGCCGCGCATGCGGGCTGGGGCGGCGGGGCGGGCTCGGCGCCGGCCCTAGGGCGCGACACTTGCCAGCGGGGCCGGCCCCGGCCGCTCGGGGCTGCCGTGGGACGCGGCCCGCCATGGAGCGGGTGTGCCGGCACGCCCGGGCGCCGCGGAAGAAGCGCCGCTTGTCCCCGCTGCCGGGTGCTGACCCGGGCGGAGTCGGCAGCCGGGCCAGCCTCTCCCGGCGGCGGCTCTTCGGGAGCGCGGCCCGCCGCGGGCTGCAGCCCGGCAGTAAGTGCTGCGCCGCCGGGGCTCCCCGCCGCCGGGGACCTGGCCGAGGGCCGGGGGCAGCGGGCCCGGGGCGGTGCTTTCCGTGCTGCGCTCGGCCTCCCGCGGCGGCGGGAGGAGCGGGCGAAGGCGCCCGCCGGGTCGGGTCGCCCTGAGGGGAGGGTTTGTCCGTGCTGAGCCCCTGAGTGCTGGTGGCTTCGGCGGGGCTGGCGGGGGCGGCCTGGGGGCAGCTTGGGGAGAGCGGGCTCGCTCCGCTGCTTTAGCTGTTGGTCATAAAAACGGGTTTTCCTTTTGTAAGCCACGCTTTATTTTCGCCCCCCCAGCTAATTGATTCCGTCAGGATGGCCGCACAAGAGCCTTGCCCGCCTTTGAGAGGTCGCTTTAAAAAATTATTTTATGTACTCTGCAAAAGGAGCAGTCTTGGTGTGGAGTGCGGTTGAGCGGCTCTCGTGTTGACAGTCGGAGCCCTTACAAAACACGGTGTGAGGAGAAGGTGTGGGATTCGGGTGGAGGCTGGCAGTAGCAGGGTAACTTTGTAAATGGGAAAGACCAGCGTGGGATGTCTTGGTGCCACTCTCGTCTTGGTAACTTAACAGTTTAAGACTTTGAACTGTTGTTACAAGTATGATGAACGTTACTTTCTGTCTCGGTCGTGCTCTGCTGGCTCCTGCTCCCGGTGGTCTGTACTGGTGTGTACCCAGCTGGGCGCCATGAGGTCTGCTTGCTTTGCATGACTTCCATGCTTTAAGAGGGAAAAGGGATGAGCCCTGTTCACACGCTGTCCTGTCCTGAACTCCCTGGAAGCTTCAGCTGAAGGCCTCTGCACCATGCTGAGTGTGGAGATGGATGGGTGCTCATTTAACTCGCTGTCGTGAAAGTGCACTCTAGAAAAGTGTGGCTGTTTCTAGTTCCTGGTTACTGAAAGTAAACCACAAAACTAAACAGCTTATAAAGTTGGTTTTAGGATGTGGAAATATGTTTCTGAAATTTCCTGGTTCCTAAGTAAGTGTGTTATCATGGCCTTTGGAATTATATAGAGTGAGCACCAGGTGGTATAGAAATTTTTATGATATGCCTGAGAAACTATTTAAAACTGATTTAGACTCGAAGTACTTTGAACCTAGGTGGAGTAAAGGTCACTTCCAGAGTGTTGGTTTTTTGTTTGTTTTCTGTTAATCAAAAGGTTTCTAAAACACCTGAAGTATTTCTTGAAGTCTACTGGTTTGGGTTTGGTTTTTTTTGTCTTGTTGATATACTGCTGAAAAAAAGCTTGGGTAAAAATAATGAAGCAAATTCAGATTTTTCAGTGCTTGTTGATACTAGGGTCAAAATTTTTATGAGCGTAGAAGAGGGGAAACAGCTAAATATGTCCTATTAGAAATAATAATCTACATTCTAATAGTAAAACTAAAATTACTGAGCTAAATATTTATTCTTCTTTAGGTCTGAAGAAAAAATCTGGTGTGAAAACCCTACCAGATATCAAAGAAAATCTTGAAGTTACCAATGTGAGCCCTTCTTGCAACCAAAGGTCTGTTAGAACTCATTCAAATACACTGTTATTAACACTAGCTAATCATTGATACTGCTTTGCCTGCATGAGACATCTCTTGGGGAGACACAGTCTGAATTCTCAGTAAACTGAGAAATTTCAGTTCAGAACAGAGAAAGTTCAGTTCAGAGAAAACTCAGAAAACTGAAAAAAAAAATTCTCAGTAAAAAAAAAGTTTGTCAGATTATTTGTTGGCACCTCGTAAGGGCATTTTGTAGTTTTTGTTGCTTTCCTCTAGACCATTGTAGCTCTGTATATTGAGCTTAGCTTTGTTCTTCAACTGCAGCAATCAGGTAAAAGTCAAAGAAAAAACGGACTTGGAAATAAAAGTAGAGAAAACAGAAGAAAGCACTGTACTACTGAAGGTGAGAATGCTGTCTTGCTCTTTGCTAGTAATTTATAGAGGATGAATCAAAGAAATGTGGCATGTTAAATTATTTTTCTAATCAAGTAGAATTTTCTGTGAGTTAGATGTGTGTGCACACACTCTTCCAGCTGAACTTCGTCCTGTATTTTGGTGACACTTCCTTGTGTCTTTGGCCAGAATAAAAGCTGTTGGAGCTATTAGTAGCATGAGAAAACATCAATGCTAATTATCCTTTAACAAGGAAAGACTGTAGCAGTTGTGTTGTGTGGAAGATATCTCATTAGAGTGTGATTCCAGAGAATTTGTTCACTTCTAGTTCAGACACAGACCTTTGGCAAGTCACTGCTATGCTCTTCCTTGTATTAATAAAATTGGAACAAAGTATTTTGAGATGACTGAACAAAAGTGTTAAGGACGATTAATGCTGCAGTGGCAAGAAAGTAGTTCACCAGGTGTTTGAACTGAAATCTGTTACAGCAAAGGGCTCCAGTGATGTTGGTATAAAAATATTTTTCTTTAAAATGTTAGCCCTTATTTAAAGTCCACCAGTTACTTACCTTTCCTGCAAATACTTAGTTTTGTAGAATGCACTACGTACGTGACATAGTTGTAATTATAGAAATGGTCCGGGATTCTGAAAGTGAGCAGTGGTTAAAAAAAACAAACAAACAAACAAAAAATGCAAACTAAACCAAAACCAACGACAGGGGAATTTGTTACTCCACTGCTATCGTGCATAACTGCAGTTGATGTCAGTATGCCTTCACTGGAAGTCTCATCCAACAAAGACTTTAGGATCAAATGATGGGGTATTCATTATGAATTTTAGAACTTAAAGTCAGATTGCTGATTCGTTAACAATGCGTGAAAAACCCTAGTACAAATTACACTGTGAATAGCAAGTTTAAGTGGTGAAGTACCAGACAGGAAGTTTCTGATCTACTAATGTAGGAATAGATTTAATTGGGTTTCTTTGTGTACATCCAGTTTTCTCAGGTTGTTTGCATTGGTCATTTAATTTTAGGAATCCCTGATAATCAGCTCTGAAAGTAAAGAAAGTCTGAAAGATGCTGAATGGACTTCAAGTGAGTTTAATGGCAATATCTTATATTATTAAATATATTTTTATATATTTATATATTTATATATATTTATATATAAAAATATATATTTATATATATAACATATATAAAAATTATAAATTAAATATATTAAATAAATATAAATATAAATATTAAATATAAAACTAAATAGAACATTTGTTATGTAATTTTAATTATAGTTCTATAAAAGTACTGGCGTGCTGTTCTTGTACTGGTTCTGACTGTGTGGTATTAGAAAGTAAAGGTTTTGAGACCACTGGCTGGATTTCTGCCTCTTAGTCTAGCATGTGGCTTGGTTCACATGAATTGAGTGTAGGTAGCACAAACAGGAGAGGACCCCTACAAGACCCGAGATGGTCCTGAGCCCAGCCTGCTGAAAACCGCATGATCTTGGTTTTATCATTGACAGAACTAATTGTTGACATGAGTTCTTCAATTTATTCAGCGCTGTATTTTTAAAAGCTTGTGGGTAAATAGTTTGTCCTTCTGAAAACAAACCTGCCTAAGAATTGCCTTACCAGAGGCTAAATTCTTCAGGTATTTCTGGTGAGCCTTGGGCAAGGAACTTGCCTTCTGTTAGCTTATGGTAGTGTAAATTTGGCTTCAGGGTGCCCTTTGTTTATTTGTTTCTTTAACTGTATTAAGAATTGGTATAAGATACTGACTTGACAATATTTAACTCATCACAGGAATGGAACTTAGATAGGGAAATCCTAATTGTTTGTGCAAGATGATACTTTTTTTTCCTTTTTTGGTAGCCAGCTTTTTTGTGTCTCTCTCTAGGTACAGGAATGACTCTTCCTACAGGTGTTTCAACCTTTCTCCTAGAATGTTTAGATGTGGATAGAACTGCAGTTGGTAACACAAGTACTAGTGACAGCCTGAGCAGTTGCCCATCCCCTGAAACATTCAGATGTTCAGGTGAGACTTCTGGGTTTTTGATCTTTGTTTGACGTAGAAAATGTGGGGTGACTATCTACAATAGGAAGACTAGTGGCCTCTCTTGGGTCTGACTCACCATATTTGCTGTAAGCCAGCCTTTGCTTAACATGGGATCTGTATATCTGGTCCTCCAATCCAGTGTGAATCAGGTCCTGGTGTAATGTGCATGATACTGTAAACTTAAAAGTATTCACCAAACAGCACACACAAGCTGCTTATTGGGGATGACCAACAAATCTACTTTGAGTCAAATTCTTCTGAAACTATTCTGCAGCTGTTTGAACCAAGGCAATGCTTTCACTTTGCTTTGGAGCTCCTATCTTGTCAATGTGATTGCTTTCATTTTGGCCACAAATTTAATAACTCAATGAATTTCAGCATGAGAAGCTTGCAATTATATCTCTTATGTCCAGAAGAAAGCAGTTTCTACTCTGAGGACTTTGGCAAGTACAAGAACTCTACTCTCCTGAATTCCAGCAGAGCAGTGACCATAGATAAGATGCCACAGATCTCAAATGTTTCAGCAATATTAGGTAATTCTTTTCTACAGTACTTCAGAATATACACATAAACAAACCTCACCCTGTTGCAAGGAACCTGTGTAAAATATGTGACAATAATTTCATTAAGGCATGTCTGCATAATGGGGAACAGCTCCCTGTTAGTGGTCTGTGCTTGCTTGTAATACTTTGCCTTATAATTCATTGTGCACTAAAACATTGCCTAGTTTGCATTGCTTTTTCTTTTAAAGTTTAGCTTTTATGGTTTTTTTAGAACCTGGTCCGGAGGATTTTCAAGACCAATACGCTAGAAGGTAATGTGCAAAGCAGACTCTTTGATGCACATAAATGTTCAGTTTTTTCTCTTCTGAATGGTATTTAAAAGAAAGGCCAGTATGAATAAACCTCTGATCCTGCACACGCTTCTTCTGAGTTTCAGCTACCTGTGTCTTTGCTGACTTTGAAATTGGTGCATTAAGTCAAGTAAGAGTTTGCTTTACAGAATTTGCTTGATCTTGTAACTGTAGGGAAATCAATGCAAGAAAACTCACTGAAGGATTTTGGGGAAGGGGATGTTTATTTACAAAATCCCTAAATAACTTGCTTTTATCCAGTTGCACTTACGCTGTCAGATTTCATTCAGTCACAGTCAGCAAGGTGTGTGTGCCCAGGTGGTCTGGCCAGCGTTGCCTGTGCAGAACAGGGTGTGAAGGGTACCTCTTGTCAACTCCTCGTTAAGTCTCTGGTGTTCTGTAGTTAGCCAGGACAAAACTAGGTTTTGGGTGCATCTTTTATATTCTTTAGGAATCATCAGCTCATACGGGTACGCCTTTCCTTCAGAATAATGCTGACTTCAGCCTTTTTAAGTCTTGGGGCAGGTTGCTGCCCATTGTCAGTTTTTCTTGTTTGTAATACATGTCTACCAGGAAGTAGAATGGTGTATGTGATATGCTGCGACCCCGGTGCCATCCTCCTGCTGTTAGGATGCCAGGGTTTCTGTTGACAAGTCATCTGCAGGATGCTTTGGTCACAATGAAGGGTCTTCTGTACTTGGCCTTGTCACAGTGTTGCCTTCAGGTCCTGACATAAAAACCTGAGTAACCTGAGTGTTTTTCTAGGAACAGTATAAATTCTTTTAACCCTTGTACTGCTGTTTCCAGTCTTTTACATGCAGACATTTCCATTCATAACTCATTTATACCAATCTTACAGTGTTACAGATCTTTACACAATTCAATCTGAATTTTATTGTGAACCTAATTTTCCCCTGCATCCTCCTTGAATATGTTCTGTCCTAATATGCTTCAGTGCTGAGTATGTCTTCTGTGGGTCTTAAATTGCAAGTATCTTCAGAATAAGCTGTGTGACTTGATGATAAACTATCAAATAACTGTTAAGTGTGATTAAGTAACTCGGTAACGATATTTTTAAAAAGAAGCTTTATCCCTTTTCACCCAGTCTATATTTTCCTATTATTTCCTTATACATTGGTGGTGTTGTGTTTTTTTTTTTTTAACTTTAACATTCGTTCAGAATAGTTGTTCACTTTTTTCCTCCTCTTCTAGAAAGCGACCATCAAATTGCAATTATAGTTCTTCAGCGTTAAGTGTTTCAACTACTTTGGCAGGTAAAATACAACCTGAAGCAGTTGTACTAGCTGTGAGACAACAAAATATTCTACCCAAACTTAAATGATGCCAAAATAACAGAACCAAGCTTCCACTAGGTCATTTGTCCCCCAGCACAGGCTAAGCTCAACTGTGTCTAGAAGGGGAAGTGTGAATTGAAAACCTTCTCTGTGAGTAATACTTGGTTCTAATTCATGTGTTAGTAGAGCAAAAAAACCCCAAACCCTAAGTTTTTTTATTGAATCACCTGTGATGCTCAATGAAAATCAGTCTTATTTGACTTATCCAGGAACAGAACTGTTTGTGTCATGCTCCTTACTTGAACTTATTTTATAGCAGCTTCACAAATACTATTAGTAGTCTCTCATGTAGCTACAGTTCTGGACTCTGAGTGATGCAATTCTGGCTACAGCTCAGGTACCGCATAATTTTCCCGTGCTTAATTTGGACAGTAATAGCAGCAGAAGTTGCCACTGGCAAAGACTGCTGTGATTATGCAGTTCCTCTGCTTGCACGTTATGAGTGCCTAGCAGTATAGCCAGGTGAGCATAAGATTAATAAGCAACCTTGTTTCCTCAAGGAAAGGGTAAAAGCAGCCCTGTTGGGAGGGAGAGGAGGGTTGTACTGAAGGGAGGAAGTGTGTTTACATGGGTGGCTTTGGAACGATCCCTCTTTGAAAGCTGTCCTGTAAGACATGGGTTGGAGAGTAGTTGTGGTCTTTGTCTCAAAGTTAATTAAATTTGTTGAAAATTTTATCACAGGGAAAAATGTCTGTAAAATTACAGCTGCAAGAGAGAGAACTCCAGACCTAAGAACTGGTATGCGCTGTTCTTCACCGTTAGGACCGGAAGGAAAGGTGAAGGATCCTTAATAGATCAGCCAGGTTTTAACACAGATGACTTGCTCTTTCCCTGTATACATGCAAGACTCCACTTAGAAGTGTTGCAGTTCCCTTGAAAGGGGTGCTTGCCTGTAGCTTGTACATCTGGTAGTGAAGCTGTAGCTTGCTCTACCTCAGAATAGCAGTAATAGTCGTGGGTGCCCCCTGAGCTCACTGGTTTTCAGACTGTGCCAGTGGTACTGAATTGGTTGTGTTTGGGTATGACAGCGGGACTCTGTTAATGTTCACCAGACTATGGAGATTCACTTTATAACGCAAAATGTAATTGTTTCACCTTTTAGTCTGATAATCAAACTGCTAAACCCAAAATGCTGAAGTGTAAGAAAAAGGAAAAAAATTCTACGTTATCATTCAGTCAGCTTGATGCCTCGGGAAACACTTCAGCCAAATCGGTGGAGTTGGCAGCAGATGTACTGCCATCCAAACGGACAGATGCTGTGGTGGGTAGTATTCCCATTGTGCCCTGCTGATTAGCAAAGATATAAAATTGACATGAGTGTTTTAAATCCTGACAAAAGTTACAGTTAAATATGAGAAGTGGTAGGAAGTGCTTTATCCCCTAGTTGTGACAGGGACCTGAAATGTGTGTGCTTTGTGCTGCAGTAAACTGATTCTTTGTCTTAATTTTGGAAAGCATAAGAACAAAAAAGTGAACAACAGGAATTCAGTACTTAAACCTGAAAAAAACTATTATTAATTCTAAATGGAGTTGTTATAAATGGTATTGTGTACTAAGGGAATACTGTAGGACTAATAATAAACAGCAAATAATTGGTGCTGAATTCTTCTCTGTTTTTGTTTAGCAAATGAGTTCCACCATGCTGATCACAGGGGAAAATAATCTTGATGATGCTCGGCCTGCAGAGCTAAATGTGAGTGTCTATCCTGATGCTTTTTTCTTTTAAATGATTAAACCCAAACAAATAGTTCTTCACGGCAAGGTCCAATTCTGGCTATACTTGTGCTACAATACAAATTGCACAACAAACTACATGTTAAATTCTATTAGCTGGACAGTTAAAATAACTCGTTTCTTTGTTGTAGGTAGTTATCTGTTTTGTATTTTTACATCTTCTAATTTAAAAATGGCACCTGGTAGCCTTACTTGCATTACTACTTTGATAAAAACTTGATATTTAAATGCCAGTTTGAATTCTTTGCCAGTAAATGTAGTATAGTAACACCACTTCTCTCTGCAGGAATAGAAGTGACATCTCTCGCTTTCATGCCATAGCTCCCAACGAAACTGGCAAACTCTTAACATCTTTTAGAAAAAGGGAGACTGCTAAAATAGAAAGTCTGCGTAATTTTGCAGGAGAGTATTGGGCAGAAAACCATACTGGGATTTCCTAGTGTTATTGCAAGCATACTTGAGTTTCATGGATACTAGATTAACGAATAGAGAACGTCAGGGTCTCATTGTAGGCTGAAGACAGGAATTACTGGAGTCCTAAACTATATTTTTTAAGCAACAGAACATCTTTTGCATGAGCCAAGAAGTGTTGGTCAATTTGAATTGTTGTGTATTGTTTATTTGGGCAGTTATTGCTGTATGTTTAAAATTTTGATGGAGCTGCAGCTTAGCTTGTCACTGGTGTGCAAAGCCTCACCTGCAGAAGACCTATTGCTGAATACCACAGGTCCATATGTAAATTCAGAAGAAGCTGTTCCTGCATCTCTGAGCTCAGAAACAGAAATATTCCTTGAACTCCAGGAGAAAAGAATGGTTTTGAGGTCCTGATTTTATTATACTCTTTAAATCCAGTTTTGGCATGCTAGTATGTAATTTACTATATATTTAAGCCTGACAGTATTACAAATGGCTAAAGAGAATTTTTAAACTTCGAAGCTTTCTATCACCCTTTCTAATAGCATATTAAGTGTACACAGGTAGTCCTAAATATTTTCTAATGACATCCCTTGAAATCTGCATGTCATCTCTTTAATTTCCCTAGAAGAGTTTCTTCGATGGAAATAGTTGTATGAGTGAAATGTCATTAATCTTTCCAGCCTCTGTGTGGCAGACAAGAAATCTGCTCCATCGTTAGAACTTCACCACGCCAGAGGCCTTCCAAACCTCACCCAATTCCAGTTAACACAAAAGCGTTCTGCCTTCCCGAAGGAGTCCCTGAAGGTAACAGAATTTAGAACTGGTTCACTGTGCAGTTCACTGGCTGTTTGAGTGTTTAAAGGTGGCTTCTTTTTGTTAAGTCTGAATATTTGGAAGAATCACAAGGCTAAATAGTAAAAAAGGCTGAAAACTTTGAATTTCTGACCTAACAGTGTTCTTGTGCAACAGTACTTCGCTAAGGAAGTACACTAACGCTTTCTCCTTCACGGACCTTTAGCAAAGGAATTCATACAGTATAGCCGTTTCCTAGGCTGGATCGTTAAGGCCTGAAGTGCTGCTAGGTAAGCGGGATATCTGCACCTCTTCCAGTTACTCCTCAACGTAACTTTGAGCTTCAGTGCTGGTATAGAGACTCCCTAGAAAAGATACCAGCTTGTTTAGTAAATTGTTATCCTGTGCCTTATTTCTAGTGTGAATATATCTGACTTCAACTTTTCAGCCATTGGGGTGTTTTATATCTTGCTCAGCTAAACTGAGCTCTTTAGCGTTCAGTATTCCCACCCACCCCCCCCCCCCCCCCCGAAAGTAGTTCTCATAGTAGGGTGTATTTTAAAATTATCAGTTTCTTTCTAAAGGTTTCTGTGTTTTTCTCCTGAGACCCTTAACATAGGGGAATCTCCTTTCTTCACTTCCTAGGCTTTTGTTAAACAAAAATGAGAACTGTGTACAAAACTCACTCATCAGTACCATAGAGGCGAAATCCGCTCCCTTTCCAGTCTCCCTTGCAGTTCCCCGCCGTGCCGCTGGATGGCGTACATCTTCCTAAGTTTGAAGTCGTTCTTTCCAGACAATGTCTGCAAGCTTTCTGCCAGTTGTATGTGTCACTTGGGCTGCTTTAATTTAATACAGAGATACTGCATAAGCATAATAGCTTTCAAAAATACTGAATATACACAAATTTTCAATGTAATTGCAGTCTCTTAGGTCCAAATACTCTCCTACTTCATTACAGATTGAGTTACATTCAGCATCTAGCGTGCAGGGAAGTGCTTTTTAAGTGTGTGGAAGTATGAATTAATGACAATCATTTGATGGTTCTGTACAGATCAAGGAACAAGGATGTTAAGTCGTGCCCAAGAGAACTGTGGTAATACAGAGCATAAGTTGTACTTGATAGGCAAGTGGATCTCAGGAATTAGCCAGTGTTGGCAGAACACTAGTTTGGTTTTGTTACTGCTTTTCTAGAAAAGTCTAGGAATCGGGAATTAGGCTGCATAAAGGTGGCGGTGGTGAGGTGTATGCTGGATGTTTTCACCTCTGCTCAAGGAGTCTTTCAAGTGATGGTTTTCTTCGTTAGGAATGTACATACACTCAAAACTACTGTTCTCACTGGCAATTGACCTACAAGATTCAGATTCCTCCAAAGAAATGATAGCATGGATATCTGTTGAACATCTAAATGGCTTGTCAGATCAATGAGCTTTCCTTTACGCTTGAGAATGTGCTGCTTAACTGATAGTATTTAACTTACCCTTTTTTCACCAGATAATATTACGAGTACCAAAAATTGGATCTACTCTAAAGACAGATGAGATTTCTGGGTTTCAGCAGGAGTCAACAGAAGAAATAACTGTCTTTCTGCTGTGGCAGGGAGGTGAAACAGAACTACTAACCAGTAATTAATGGCCTTATTTTTTTTGGCATATACATTGTTTGAAATTTAGTACAATGCTTTGCTGTAAGCTTGTAAATAGTTCACACAAGTACTTAATATTAAATGGTTTTGTACGAGCAACTAGATTTTATGCTGGGCGTTGTTCTGTAAGAAATCCTTAAAGATGATTCTTCAGTTCATTTAGGTTTTTAAAAAGTGTGGCTTGGGAACAGCAGACCAAATTGCATTAATGGAATTATTTTTGGCCCTTGCTCTGCCAGGATTTCTAGGTTTCTCCAGTAGCATTTGTATCTAAAGATGTTACCCCTGCTTGAGTAAAGCAGTGTTAATGCTGTTTATAAAGGTAGCTGCATGTCCTGGAAATGCATGTGTAAAGCATTCATCTACCTTCAGCGACCCAGAAGTCAATAGTACACTAGCTAATTCTTGTGTACTCCATGTATGCTTTGTATAAATGCACTCCTTGAATGCTTTGGTCTCCAGAACTTTGGAGGTACAGGACTCTGTGTCTTCTGCTGTAAATTCATTTACAGAACATGAAAACAAGTCTTCTTCACCCTACCATCACTGCATGCTAGCTTTTTATGATAAGCGCTGTCACCATTCTAGGCACATCCACTGTCATCTCGGAGTCCTTCCTGTCTTCATCTCTGTCACTTTGTAGTTTCACTTATCTCAGTCATTGGGTCTTCTAGTGGCTTCAGACTTGGGTGAAGGAAGTAGGTGCCTTACATGAATACAAGGGTGGAAAAACCCCTTTTATAGCTGAACTGTCTCAAGAACTGATACCAGTATTCTGGATTTTCAGGTTCCTTCTCACACTGTGTGGCATATAGGATACATTCCCAGTCAGTGCTTCCAGTTCAGTTTGTGGATTGTTAATCCATAAACGTGCTGAATGCTTCAGAAAACAAGAGCATGGTTTTTCTCCACTTGAATTCACTGCAGGCTAAAGTAATTTGGATCCCCTATGGTGTTCTCACTACACTGCCCCTTACTCAGACTTTTGTAGTTATAAAGGAAGTTTTTCAATGTTTTAAAATTATAGTATGGCTTTCCAAACCTCTTAAAGTCTGAGTTTGTTTCTCAGTATTATCACCCAGAATATTCATGCCCTGGAAAATAGTTGTGTATTTCCAAAAAGAGCACATCAAGAAGACTTAGAAAATCCACAACTTTAATTAGTTTGACTACATTTGAAAATACCTGTGAAAGTTCAGACCCTGAGCTCTGGGGTAGAAGGAAGTGCATATTAATGCTGCTAGATTAGTCTACGAACAAGTATTGTATAAACATACCATATGGCTCAAGGTTAGAAATTATGCCATTAAGTTATTTTTCCTTTTAAGTGTTAGTAGAATGAATTCTGCCAATAACTCCTTGGAGTCCTCTCAGGTATGCTTCTAATTATCAATATCCTTGTTCTTGCAAATACTAAGCCACCGGTAATTATGCAAGAATCTAGAGCCCCTAGGAGATTAGAGGTGAGCTCTTTGATGCAGTTTTAAGCAAAATTGAAAGTTATGCATCTAGTAAGTCGTTATGATGATGATTGTTCAAGTAAAGGATGATCTAGGATGAGAGATGTTTGTCATAAGGGTATTCTCAGAGTCCTAGGCAAAAACACTTACTTTACCTCAAACCATTTTGAAGTTTCTATGCAAGAAACAGACTAATACTGACAAGCTAACTGGAGAGTACAAGAGAAGCAATTAGGGTGTGTAACCCTGGAGTTAGTTGTAGCAGCCCAAATACTGCTGAGTTTTGCTTTTGTTTTTCTTGATGTGAGGAGGCTATGTTAGAAGGACAGAAATACCATGAGCCACAATCTCTCTTGTCCTTCCCTTCAGTTATGAAAGCGCTGCTTCTTATTTTCATCTTTTGTCTGACTCTCAGAGAAAGTGTAATTAATTACCAGACTAGCGCTCTGCCCCAGGGAAGGAAATCTTATTCATGCTGAGGCCGCAACAATATCTACTCTTGTTCTGCTTTTCTCAAAGGGAAGGCATTTACCCATGTTTTGGTTTTAAACTGAAGAATGACTGCATAAAATTTCATTCAAAGTGGAAACTGGCTCTTCCATATTAGTGGATAAAGGTTATGGGTCACAGCCAGTTAACGGGTAGTACAGAAGAGCTTATTTCTGCAGTGATTCAGGAGAGAAATCTGTTCAGTGTCAATAGGGCTGCTCTCTCTCATCCTAGACATGATGAAGTCTTAATGGCGTGAATGGAATTGCTTAGTGAGTCAGTCTGTGCAAGAACTGTGATAATACTTCATCACTAGGAATTGTGCATTGCGGATGCATGTTTAGTAAATGTATTATACATAAATCTGTATTTAATATAGATTTATATATATAATATAAATATGCAAGAGGTTTTTCATTAACACGGTTCAGTTAGTTCTGTTATCTGAAGTGTACTTCTAGGAGACTTTGACTTAAAGTGGTTGGAGATGATGAAAGATGTTTGCTTCTCACACCAGAGTGCTACACGGGTCCATGTACTAGTTGTACTGTTGGAGGGTAAAGCCCTTACGTGCAAATGGTTCTGTTCTGGCTCATAATCTCTAAACGCAGGAGGGGTTTGGGCCGAAGGCAACGTGCACTGAGTGGACACGGTTGAAACTAGTGTTCTTTGTGTAGGTATGAAGATCTGCCTGTACAGAGATTTTAACAAGAGCATGGACGATTAAACTTGTATTTATCACTTTTTCTCTTGCTGCCCACCCTCCACTCCCTTGGTTAAGGCTTGATTGACATACCTACCAGAATCACTTGCTCTATTAATAGAGTTTTGGAAGAGGCTAGTATTTTACTTTTAAAGGGACTCTTCAGCTTGAATTGTACTGTACTTGATATTAGCTAAATCTTCATCGCTGTAAATTGTGAAACTACTGAAAGCAGAGTTATGTATTCTGGCCAAAATTCTATTAGTTCGTGGTGTTCCCTCAGGACTTTTTATGTCTGAGACAGTATTTGCGTGCCCATCTCGAAGCTAGGGGGCTTTCACGTGGTGAGGGGGTGTTCATCTCTTAAAGCTGTGACAGGCAGTTGTATCTTCCATACAGCACAAGGAGGAAAAGTTGCATCTAAATGTCATTTCCTATTTTCTGTTAAAATTATCTTCAACTTCTAGTAGATGAAAACCAAAGTTCCTACAGATGGCTGGCTGTCAAGAGTTGTTGTATAGATATGTTACACATGCACTAAATTAGGCCTTTTAAAAATAATCTGCTTAATTTAATCTTACATCATACCCAGTTTAATTCCATTTTCTAGGGAAAGCAGATGAGTCAGTTTTGTCAGTCCTTAATTAAACTTTCTAGTAGTGTTGTATCTGAACAGCAAGGCTTGGAGGAGACTCTTAACTGTAACCAAGATTTCCATTTCATTTAAACATTTACTAATAAAAGTTTTGCAAAACTCCACGGCTCCTTTTGCTTTTATAAAAGCAATCGCACTTCTTTGTTTTGCTTGTATGCTTGTTCTGCGTTCACCTGCCGCGTATTAAGTCCGAAATACAGAGGTGGAGGCGGCCCCCTCAGGTGCCGTGCCGCTGGCCCGGGGGGGGGGCGGCAGGACGGGGCGGGGGTGCAGGCAGGGCCGCGGGGGGCGGTGCTGGGCCTGGGCCTCGTTGTGCCTTTGGTGCTTCTGTCTTCCCTGCCCGCTGGCGGAGAGCGGGGCCGGGGCGCGTGTGTCCCCCCCCTCCCCCCGCGCCCGCGGTTGCCGCCGCAGAAGCTGCTGGGGCGGGCGAGTCCCCCGCCACCGTTGGTGGCCGCGCTGCCGCTTCCCCGCCGGCGGGCCCGGGGCTACCGGCGGCGGCTGCTCGCCCCGGGGCCGCTCCCCACGTGGGGCCGGGGCCGCAGCCAGTGAGCGGCCCGCGCAGCGCCCGGCCGGGCCCGCCCCGCCGGCCCTCCCCTTCTGGCAGCGCCGGGTGACTAATTTCTGTCATATGACTGTGACACCGAATGGAGTCGGGCGGGCGGAACTAGCCGCGGCGAGGGGACGGCGCTGCGCGGAGCCCAGCGCCTCGGCGGCGGGGGGCAGCGGCGGCGCCCCAAGATGCCGCCCACCCTGTTCCAGAAGCTCTTCAACAAGAAGCACGGGCTGAACTCCCCGGCCAGGGACGCCCGGGACGACTGTGTCTTCAGGTAAGCGGGACGGGGCCGCCCTTCTCCCCGGCCCCAAACTTCTGCGCCGAGTTCCCAGCCGCCCGCCCTGCCCCGCCGCGGGAGGAGGGCGGCAGCCCCCGGCCCCCTCGGCCGCCGCCCGTGCTGCAGCGGGCCGCTTGGCGCGGCTCCCCTCTGCCCGGCTCCCCTTAGCCTGGCTCGGAGCGCTGGTCCCGGGGCTCCGGCCCCCGCCCGCCGCCGCAGCCCCGGCCGCGCAGAGGTGCCCCGGGCCGGGCCTGGCCCCTCAGGCGGGCGCTGGGCGGGAGCCCCCGGGGCCGCCACGTCGGGGCCGCCTCTCCTCAGGGCTGGGCCGTGCCTGGCCGCCTTCCCCCCCGCCGCCCCGGGCTGCCTCCGCTCGGGCGGCCCCCCCGGCCCGGGCAGCCCGCTGCGGAGCGGGGCTCAGCCCCAGCTCGGCCCGTCGCCGCCTTCCCGTGGGTTTCACCCGGTCGCCATCAGCGGCGGGGCCCCCCGGCCTTCCCGGGGCGGGTGTGGGGCCGCGGCTCCCTGCGGGGATGCTGCGGGCCGGGCTGGGGGGGAGGGCGCCATTCCGCCTGAGGCGGACCCGGGAGCAGCCTCTAGAAACGTAGAGGAAAGAGGGGTGGGTGGGTATAAAACGTGAAGTTTTGGCTGCTGCCGGGAGGGGTGTGGGGTTTCTGGTGAAATTTGTCACGCTGTATCCGCGACGTGAGTGGATCTGCCGAGGGGTGCCAAGCCCAGCACGGGAGGCGGGAGGGGGAGCCGGCCCCGGCCCCTGCTCCTGCAGGCGGGTGTGCAGGGAGCAGGGCGGCCCGGGGATCCCAAGCCCCGTGGGGGGTCGAGGGGCAGCGGGGCAGGGCGGCCCGGGGGTCACAGGCCCCCCGGGGGTCCCGTGGCGGCCGGGGTTCCCGGTCCCCCGTGGGGACGGGCGGCAGCGCCGGGGCCCAGGAACGAGCCGGGGTCCGCTCGGGGCCGCCGCGCGTGGGAACAGGTGGCTGTTGTGGCTGTGGAGGCGAAGCGCCGTTCCCCGAGCGGATGGCGAAGGCGCTGGGCAGCGAGCGGGCCTCGGCCTGGCTGGCGGCGGCAGAAGGGAACCTGCAAAATCGTTTTGGAAGTGCAGGCTTGGATGCAAATACAGTACGCTTCGTTAGTAAGAGTTGTGCACTTGTTAAAACACTTCTCAGTGTGGTAAAGCTCTCCTCCCACCCGCTGCCTTTAAATTTGTTACCTGTGCAGCCTTGGGATTGCTCTGTAAAGGTAGGTCTCTGGCTGATGGGCTTAATTTTATGTGGTGGGATATCCCTTTTAACTGCAGTGATGCAATTTAGGTGGTTAATAGTCTATCTGCAGTCATTTAAGCATCAGGGTTTTCACAGAATGTTGGTGGGTCTTTTTGTGTCCTTACAGAGTCGGGACAAGCTCCTGGACACTACCTGAAGCCAGTGCTTTAACTGCTAGCACACACCCTGTAAAGACAGGAGTCACAGCTGCTCACACACCTCGCCACTCTTTACTGCGAATGGTGGTTCCTTTTTTTTTTAATAATCTTTTTAAAGAGGTGAAACGTTTTAATGATGCCTCTGTCATTTTCTAAAGCAGCTTAATACCAGGATCAGACCCCTTAGTGGGGAAGGGGCACCGGGACTGCTCTGTGTAATTGCCTTGCCTTTTCTTCCCTGTTAAGACATTCATTAACAATGAATTTGTATAGAGACTGGTGGTTAATTCAACAGCTGCAGTGCAGACCCTGGGGCAGAAATGTGGGGATCACGCCTGTGTTGAAAGGAGAGAAGAGTGAGTACTTGGCAAGGTCTTTTATTTCCTCTTCACCTGCATCACTCTGTACCAAACTGGAGGTGAAATTTAAAGAAAGATATCACTGCCTGCTCTTCCCTCCTGTGTTTACATGGCGCTGTTTCGTGTTGTGATGTGAACTGTCAACTGGTAACGGGTGAATCTGCAGTTACTTTTGTTGGCGGACCCACAGGTATAAAATCCCAGGAAGAGACTGATGGCTCTTCTGACTAAGGCTCTGGAGGTGGGTGAGAGACCTGGCTCTTAGGATAGCCAAGTACTATTTTTTGAAGACTAACACAGATGCCCTCTAGGCATGTTGCCTAACAGCTGCTTTCATTTTTCAAATGGAGATAAGTCTTTAGGTAATCCTCACTATGGGTCTAGTCACTTACTGGTGAAACTCTTGGATAATGCACACCAAACAGACCATTATTTATTACAGCTGGGTCTTCGGAGACTGGAAACAAGCACTCTGGATTTTTAGACTGCTCCTGGTTCCAGTAAACCTAAAGGCACCAGCCTCATCAATTTCATTTGGGCTAGGTTATGTTTATGGATTGATATATTACTGTCTGTTTATATTCTGAATAACAGAACGTTTTCTAAATATTCTGAGCGCTGTTATTTCTGACCGTCTTCACTTTGAAAGCTTTGTCCTCTTACTGAAGAGACTGTGTAGAACAACTATTAAAAAATACATAAATTCCCTTAATAGATTTTGTGAATAGCATGTACTTAGAGAGAAAAGCCCAACTACTCTGGCAATGACGGCAGTATAGCAGAACGTTTAAGGATGATTTTGATGTTCATTGTCTTTTTGACTATGAATATATTTTGCATTTCTGTCAAGTTCATTGTCAAAGTTTAGCAGGACATAAATTCTATTTAATCTAAGCTTACACTGTTCCAAAAATAAAATAATACTTTTCAGGGGAAGTGTACTTTGTTTAGTTGTTGATTTATTTGTTTGGTGTTTTTTTTTTTCCCCTTACTCAGAATCTCTTTCTGTGCTGTGGGTGTGTGAAATTTTACGAGCCTGGGTCTAGGCAGACTGGGTACAATCCTTCAGAAGTAGGCGCTAGAGAGGCTGACAGTTCTAGTGATGTGACCAGTAAGTTAGCAAGTGTCAAGCATTTGCTCATGTACCAGTTTGCCTTTTTTTTTCCACATATATATATATATACCAGTTTATTTTACAGAAGAAACCTTAGAAAATCACAATAGATCCACTACGTATTAGTATTTTAGCTCTTCAGTTCAACAGAGGGCAGTTGGCAGGCTTGGCTTTTAGACTGAAGTCTCTTGGTACAGCTGGATATTCACATGGTGAGCAAGAATATTCAAAATTGTAGTGGTAAAATCTGTTTACAAGAAACACAGAAACACCTGCAAGTATTCTAAAGAAGAGACAAACCCTGAAGTTCCAAGGTGTAGAGTACCTGCTATCTACTGCAAATAGTACTCACGTGAGTGGATTTTCCCTGAGGGTAGCTTTTACTATAAATAGGAGCTCTTGGCCATATTGTAGCATCTGGCACTGGTGGCTGCTGGTGACAGGAGAGCTCAGCCCATGCTTGGGCTGATACAGTGATTGGGAATATGAAATTTCAGGTATGTTGTTTTCTAGAACTTCAGAATCAAAGTATTCCTGTTGTAAAAATGTATAAAGCTGTTCACATGAGTTGTATGCTGTAAAAGCTCTAAAAGGTGTGTACGCTTTTAAATAGCAATTAAATAAACACTATTCCAGAATGTTCTGATCAATTTCTGTAGTAAAATGGAAACAATCTTACAAAAACTTCCTTAAACTAAGCAGAAGCAGCCACGCAGTTCTGCTAGATACTGTATGGGCACACAGAGCATTCCACTGCACATTTACAGTACTGACTGCCACAGATAGCAGTTTTGAGCTGCTGTTTCTCTTCTGGCTTTCTAGGGGTCTGTTGCAGTGCTTGGGAGAAGAGGGAGCTGCTAAATCACTGATAGCCAGGTTTTTGTTCTCCAGAATGGGCTCAGTAAATTACTGAGAGGTCTTGGGCTTTATATCTTTGTTGTTAAGATATGTGGGCAGTATTTCCAACGGTAAATACAGCTGTAAGGAGCGCAGCAGAGTGCATCCATTGAGATAGTAACTGGGCTTGGAGCCCTGTTAACCTACTGCAGAGGGAGATGGATGGTCCTACAATACTGCATTATGGGACCTAGTACGTTTTGGGGTTGTATATAGGAGAGAAACTCAGTGGTTTTTTCCCATCTTATGTATAAAGTTCAAATATGTGTTCTCTTGTATCTCTAGTCATCTTTCCCACCTAGCTGGGGGTAGAGGGATTATTAATTAGGAGTTCTTTTGACCCTACGGCTCAATAAAGGTTCCAGTGTGTGTCTGTTGGGTTTTGGGTTTTTTTGAGTTTGTTTTGTTTTTTAAATCTAGGGAGCTCTAAAGAACCATCTCACCCCGAGGGACATTCCACCGATGTTTGCAAACTCTGTTTTGCTCTTGTTAAAGCACCTGTTGTAGAGGTACAGCTGTGTGGTAATTGTTCAAGCTTGAAAGAACCCCTTCCAGTTTTGAGTTTCACCAATGGTGTGGAGTATCTTTGGGCACATTTTTCCTTTAGGGGTTTGCTTTGGTTATCTGGGTATTTCTGAGGACAGGCACAGTTTTCCAAGTGGGAAGATACAGGAATAAATAACTTTAGATGTTCTTTTTTATGGAGGAGGCCATTTTCTGTCATCCTGGAAGCGTGCTTTTTGGGGTCTTTCTGTAATATGTGCTGCTCCTTTATTGAGAGAATAGTTTGCCAGGTTTGTGAGATATGAAAGGCCTAAGGCGGGCTGGAAAGTAGTATTTCCTGAAATCTGTCTAGGCATGTATCCCCCATCAGCCCAGACTCTTTCTGTTCTCTGTGGCAGTGATTTTAAATGGTATCCTGAGATTTGTTTCCTTTCACAGGATTTTTGGCAGTGGGATTCATCAAGGGAATTGCAATAAACCTGGAGTTGGAAATGGGTAGCATGATACAAAGATGCTTCATGAGCCAGCTCTTCTGCAGAGCTATTGTTCTTGCACAGTAAAAATGCTGTATGCTTTCTTTCAAAGGCATAAATGCTTCTTGAACCAGTAGCTGATTTCTTGAAATAAACTATGAAGAGACTTGAAGACATTTAACAAAGTGTAGCTGAGGACTTTTTAAAGTGGTGGATGGAGTAAGGTGAAAGTGGAACATTAAAGTTGTATTTACATTGATTTTTACAGTCAAAGTTTTACCCATCAAACTTCCTGGCAAGCTTTCACATTATTTCTGAAGGTGGCTAGCACTGATGACATAAATAATTTATTGTGCTCAGGACAGGGGTAACCACCACAGATTGCCATGTTGCTTTCCATTTTTAAGGTATGGCTCCATGAAATGCCAAAGGAATTCAGAGCCAGCAGTGTCTGGACTAAGTAGTATCATCAGATCTGAGAGAGAGCTTAAAAACTGACAAAAATACTGCCAAAATTCTTACTGAATTTACTCTTACTGAATTACTGCTTCCACAGCAAACAAGGTATCCTGCTTCACCCAGTCAAATCAAATTTCCATCCACAGCAGGTAGCTGTGTGTACAGCCTGGCTGGAGCCCAGGGAAGCAAATCTCTTACCAAGCTGTGTCAGTCCTTGTGAGCAATGCAGCTAGCAAATTCATTATCCTAACAGCACTGCACAAGGCTTTTTAAAGCTGTTCCTCAGCACTGGTGTCAGTGTGTCAAGCCAGTCTGACCAAAACGTGCTATTAATGAAACAGTGTGTTTTGATATTTGCTCACTTCTGGCATTCTGCAAGTCTTTCACCAGTAGCTGTAAAGCTCCTGGCATTTCACTGCTTCAAAGTTTACCTTCAAAAAGAACTTTAGCTGGACTTCATTTTGTAATAGCACTAGCTTTTCATCTTTTCTCATGAATTCAAAAAGCTTTTGTCCCATAATTTTTAAAGACTATTCAAATTCTTAAACATCCAAAATGCTCATGTGTTTTTATTAAGATTACTTCTGCCCTTTAACGTCCCTTAAGTTTTGGGTTTTATATAAAAAAAATAATCCATCTTTTTTGTAATGTCTCTGGAAGAGTTTTTGGCTTTTTAACTTGCATTCATTAGCTTGAATGTAGCAAGTTTTAATAAATACTTCACTCTGATTTATGCATGGTTTTCTCTATCGCTGTAATGACTTTGGCTTGTATTTTGAAATATATTGCTGTTTTCTAAAGTACTTATTTTTGCCAGATTCTGTTTTGCATTTCCTGTCATCTGAGCTTTTATGTACCTTCCAGTGCTTTAGGTCAGCTTTCGTCTTGGAAGCAGAGATGTACAAATTAATAGGTTCCAGTAAGCACCTCTGGAGCACAGAGAAAGTTTTGACAAATTCTGCTGAAGGGGCCGCTCTCCAAGCCCTCCTTGACACCACTCTGTAGGTCTCCCAAGTGCTTCTTCAGGTAGGCATGTGTTGCTGCTAGAAGATCCAGCATGTCATTGAGTATTACATGCTAGCTGTGAATAAGTCAGTGCTGCAAGCTGGGTCTGTGCAAAGGCTGAAGGGAGCTGCACATCAGAGGGTTGGTGGTCCAGCCAGGGATTGTTATTTACCTGTATTGTCGTTAGATCCAAAGAGATTAACTTGGATCGTTGCCCCCATCATGCTAGGTGCATGTGAATGCAAAGAGTGACCAAATGATCTGAAAACTGTTGGGGTGCTTGTGCCTACCTGACTTTGTCCCTTGGAAAATTTTCCTTTGCCCTGCTGGGAACACACCCTGCCTAGCCGTCGCTTTGCTTTAGCTTCTTCCTGTCGCTTGTGGAACAAACATGAACAGTGGCGTGGAAAAGCCCTCTGTTCTTTTTTTCTCTTTTTTTGGAAGGAGATAAAGATACAAAATGAGCTAATTCACAGGTTAAGGGTCACCCTTACTGCCTTTCATACTGACATGTCCCATGGTGGCTGGGATCTTGCAATGACTTAAGAACTTGGCGTCACAAGGTCACACTGCCCTTAGTGGACATCACAAGGTCGGCGCTGTCAGTGCGTGTGCTTGGCTTCCTCCCAGCCTGCTGCATCGCTTCCTCCCCCTGGGATGGCACGGGTTGTCTGAGCATGGCCTGCAGTCTCTTGCCTTGCTAAGCTGCCCTTGGGACAGTCACTTTCTTGGTTCCCCTTCCAGCATTTCATCTCCTTCCTCTAAGTTAGAAATTGTTTTGAGGAGAAGCTGGAGTGAGTGAATCACCACTGGACCTCTGGTGGTTAGGCCTTCAGGCCACGGTGCTAGTTTGGATCTTGCCAGCTGACCAGGTGAATCCTTTGATTTTACTTCTGAGTTTTTGTTGGATTTCCGATTGCACGTGCCAGGCAAGAGAATGTGGCTGTTTTCCCTCTGGAAGGCATGGATGTCTGCCGTCCTCTTCCCCATGGGTTTGACCCAATGTGGCTGAGACAGACCCTGCTGCCATGCTTGTTCTGTGGAGACAAGATGAGCTGGCCCATCATCTCCGCTGTGGGAGAAAGGCTATGCTGACTTCTTGCCATGGTTTCTGTGTGTATGTGTAGGCATACTGGAGTGAAAATGCTTCTTTACACTTGGGTTATGCTGGCAAGTGTTGCAAGAAGGTGTTTCTGCCAACTTAAGGGTTCTGGTTTTTCGCCTCCTTCTCCAGGTGAGGTCATTAGGGGTATGAAGATGTGCCAAGAGCATGGGCTGTCTGTACCTGTTTGTCCACTGTGAGGGCTTCTTTTTCTGAAACAATTCTACCATTCTTTTTCTGGTGTCTGAAGGTGTGTTTACATGTCTCATGTTGTCAACCTTGCTCTCTTGGGATGGCCAGCCCCTCTGGTTGACTGATGCATTGTCCTTCTTGTGTTTTCAAAGGGCTTTATCCTTTGCTGTGTGTTCGCTTCTGAGTTAGCGTATGCTCATGGTGACAGCTTGGATGAATTCAGGCTTCTGTTCTGGAATAAACTGGTCCAGTGTGACTTGGAGCCTGCAACTTGTGTTGTAATTTTGGCTGAATGCTGGAGGTGACCACTTTAGAAGCGTGTTTTACGAGTGGAAAGTAACGCACACGGTGGTTTCATGCTCAGAGGCTGTGTTCCCTCCTATTGCTACATCTGGAGCAGAATGTCTGCAAGATCACATGTTCGTGAGTAACGTTAGGAAAAATGCAGCTCCGAGTTGCACCAGCGAATCCACAGCGTGGTTGTGCTGGGCTTCCAGAATCGGCAAAAAGCAGAATTTGTCTCTGAAGACTTCAAAAATTTTGCATTGTGGTATAGACAGAGAACCTTAATCTATAGAATATCTGCTGGAGGGGAAAAAAGTTCTGCCCATTAAAAACAGGAAGTCGTTTTATTCATCTGTAAATGACTTGCTAATGCACCAGCTGCTCCACCTTACACTGAGTGGTAACAGAACTAATATATGGGAAATACTCCTTTGAAAAAACTCATTTGCACAAAATACACATGTGATTCTGCTGTGCCTAAGGAATGTGACCGTAATGATTACATTCAAAAGGCGCAGTCCTCTCTGCAGGATTAATCACTTCTAAAAATACATACCCAAATGTGTTCTGCTCTGTAGAAGTGTGAACAGTTATTATGTAGTCTTTGTATTAAAAAGGATTTATTTATTTTTTACAACAATGCGTTGTGCAGTTGCTTAGTGCTCAACTGAAGCTTTTAATTGAGGTAATTCTGCACATTTGCGTAAGAAGTACAACCTTTTTCTTTTCTGAAACCAATAGCTTCTGTAGATACTGTTATTCAGAATACAATACACCGCAGAGAAACTTGTTCAAACATGTAAATTGCAGCACAAAATACTATACAAACTACATACAGCATATTAACAGTGCATGCACATAGCACGCATCCGCAAGTGCGATGTGTTTGTACAAAGTTTTCTGTCTTTTCTGAAAAAGTAATTTCATAGCCCTTATCAAGTAATTAAACTTTTGGACTTAAGCAGTTTGACTAATGGAAAAGCTCTTTATTTTAAGCAGTCTTGTCTGATAGTTTTGCACTTAGAATGTAGCTTTTATGTATTATCTGTCTTTGAAACTATGGCCTTGAAAGAAACCCCCATTTTATATAGGTAGAGGACTCTTTGAGTGATGCCAGTGTCACTTAGTAAGAAGCTCAGCTGTAGATACCCTGTTGCTGCAGCTTGAACAAGTGAACCACCAGCAATACTCCGTGAGCGGTTTGTCACGTGAGCGCAGACCCAGGAGGCAGCTGTTGCTGGACGTGGTAATCTTCAAGCATGGAAATGATCTATTACATATCACTGAGCCTGCTCTGTTTCTCCAGGATGTTTCCACAACGTTGTCAGCAACGATTTGGCCTAAAATGAGTAAAATACATCACAGAAACAATCGTATTTATAGGTACTGTTCATGCCCATGGTACTCATCCAGATGTGCTTGTTGCCTCATTAGTAGTGTCTTCAAATGTCTTTCCCTTGCGCCAGCCAAAATGTCAACAGAACATTAAACTTGTAACAGTACCACAAACCCTCTACCATTTCAGTTTGTGTGATATATAACTGGGAGGAAACAGGAGCCAAATGACAGTTCTCTGCCATCTGTTTTAGTCGATAAATGAAGAAACTTTGAGCTCAGTTCAGCCCTGACTTTAGTTCCTGGCATTGTGCCTATTTTAAGCCAGAGCAGTATCTTCACCCCAGTTTCTCTGTCATTTTCCACTTCAAGAGAGCCCATTGGAGCAGTTGCTTTGCTGTATGCTCTCTTCGGTTTTTATTTTAGCCTTGCTACCTGTGGAAATGGTGGCTCATGCAGTGCTGCGCTCAGTCTCGCACTCCCCTCTTAGTAATTTCAACACCTTTTGGTTGGCTTCAGTCATGTGTGGTGGAGAATGCGAGAGCAGAAGTCTGAGTGAGCTGAGTTTCTGTAACTTGAGTGAAAATCCTGCACATGCTGTTGCGTGCTTCCTGCCCGTAAGTACCCATGAAGCTCTGAGTTGGCTACACCTCGTCATGTTGCTCTTTTCAGAAGGCATTTCAGAGCAGACGTGGGGACAGCCCGAGTATTGGAAGAAGACAGCACACCTGTGGCTTCATAGTTTGCTCAGGAAACAGCTATAGTGTGACCACAAGAAAGGCCAGTCCCACACTACTGTGAATACCAGGACATCAAAATTTCTCTTTGCCAGTTATTCTGCTTTCTAGCTAGTACTGAAATACACACCCATCTGCTATGTACTTGCATTTCTCTTGCCTTGTGCGTGCCTTGCACTGTGTTGTCCCAAGGTATAAACAGACCTTCAGAGACTGTGGACTCAGCACTTATTTTGGCATGTTTCAGGGTAATTGTGAAAGAGGACAGCAAGTCAGAAGGAAGCACGTGTGAGCAGTTAGCTGAGAAATGAACTATCAAACAGGAATGAGATTCTTGTGAGGGTTTTTTTGCACACGCACGCACGTGCACACACACCCCCACCCACCCCACCCCAGACCTACCTAGAAAAAGTTCTTGCCGTTTGGAGAGTTGGCTGAATGATTTGGTTACACCTTTTGGTGACACTTGGTACCAGAAATTGGTAGAAAAATGATGTTAGTTCAGATGTTAATGAAAAATAGGTGCAGATGATAAGCTTTGTGGTTGTGTGCTCAGAGAACACAGGCTGCAAAACATGGTCTGCAGAACATGCACTCTCCTTCTCAGAATGTTGTCCTAGTTGAATTATATTATCTGAACATCTGAGAAGCTGTTAAGGAAGAAGTCTGCCAGAATTTTCTTGTTCCTACAGGAAAAACAACAGTATTACCTCCTAAGACAGAGTTAAAGAAATGCCTCAAAAAGCGAACTGGCTTACAGTGCTAACTGTGTTTCTATTTAAAGGCAGCCCAAACTCTGACATATAACTTAAATAGTCAGACAGAAAAAGGTGGTTGGCTTTTTTCAGTACTTAAACATATTTCAGCTGCTGTGAGTTACTGGAAATTACTCTACTTTCTGAGTAGAAAAGGAAATTGTTCTACTGACAGCATGAAGGGCTGAGAAGCTGTGAAAATAAGCGTGTTGGTTTCTTAACTACATGCATTTGCTAGTCATACAAGAGATGCTAATCATGAACTCATGACCTCTTTTTCGAAAACAGATATAATTAAAAAGGATAGAATGAAAAAAAATCAAAGCAACTTAAATTCTTATGAGACTAACAGAATTGTATCTTTACATAAACAGCAATGTTTATCAAACTTTGTTTTTCAGATAAGGAAGAATACCACTTTGATATGACTGATTTAATTAACTTGCTTTAAATTCTAGTGGTTTTTTTTCATAGTACCTTGTGTGCAGTTATCTTCAAATGAATTATTTTGATCAGTCTGAAAATGTGTCTATTTTTAAAACGTGCCATCAGATTTTCTGTTTTGGTTGAAGAATGCTGACAACCAGCAGACAGCTTGTGTTTGTGTGTTCTGTAGGACTTCTTTTCACATTGGGGTTAGAAGGTAAGACACTGGGTATTAGGGTTTTTGTTTGCTTGGGCTTTGGTTTTGGGGTTTTTTGGTGTTGTCCTCTGTCCACATCCCATCCTGTCCCCCGGATTGGTATGTATTCACTTAAAGACTCATCTTTTCTGTTGGTAGCTAGCAAGCTAGCAGGACAAATCAGCTAAATTACTCTCAGGAGATTACATTAGTCTATACCTGCGGTGGAGAAAAAAATGTGCAAGATGACGTAAAATTCACTAATGGCGGTTGTTCTCATTTGTATGGGTAGAGAAAACAGAGGAAAATAACGTGGTGCAGGGAGTTCAGCAAGAGATTGTTTCAATATAATTTTTTTTTTAAAAAAAAAGAGAAACTTGGAAACAAAGCAAATGCAAAATGGCCCAACCCTATAAAGTTCTCAGTGTAACTCAGTGGGATTTGAAGGCTTTCAGTGCTGCAGCCTTGAGCTTTGCTAAAGGATATTTATGCTGGAAGAAAAGAGATCCTAAGAGCAAGAAAGATCCTACTCTCGGATCTCTGTCTCCTGTATATATATGTGTGTGTATGTGTATTTCAAAATACACCCAGGTGGCTTCATTGGCTGTCACAGCTCTGAGTGTATGTGCACCTCAGCCATCAGAAGACCATGAAGCAGAAGCCTGCCTACCTTGTTCAGCAGTGCTTGACTGCTGTCTTTGTTGTAAGGTCTTTTGTGTTTTTCCCCAACAGTGAGATAGCTAAATTCAGTGTATGTGTACACTGTGTAGACAGGCCTAAATTGTTTTAATGTAATGCTGGACAGACTTGTTTGCTTCTTAGGCCAGAACCATAGTTCTAAAACTTGTGTGTTAGGATTTGGCAGGGGGGAATAGGTGCTGTATAAATATAAGCTCAGATATTGGCAACAGAAGAGATGGAGAGACTTTTGAATTTCTTTCACTTGTGGACAAGGAATAGATTGTTCCCAGCGTTTATCAGTACAGTGCATGCAGCCCTAGAGCAGCTGGGGACCACTGCCTATGTGTCTGCTGATGGAGAGAAGGGCTGGTGGTAGTCTGCCTGCACCTTCTGCGTAGCTGCAGCAAAGCAGAGCGGAGGGGGGTGCCATGGGCTTTTATTTGGAAGGTATGATGTGAACGATGACAGCTGCTGAATACAAAAAAATAAAAGTTTGGAGATGCTGTGTGTGAAGTGAGTGTAATGAGTATAAAGTGGTAGCATTTTGGAGCTGTCCTGTGTGCGGAAAGATACAAAGATATGTGTGCAGGTGTAGTTGGAGGCAGTTGGGTGGTGCTGCTGTAACTTAATGCATATATTTAGTGGGACTGTTTCTGCTTGGTTGGTATTCCCTGCTCATTGTAATGTTCTCCCTCATCATCACTGTCCCTGTTGTTTGGGGCTCTCCTTTGGAAACTAGTATTTACACACATGCACACACACACACAGAGGAGGAAAAGAGTTAAAGCCTCACTCATTTTCCATTCCATTTTTCTGTTCTCTTAGTTTTGTTCTGTCTGAGACCTACAGTGCTGCCTCTCCTCTCAAGGTTTCCCCTGGGTGCTGTACTGTCCCCTCCTCCTCCTGCCAGAAGCAGTAGGGTGCATCCTGTTTGGGGTTACTGCTGTGTCACTTCAGATGACATGCACTAGCATGAGAAGGGGAAAGGGAAATGAAGAGCCAAGAGAGCGATTACTTTGTCGAGAGCTCATTTAAAAAAAAAATCCAACAAAACAACCAAGTCCAAAATGTCCTGGTGGCATTGACAGCTATTGCTGTCCAGCACGTGAGCCCTTCTTTCCTCTTGATGCAGCAGAATAAATAGCTTCATGGGGCGCTGTTAGTGGTTCACAGCGGGATACCTGCAGCACTAGGGTTCTTTGAGTTCCCACATCTTATGGATGCTCGTGTGGACTGACTGAATAGGAGAAAAAAGATGAGGCAAGAACTTTTGAATGAGAAAGAAAAGCTGAGTGCCACTCCATGGGAATGAGAGGAAACAATAAATGTTGGGGGGTTTATGTTCTTGTTAGACTGCAGCATGTGAAGTACAGAAGATACAAGAGCTGATGCTGAGCTGATAGGAGCTAGTTGGGAAATGGCTCGTTCTGCTGCAACCCCCAGAGAGTCCCTCTTGGGAGACAGGCAGGAGTTGCCCCATCTGTTGGCAAGCTGTGTTGGCTGGGAGTATCTGGAGCTACATTCTCATCAAACCATTACCACCGGCAAAAAGAGGTTTATTGAACATACACTAAATATATATATCTCTCTTGATTAAGTACAACCTCTCCCAGCAGAACAATGTAGGTTTTATCAAGTGTTTCTGTTGATTCTGTGAGCTGTGAGGCAGAGCTGGTTTGGACTGTGTGTTTCAGCTCAATCCTGCGATAAGGAAGGTGTGTGTATGTGTGGCGTGAAAAGTTTCAGTGCTGATTCCTAGGGAGGACATGCTGAGCTGAATCTGCAATTTCTTTGTTGCAGACTAGGATTTTTGCAGTAAGAAAAGCTATGTGGACGCATCGGGACTGTTTTCAGCTGATGCTCAGAGCTTGCGTGTATCTGTCTTGCATAGTTCTTAGTAAGACTTGACCAGTTCAGCTGTTCTGCAGTAGAAAATCCCTCTAGATGGACAGTCATGTTGAAAAGCTTATTTTGTTTAATCATGATAGGGCAGTGGCTAGTCCTACACTGTATTTCCCATTCCTGCCATTCTTAGAAACCCAGGGCTGTGAGCATGTAGTGACACTTAGAAAACCAGTGGGGACAGCAGGAAATACGAGTGCGGAGTTCAGTAACCCATTGCAAACCCATTAGAGCGCTTTGTTAAGCTTCGTTTAAAGTTTGAGCAGCTTCCTTAAAATCAGAGGGACCACTAGCTGTCTGACAGCTAAAAGCATGCACAAGTGCTCTTCTGCTTTGGGGAACCAAAGTATTCGGGACCTCACATTTGTAGTGTGTTGTTAGGAGCCAGGCTGTTCCATGATTCTGGCAATCTGGTTTTTTGCAGATGTTAAATGAAGTTGTGTGGCCATGTGGCTTGTTCAAGAATCTTGATTTGTATTTGTCCTCGTGTCCTTATAAGTTACATAAAAGTGAAGTCGAGCAATGTTTTTAGTGTCTGCTCTATATAGATCTACCTGAAATAGTTTCAGGTCACCTTTGCATGCTTAATTTGGGAAACGATTGAGCAGCATGACTCTTGCCTTGGAGAATTGAGCAGTCTAGGCTCCTCACTGTAGTCTTGGGGCTCTTGCAATATCTGCACAAATCAACATCTCATCCTCTCTGCAAATTAAGCAGGGGCCCGTTCAACTTGTAGAGCCAGTAAGGGAGGGATGTTCAGTCCGCGGGT
This sequence comes from Falco peregrinus, assembly GCF_023634155.1. Classification (NCBI taxonomy): domain Eukaryota; kingdom Metazoa; phylum Chordata; class Aves; order Falconiformes; family Falconidae; genus Falco; species Falco peregrinus. The sequence goes on along the minus strand of NC_073728.1, from coordinate 63,636,700 downwards.
TGGAGCCAAGTTAGGAAAGTCTTCCCTCCTGAAAAGCAGCCGTAGGATAGAGCCAGTCCACCTAGATACTCACTAATGTTATGTGGCAGCTCTGTGAAAGCATTCCTAATTGTTTCTGGTTCAGAGCCTGGCAGTAGTCTTGAAATGCAGTGAACTTCCTGGTTAGTAGTTTTGAGGGTTAACTAAGGGGCTTGGTTAAAGGCCCCTGGGCACAGAGCTGTCATGGAAGCAGCTCTCTGTGCAGAAGGGTTGCAGAATTGGGCCAGGCATCACATTGGAGGTGTTGGTGGATGCATAGATTCAAGTGACAAACGCTGTGGTGTCAGGCAGTTGTTGATTCATGGGGAGTATCTATCATTAGCTCTCATGGGGTATCGGTGTAAATGAGCATCAGGTATGGATAGGCCAGACTGGGATTTCATTTCATAGATATTAATTTGTTATACTTGTTTATACAATCATCCTCTGTCTTTAGTTTGCAGTTGTTCCTGTGTAACTGAGATGAGTTTTTGGTGAAATCTGAGGGGGGAATAAGACTGAGTCAGCACTCTGCTTAAGCCATGTGCTTTACTTTAAGTATGTAAGTAGTTTCATTGCTCCCAACGAAACCGCTCATGTGCTTAGCATTAGGCATATGTTTTAAATAAGTTGGTGATCCAGAGTCTGGGGTGGGTTTTTTTGTTTTTGAGTAAAATCTATACAAATGTGGAGGGTAAGGCTACAAAACACGCAATGTTTAAAATGCTACAAATAAAAGGTTTAAGGTAGTATTTTTCAGGAAAAAAGCTTCTGGCATTTAATGCGTTTTAGTGACACGCTGAGCTTAAATGTCACCTTCGTCGGAAAAATGATAATCATCTGTGAGCGTGACTGTCTTGATAAATGACCTGGCAACATAGCAAGCTAAAGTTCACCATAGTCCTCTACAACACCAGGCTTCAGACTGAAAGCAGCATTTTGGCATTATCCCTACGTCAAACCTCAGTTGAACTGAGTACTTATAAATAATTGTTCGCTAGCTTTTCCTATTACAGATATACAGTTTGTGAAATTGGTTTACCATGTGCTGAAAATTTCTTTGATATTTTTGAAAGCATGTTGCTATGGCAACTGGACCCCATAACAGAAAAGCCTCTTGGTTATAAGGCTAAGAAATTCAGTTAACAACCAGGAATAAAGCCATAGCAAGATAACTTGTATTCTTTTTTTCCGAAAGCAAACAAACCAGCCCCAGCGTGGTATCCTGAAGCAGCTTGGACCTGGATTACCAGATGGAGGGGCACACCCTGCTCGCAGAGCCTCAGAGTTTGCGCTGCGAATGCTCAAGCTGGTCTCAGCTCTTACGGCAGAGAATAATCGGGGAGTTCACAAGCATCTTGCTCCGAAATAATTCATGTCTTGTCTTTTTTTTTTTTTTTTTTTTCATGTGGAAAGGTTGAAGCGATTTGATGGTTTGGCTTATGGGCAAGGAAACATGAGTTTTGCTTCTCAGAACTGGATGTCCCCTTTGTGCTTTGCTAATACAGAAACTGGCAGAACAGGCATTACTTTTTCTTTGACGTTAGGGCTTGCAGCCCTGTTTCCTTGTGTCTCATGACTGAGTGAATCAACACCTAATTAAACAGTCACATGAGGGACAGAGTAAAATGCTGCTCAGGCAGTGATCATTGTGAATCTTTGGAGAATAACTACTTACATCTGTCTTCCTCCTTCTCCAAGGAAACCTTAACAGCTGCAGCTTTGCCGCCTTTTTTTTTTTTTTTTTCTCCAAGGGAAAAAAGATCATGTAAACCTCGGCTGAAGCAATGCTGTCTTTGCAGATACATGAGACAAGGGGTAGGGGGAAGAGAAGACTTAGAAGTGCTTGACAAAATCTTGAGAAAGTGGGATGATTTGAGTTTGTGCTGGGAATGACTTAGCTGAAAGCTTGAAGGTGTGTAGTTCTTGCGCGTTTGACACTCCTGGAAATTTAACTGAAAATGTGAATGTTGGGCAAGGAAGTTGTGAGTGGTCTGGGGGCATTCTTGGTATTTTTAGTTTTAGTTGTAATTGTTTTGCTTGCAGCGTGTTATGAAAGGTCCGTAACAATTGCTTTCCATCTCTGGGTGGCAAATACTTGTGTGGAGATTTATTGGGCTCTCAATTATCACTCAGTCACAAGTGCAGCCACCTTAATCAATTACACAGACGTGGCCTACAGCCAAGGAATGCTCAAATCCCCACGCTGCCTTCTTGCGCTGTATGACTTTCACCACCAAGGCAATATTTTTTCCCCTTATAAAACTCACAAAACAAGTATTACAGGATGTTTTAATCAGCATAAACAGATGGCTACCTCCACCCCGACACGGTGGTGGGCTCCCAGGTAGCACATGGGATGCGCTGGGCTGTGCAGCAGATGCCTGGATCTATAGCGGGCAGTTTTATTGCTGTCATACCCTGGCATTGGAAGTAGCAGTGGTTTGAGTACTCCATGATGCAGTATTTCCAGGCAAGGAGATACCAGTCTGGGATCATTCTGGCCCGCCTGCTGCAAGGTCAGTGGGTTTCGGGGCTGTGCTGAGCCCAGGAGAAAGCAGGGTCTGGGCAGCTGCCCCGGCAGGGACCTGCTGCATCCCAGGGCCCTGGGCACAGCATCACCCAGCCCCGCTGGCCCATCCCGGCACAGCTCACAGGTTAAAAAACGTGACATAAAAAAATACAGCTGTTTATGTTCTAGTCTTCTAGCTTTTAAAAAGTTATTTATTTCTTAATATATCTATCTGTTAAAAGAATGAATGCTTATTTAGGTGTGTTTGCTTGGTGCAGAAATCATGTGTCATGTCAGGATGTCAGGTGTAGCTAGAGTACACTAACAATTTGTTTACGGACCTTGTAGTGCGCTTTTTTTTTTTTTAATATCTTCTGAAGTAATGTATTGAGAATCTCAGTTTCCACTGTGTGAAAAGAAAACTGCCATAGTTCTTAAAATTGCTGGGAAGGGCATGAAAATAAAAGCCTTAAAGACTCTTTAGGCTGAAGATAAATACAGCAAATTCAATTTTTGCCTATTAAAAAAATGAAAATGTTAGGATTCCTCAACCAAAGTACTCTTGTTATATCAGGAGTCATTCAAGGATTTCTTCTTATTATTAATATTAGAGTCAATAGCAATAGTGGAGCTATAGCAATCCCTCTAAGATGTCTTAATTTTCATGGCAACAGAGTGCTTGAAGTCAACCTTGACTCTAATGTATCTTCTTTTTTTTTTGTGTCATCTATTAATATCCATGATCGCCAAAATAAAAAGCATCAATTTACCATTAAGTTACCTAAGCAAACTTTGCAGTCGATAAGCTTGTGAGCTTGTTTTTGTTCTGTCTAGCACTGTGAAACAGTCACTTTTTTATCATATTACTAACTCTCAACAGTGGTCACAGATGTAACAGAGATGCTGGCTTTCATAGGCAAAGGTCGCTTTATTGTGCTCCGGAAACTCTCACGTATCGGGCACAGATAGATGCTGCATGTCATGGAGTGTTGTGCTGTCATTTACACTTTGAAGAGGGGGTGGAAAACAGAAGATAGTTTTATGTGTGGATTTAAACACTAAAGAACGTATCTAGGCATCACCAGAGTTACACAGCATAAAGGAGGGGGAAAAAGACTTCCCCCCTGCCAACCCTCTTCTGCTACACTAGATAATTCTGTGTGATTTTAGAAAATTCTTTATTTCCAACAGCTGTTGGTGTGCATCAAAAGCAATTTGTATTGGAAATTCTTTTCTCCCCAACTTTTCATTAAAGACACACAATACGGAACTGTTTACACTTTAATAGCTACAGCAGAAGATTATTCTGCTCTGCACGCCTGAGAGTGCACAATAAAATAACTGTTTGGCAGGGGGAAAATGCCCTGTTGTCTCGCAGTACCAGTTGGTATTACGGAGGTTTGTTCGGTGTCTTATTTATAGTAGATTGCAACTGGAAATGTGATTCAAAACAAACACCAATGTTCCAGTAGCTTAACCATGCATCAGATTTTTACATTGATAGTTGTTTTTATTTTAAGACTCTTCTATCATGACTTGAAAAATTATAACAGTGAAGGGACAGTCGATTTGCTGAGGTCTCAGCATCCACGTTTTACAAAGAAAGATAATATTCTATGTTGTACCTTCCAGGAATGCTCCCAGGCATAGTTGTATTTATGCTGATGCTCCTTTACATCACCGATGGAGACAGTTTGTTCCAGTCATGAGACCTCTTGCTGCTAGTTAGAATCCAGTGTATGGAGAGTTTATAAACTGTTCTCTGATTTTTTTTTTTTAATTGCATCTGAAAAGCACTTTTCAGTATTAAAAATCTGGTTTCCTTTAAAGAAATAGGGGCCCAGGTTTTGAAAAGCCTGCAGGCTGCTTGCAGTGATCTTTCTCATAGTTTTGGCTCCTGCTGACCTTTGGCTGAGTTTATGTCTGTGTGTGCTTATCTATGGTGCGTGCAGGTATGTGTATGTGCTCCAGTTGTATACGGTGGGTTTATGCTTTAATACTGCCCACTCTTCCTCTTCAGCAGTGAGGAATTCAGTGGAATTTTTTTTGCAGGGATGCAAAAATGGACAGAAAGCACATTTTTGTAAGAGTCTGGCTCAGTGGTGATCTTACTAAGGTGAGTATTTGTAAAGAAATGGTATCCAACTATTGCTAGTCAGGTTTCAAATAAAATCCTAATTGGTTTTCTCTCTTTTTGTCTAATGTGGCTTCCAGCTCCTACCTTCGTGCATTACTAAGCAATAAACATTTCTTGGCTTGCTTGCCAGTTCTTTGTTGTGTGCATTTACAACATGTGTGAGGGAAGCCTTCTTTCAGGAGAAAGACTGAAAAAACTTGCTAAGGCAGTGGAGACCGAGAATGAATCATTTCATTACTTTTTTAGCCTGTGGTTGGAAAAACTCTATTGTCTGTTCGGTTTAAAATCAGATGATTTATACCCAATAAGGTGCCTGTGAGCCTTTGCAGTAGCTTTAAATGTTTTCAGAAGTGCCTTTGGATTAAAATTAAGAAAGTAACTCTTTTTGGTGCTGTTTTGTTTTGAGGTTTAAGGGGTTTTTTTGGCTTAAGTATGTTTAGGAAGGAGCCAGAGCCGCAGTCTGGCATCGGGGTCTGCACAGAATCCATTGGGCTCCGAGGTGCTTCATTCTCAGGGCTGTTCGATGGGCTGAACACTGCCACCCACACCTTTCCCATCTGCAACTGGGTGGATGTGCATGGATACTGGAGTGCCCTCCCAGGATCTCTCTGTGAGGTGCTAAGGCAGGAGCTTTTGATCACTTCATTTTTTGAACTTGTTAAGTGTCTTTCTGAAGCTAGGTAGTATTATCAGCTTTGTTTTCCGAGTTCAGATTTACACACACGCACACACAAAAGCCTGCACCCTTTCGAAGAGATGGAGATTATCATATTCCCTGCCAAAGCCAAATACTGCCTAGGTGGTGAATGAGGGACTCTTTGGGGGGGAATGCAGGGCAGGGAAAGGCAGCTTTCTGGAGATACCTTTCAGTGATTGGTGCTGTAGGCCTGTGCAAAACCTGTAAAGCTTTCATGGTGTAGGTGAAAACAAGTTACTGTATCTGGAATATAACTCAATATTGTAGTTATAGCTTTTTACTGATCAGTGGCCCATTTTGGGTTTTATTTTTACTTCCACACACACACCCCTCCCTAGAAACAGCACAGACAAGCAGCGAGGAGTGGCCGAGGGGCTGCGCCGTGCCCCTCTGCACTGCAAGCTGCTGTTGGCTGAGCAGGGTGGGCTATGGTTCTGCACACCTGCCTTGCGTTCCCCCTTCCCTGCACAGCCTGAACCTTCTCGGAGCCTGGCTTTGTGTCTGCATTTGGCAGCCGGTACGTTTGGATTTGAGCGCAGACTTGGACCTAGGTTTCAAATACCATAGGTACGTACTGGTGTGACCAGAAAATCTCAGTGTCCTCAGAAATTTAGAATCAGACATTGTTTTTGAAAACTTACCTCCTGTGTTCCAGCTCAGTAAATAGAATGTTCCCTGTGACTGGATATACACCTAGGGAAGAGGATGGTGCGTGTTTAATCTTAGAGGCCTGAGTAGTTTCTTGGGTATGGGAATGGTGACAGCGTGCATGAACCAACACTGAGTATCTGAAGGCCTTCCTCAAGCAATAAATATTTACTGATCTGGCTAAAGCACTGTTTACTCTCTGTACACTTTGAGTCTGTCTTTGTTTGAAGAGAAATTCCTTACAATATTTTTCCTGGTCAGTTGTTGGATGGAGGCTGGGTCCGCTTTCAAAGCACTTGTCTTTAGTACGCATCAGGTTACCCTGAGGTAAAATGGAAACCTTAGATGTTACTTCTGCAAATAAATGTTTACATAATGCATTGCACTGAACTTCTCACCATTGCATGTCTAAGAAAAAAGGTCACTCTTGACATCAGTAACCTTTGGAGAGCAATGCGTTTGCCACACAGGTAAGGTAAGTTACTGTGCACAGCACATTCCTTTCACTAGATTGGGAAGGTAGGAGGTCAAATGTTATTGCTTACAACTCCCAAGCCTCGGCATTTCAAGCTTAAAAGGCAAGATACGGTTTAAAGGCATGGGTCCTGTAAAATAGGACATGCCCCATTCTGCTCATGGGAGTAGTTGCATTGAGTTCCCTGGCACTAGTCACATATGAAAAGGCAGGTCTATAATACATGTCTGTGCAGCATCAGGGCCTCAACTCTTCATTTTGAAATGAGAAACTTCCTGTAAAACATTCCTGGTCACCAAAGATAACAGTTCGGATTTGGAACCAAGTACCTACCTATCTTTTAGTATTACTGCTTTTGTGTCAAAAAACTTGCCCAGCACCTTCCTGTAATTAAGTAGCAAAACTGCTGTTGTGTCATATTTATTTGTTGTGTCAATAGTTTGATTTCTTCCTTAGCTTAGTCCAGGAGACATGTAGCAGAAGAGGGAGCTCAGTGTTCTCCGGTGGAGGCCATCTCAGAGGGCAGTACGTCAGCTGGGCTGTTGGGATTGTTGCGTCTTGGGGCCAGAGCCCATGAACAAGTGTCAGCTCACCCACTCTGTGATACAGGGGAATTGTCAGTAGCCCTAGACTTTGTCTTGTGGGATGCAGTGGAACAGGAGATTCTGATGATCAATGGATTTTTGCTGCCTTTGTATTTGAAATATTGGCAAAAGCTGTAGGTTTTCAGATACGGGGGGGGGGGGCGGGGGGGGGGGGGGATGTAGGATCTATGATGCTACAGTCTTCTGCCTTTACATATTTCTTGCGTTTTGTCCGAAGATAATACAGAATTAATAGTATGAATGATTAGCCCCACCTACGCCTGTGACAAGACTTGATGCCTTTTAATGTGCATTGCTTTTTTGGATGCTTGGTTCCTTCTTCACTTCCCTGTTCATCTCTCTCGTTCCTCCCCCCGCAATTTAGAGAAAAAAGTTCTTTAAATAGCAAGCTTTTTGCTTTTGTCGTGTACCGGGCAGCCTTCCTAGCATGGCCTGGGTCACCACAGGGAGCAATCACGAAACCTTGTTTACAGCTACCAGGTCGGTCAGGATTTCTTCGGACGTTTATTTCACTTCTTTCCCGACCCCACTCCCCCCCTGAAAAATCCCTCTATATTGCTATCCAGTTGTCTGGCACGTTCCTGATGCTTCCCTTGTAATATTAATGAGCCCTTAGAGGGCATACAGTGCTTCCTTTGTTCTTACAGGAGCGGCGGGGGGAGCGGGCGCTGCTGTGATAGCGGCGCAGAGCTGGCTTTGCTTCGCCTGCGAGCGCGCTGCGCCGCTGGGCGCCAGCCACGCGAAGGCGGGCACCAAAGAGGGGTGGCTGTGCGGCGCCTCTCCCCGCTTCCCAGCACCCATGCGGACGAGCCCCCCGCGGTTAAACCTTTAAAGGCCTTTATTTTAACGGTGAAATGGTGCGCGGGGGTCGCGGCGGCGCTGGGGTTGGTGGCGGATGGCGGCTCCAGGTGGCACGCGCTGACAGCTGGGTCACGTGGTGGCTGTCCGCGCTCGCCTTTCCACCCCTCTGCCTCCGCGCCCGGCCGCAGCACAAGCATCCCGTCGCTTCCAGGAATGTGAGGGCTGGGGGTGCAGCCTGGAAGGAGGCCGCCCTGCTTTGCTCCCCCCCCCGCTCCCTTCTTGTCCCAGCAGGCTGAATTCCCGGCGGTGGCGGCTCGTGGAGGTGCAGGACGGCAGCCACAGTTGCCAGGGGACTTGGGTCATGAGACTCAACTCCGATCCGCTCGCTAGAGGAGGATAGATGGCAGTGACATGTACGCTCCGGCGCCTGCCGAAGCAGCACTTAGCTTTCCGATGAATTAGATTGATCTTCTCTGCAGCAATACACGGGAAGAGACAAAGGCGCGGGGAAGACGGGCGGTATTCACTTGAGCAGAAACCCCGGGCTGTGCACCAGAATGGAGGGGCAGGATTTGGGTTATGAAACTCCAGGGCAGTGCAAACACAGCCTGGTGCAAGCGCCTATATTGTGCTTCGGCGAACTGCTCGCTTTAAGGTGGTTTTTGTGATCCTGTTGCTAGGATTAAGCCTTTTGCATTGCAGCATGGAGAGTCTTTTGTTTGAGTTAAATTCAGACCTCTTGATATGTCACCTGACAGTCTTGTGGTTTTGGATGAATATGGCTCATTGCTATTATTAACCTGAGTTGGCAGCTGGGCACAACAGGAGTTTATAGGGATTTTGAAAAGTGGAACTGCTCGGGGGACAAAGATGCTTCCCAGGTACGATCACCGCACAGTTCTTGCAATTATTTTAATTATTTGATGGCTTAATATTTTGTCTGTGATGAAAGTATTTCTTTTCCAGGCATATGAAGCTTTTAAGGATTTAATTTTTGTATGATTTTTCTTATATTTATATGCTAAATGGCACAAATGTTTTGGGTTTTTTCCCCCCTGAACTGGTTCTATGTGTTATAATTTTGCAAAAGGAGGTGCGGTCTGCTTGAATAATATAAAACATTGTGTTCAGTGCTGGTGAATTTAACTGAAAGGAGCTGTGTCTTGTTTGTGTGTATTTTTTATTAAAACGGGTATTTCAGAAGAGCACAGAGCTTGTGCGTGTGTGTGTGTGTATGTGCGTAAGTTTGCATGCATATACGTGCTTACAGCAGCTATAAGCTGAACAAACATTTTTTTTGTGTGTGAAGTAGTCCCCAAAATATTCTATGAAATTACTAATATTAATTGTAAATTCTGAAGCTGTGCAAATTGCAAAGTTACTCAACATGCTACACCTCTTTAACAAAACCTTCCAACCTATTTCTTTTCAATATCATACTCCAGATTATGATTGATGTGTTAACTGGACTGCACCTAACCTATATATATTAACGTCTTTTTGCTTGTGGAAAGGCATCTGGCTCATGTATTGGACTTTAGAGTATAAATTAGGTGTCTTGATGAGAGCCAAATAACTTGGTAGAAGGGAGAAAAAAAATCAAAACAAACTATAAAGTCAGTTTCATATACACTTAAAGAACTGGACAGAGCCAAGGACCTCGGAAGCCAATTGATGTTTAGATCTAAGTTTATTATACCAACTGTGGAATATCTGGCTGACTGAATATGTGGCTAGTGTACAATATGTGCTTAGTATAAGCAGCAGAAGTTTCCTGGAGCTCAAGTAGTGCAGCTATTCAAGGTGAGGATCACTAAGCTGGTAAATGAATGAGACGGATTTATAGATGTAGCATGGAGCTGACCTCTACAGTGCTGCAGTGCCTGTGGACATGTCACCCTCCTTCAAGAAATAAAAAGGGGATGGCTTGGATTTTATGTTTTATGTTTTGGGTTGTTGTTGTTGTTTTTTAAAGAAACACTATTTCCTTGTGATAAACCTGAAAAATGCAACTGCTGCAAGCAGCCAACCGTCACGGGTGGTTGTCCCTAAGATGATCCACTGTTTGTTGGTTTTTCCAAGCCACCCAGAGTAGACGTCCCTTGAGTTTTGCAAAACCCCAGCTGAGATCAGAGTGATAGAGGGCAGTGTCGCCCAGAGTGCTGGGTAGACTTCGCAATCGATCATCACGGGCTTCCTCCGTGGCTTTGGTCAAGTCACAAACACTGGTTTTTCTCTGCAGAATCAGCAGGCATTTACCACAACAGTCACACAACCCTGAAGTGACCTCCTCTTGTAAAGACAATTATCTTGCAAAACTTCTTCTAAGTATAGGCCCCGTGGTTTCTCTAGTTTAGGGATCTTCTTCCTCCTCGCAGCCGTATGGTCGTGTTAAGTCACCAGCATTTAAATGGACTCTCTTGCTGAAAATGCCAGTTTTGCAAATTGGCAGTGCAGTCTGGATCATCCTTATCATGGGAATCCTGATAAAAGTTCTTTTGTGTTTCAGGTGTTATTCTCAAAAAAAATAACTAACCTGCCCATGCCTCTCTGAAGAAGGCTAATGGATTGTCTTCCAAAGCTGGAAGCATCATTAACATGCCGTACATTGCTGTTTTCATTGCTTCCAAATTAGTTGTGCTCTTTCAGAAAGGTCTACACAGCTGTCTGCGTACAATAATGGTCAAATAATAAGTGACTTACTGAATTGCAGTAACAAGGTATTAAAATCCATACAACACCCTCTCTGTGTGTCCTGTGTACTCAACTTTTGCTGTGTCTTCTCAAAGCCAAAAGGAAAAAATAATCCAGTAGCAGGCAATAGAAGTGTGCAGAGGAATTTGGGCAGGAGAAGGGAATTTCTTGTTGGAAAAAGCATCTCGGTCAGGGGCGAGAGGTGTATGGTAGGGTGGCTGGACCAGACAAGGACCATTTTCCTTCTGCTTCTGATCACCCATCCCTATAACAAAGCAACTTCACGATCCTCAGTATTACTGGGCTGTGTGTGCACGCATGAGCACGCTTCAATGTGAATGCGTTCTCTGTGGAACGTGGAGATAATCTGCGTCTGAAGTATCCCAGCACACCCAGTGGAACGGTCTCATATTTACAAAGTAAGCTCTTCAAGACAGGAACAGTCTCTGTCCAATGCTTGTGTAGAAGTTGGCTGGGTCTAAGCACCGCCGTAACAACAATCATACACGAAGAGTATCATCTGCAGAAGTTGGAGATAAGCCCTGGGGATCCCTACGCCTCGGTTCTGATGTTCATCTAATAGGAGTAAAGGAAGGCGTTTCCTTCTGTGCGGAGCCCCATGAGGAGGGCATGGGGCAAGGTGGACCTGCTGTCTGGTCTGCCCTGGCTGTTCCTGTCAGCATTTTAAAAAAAGGTGCTAACATGAAAAACATGCAGAACAGATAAGCTAGCATAAACTATAAATATCATGTGCGTAGATGCATTTAAAAATAGTTCGAAGTGATTCATCACCAGGCAATTTTTATAACTATGGGTAACATGATGTAGGAAAACAATAGTTTGACTGATAGTTTCAAATTACTTTTTCAATGATTAGTCAAATTCTAGTTTTGAGCAACTACTTTTTAGCAAACTTTTTTTACATTTCCTACGTGCTTAATATCTTGAGCAGTTTTGTTCAATTACTTTAAGACTTCTAAAATGTCTGTGTTAGTATCCAATTACTTTTTAATAATTATCTAAGCTGTGTTAACATGAAATAGTTTTAAAAGTTAAGTCTTGGGCAAGAGGAAAAATAGTACCAAGCTAAACCTGTAATGTAATGAAGAAGTGCTGTTCATGTTGTAGTGGAAACAGGGAGGAAGGAATGTACTTGTACTTGCTTTCAGATACAGGGGAGAATCTTGTATTTTAGTTGGTGGAGTGGTAACTCTGGATTTCTGTGGCTGTCGTTTCCTCTGTTAGAACTTGCACAGAGTGTAACAATACCAATTCAAAGCGATTCTGTTGCCTCTTGCTGAGAAGTGTCTATGGCAGTAATAAACTCCAGAAATTAGATACATGCGAAAATCCATCCGTGGAGAACTTTTGGAGTTCTGGATTGCCATGCAACTCACAGTACAGGTGTCAGGAAGCATATAATGGATCTGTTAAATGGAAACTACAAATTATATTTCATGGTTGAAGGTAAAAAAAGGCAGGAAAATGAAATGGGTGAAAGAGAAGAGCTGAACAGTACTAGGGCTTAAGTGTGAACATGCATGAAAATAACATTTTTCAGGACTTGATTTCATTATTATTAATTTCTAATAATTTCAAAATTGTTCACGTGGAATGTTGCCTTTCTGTGCCAAATAATTCCTTTCCTTTTGTGCTTTGTACTTGCATTAGCATCTGTGCGGGGGGGTTGGACCAGTTGACCTCCTGAGGTCCCTTCCAGCCTCAACCAGTCTGTGATCGTGTGAAATCTGCTGTTACGTGATTTGTTTCTGAAATATCCCACGCAGCATTTATACAGCAGTGGATTTCTACCCCATGCTATTCATATAGGTATTTCTGAATATCTCGCTCTAGAAGCATCACCATTTGTGTAGTGGGGATCTCCGCAGGACTGGTGTCTTGCTCAGAAATAATTTATCACTGTTCCTTTCGAACTTGCAGCACTAACTGTGCGGCAAAGTCACAAACATTTCCACTGCTGAAAAGATTGTTGGGGTTTTCTTGGTGGTGGTTTTTATGTATGTTTGTTTGTTCTGGGATTGTTTTTGGTTTTTCTCCTGTAAATATAATCAGTTTCAAGGAAGGATCAAAGAGGGGTAGATAAGTCATGCAGGAAAAAGTCCTCATTAAGAGAACCGTCATTTCCAGAACAGCGTGGGAGATGGAGACTCACCTTTCATTAACATCGCTAGAACATTTGATTCTAAGTCTCCTGGTTTTCCTATAAGAATCTCAAGAAAACATCAGTTAAATGTCAGTTTCCGTTTATAAACAGAACTAATTATATTCAGAAGATCTAGGTCAGTTTTCATCTGCCTGAAGAGCAGCGCTGGAGTTTTGCCCTGTTACATTTGTTTTGAGAACGTGCCCTGGGTATTGCACGCAGCAATTTGTATGTTTCTGGGGACAATTTACCCCGATATCCAGCTTAACAGTATTTTAAAGCTGCTGACAACAAAAGCAAAGCTACTCTGCGTCCTGTTTCATCGGGGCTGGGGCGTGGGGGGAGCCAGAGGTGCCAGTCTGCCTCTGTTTACTGTCTGTCTAAATTAACTTTCCCCCAGCTCTCTTAAAGTTTCTTCTGGTTTGGGAAGTGCCCTGCTATTGCCAGGGAATGCTTTTGCAAGGCTGAAATGTGCTTAAGGACTCTATTATGTAATGGCAATAAGCTTATTTGGAACTATCACAAATTACGATGGGTAACACCTACTAAATTCTCGTCTAGAGAAAGTTAAATCGTCACGTGAAGAACCTGAAGAGTAAACAAGCTCTTCTTACCTCAATCAAATATGTTTCTGAATACAGCAAGAGTTTATATTTAGCTTTCTCTCCTCTTAGTGTGTAATCTGCTCTTGGAGCTTTTTACAAGTAGACTTTCCTAAGATCTGGAACAGCTACTGCCCTTCTTTGCCAGTAATTTCAAAGTCAAATATCAAAAGTACTAGGTAATGGAAGGCATGCTTTTGTCTGAGTTTGAAGGAAAATGAGATGTGTTGCAAGGGTGGAGCAAGCGATACCATCTTTTTGGCAAGCCATTTGTTGTTACTGTCACATACTGTTTCTTTATGAGGAGCCACAGTGGCCTATCTGGAAACAAAATGAGTTTCCAGACTTCCATTGATGTCACTTGAATAGGTGGAGATGGTTCCTCCAGGTAGCCAGTTCATCCAGCGGTCTCACTTACCTCCTCACCTCCAGCCACAGTCAGGCTCCTACCAGTAACCGTCCCCAGCTCTAGTGCCCATGAGCCTCTCAGCTGGTAACGCTCCAAACATGCATCAAACAACAAGGATTTTGGTTTTTTACATTTTCTGAAGTGCAAGATGGGACTTATTAGCAGAGCCCCCGGTAGACATTGGCTCTTCTGAGTCTGTCACTGTGCTTGGGTTTTGGTAGAGAATTGGCTCAGTTTGCCATCTGCTCTTTGCGTGGGCATGTCCCTCTGTGGACGATGCTTGGCTTTTAGGTGCCCAGAGAGGATGCGTGGGTCTTTGCCCCCAAATCTAGACATCAAGTTATTTCAGTTTCAAGTTGCTCAAGCATTTTTCTTGTAGTAAGTTGATTTTGACTTTTGTTGCACGCTATCTTCTTTGCGGCTTCTGTTTTTCTCTCCTGTTGCTAAATGGTGGGGCTGAGCAGATTGGGAAGTGTATTTCCTCTCTCAAGAGACAGAGTTAACTGTATGTTTTGGTGCTTAGTTTCACCTCGCTAGGACTACACTAGTTGTAAAGCCTGTGGATCTATATTGGACAGTCTTAAAAACTTCTGGTAGGTAACCATGGCTTTGGTGATCAAATTGACTCTCTGCTGTGACCAGTTATAGAAGTTGGGTTACAAATCCTCATAAGTGTACTGATCACACAAAGCAGGGGCACAGAGAGGGGAAACCTTTTGGATGGTGAATTAGAGGGACAGAGGAGTGTAAAATTTACCATAGTCTTGGAGTCTAGCATGCCATGTATACTTTAATCTGCATTGTCACTTACGGGTGTCTTTTTTTCTGAAATAAATGTACGGGTCCTTCTGGTAAATTGGGAGCCTGTGTCCTTCATTAATGGCTGGAAAGTTCCAGGGCTTCGTTTCTCACTTCTTGGCGTTTCATGCTAACACTGCTTGCCTAAAAGCCAAGGATAAGGAAGATAGAATTTCGCATGATCTAGGAAATGGCTTGTAACTAGCTGAAAGGTGATTCCTGTTGGTTTCGTGGATAGAGCAGGTGCCTTGTTTCCTGTCTTCCAAGAACTGAGAAGGTAGCAGTGAAAATGGATTCTCAAGCCCATGGGCAACAATGCTTGCTGGGCTTTAAGGTGATGGCTGGCTTTTTAAAAGGGAAATTTAAGATGATGGCTACAAAGCACCTTTAAAGGCAAGATTCTGCAGTGGTATTGAAGCCTGAGACCTGCAAGTTCACCCTGCAGAGCTCCTCTGAACTCAGCGGCACTAAGGAGGGCAGAGGCTCAGGAAAGCTCCTTTCCTTGTTGCCAACTGCAAAACCAGTTTGGGAATAGGTTTGTTAGGGCTGCTGCGTGTAGTTTGCTGACCCGTGCAGCAGCATGGCCTTGAACTTCAGTGGTTTCAGTGAAGATTGTTTCTAAGTCTGAATGCAGCAAGGACCTGAGTATAGCCAGGACCAAGCTACACATGGCTGGCTGTTTCCCAGCATCAACGTATATATATTAACATGAACGCTGTAGTTTATAATGCTGCAGTAAGTTTTATACACATATAGTGTTTGTGAAACCTGAAGAAGGGTAGGAAAAGTGCTTTGCCTTTTTTCAGCTGTGGAGTTCAGTGCTTTGCCAACCCATGAGACTGAAAACCCATGACTGCAAATGTGGAAATTCATTCCTTAAGGGAGAGGCCAGTGTGAATATATACCTTTTTTCTTTTTTCTTTTGAATTGTGAATGCTTTCAAGCTAGTGCTTGCAGTAATGAGGGGCTCTTGTGTCTTCAAACACAAAAGCTGAGCTCTTCTATGAGTTTGGTTGCAAAAAGCTGGAACTTGAAGAAAACATTAAATATCACAAGACAGAGCACAAGAGCTAGTAATGCTGCACATGTCATTGTACGTGGTTGTAGTGGATTGGTGACGTTTATGCCAATGTAATTTGGCAAGTGTAGGGGAAAGGAAAAACCAAAAGGCATAGTTCTGGCTACAGCATCAAAAGGTTCTATGAAATGGCATTGCATTTACTCGACTTTCTATTTTAATAAAGTTGTATATACAGATAATGTAGAAAGATCAGTGTAATAAAGAGTTGTAGTAATTGATCCTTCTGCTCTTCTATTGTTTAATTAAAGCTGGCCTTTGCCGGAGTTTGACCCAAGTCAGATCCGACTGATTGTGTATCAGGACTGCGAAAGAAGAGGACGGAATGTCTTATTTGATTCCAGTGCTAAAAGAAAAATAGAAGATGTTTCGGTGTCGGTGAGTATTTTACTAATTTACACGGTTACTGTCTATATTTTTTTAAATGGCAAGATTGATAAATCGCAAATGTTCTGTTTTATTCACATTAACATTGAAAGTTTGGTTATATGCAGGACTGTATTTAAATTCCTGTCAAGTTGCAAATCATTCAGGCTTCAGTGATTCTTAACAGCTTTAAATACTATAGTGATCTCTTTATTCCTTGGCTCATCTACTTTCTGCTCTTTCAAAGAGGAGGATTCCTTCCTGGGGCTGCAGCAGGCAGTGCTGGGGAGCTGAGGCAGGGCATAAACAGATATTTATGGATGTGCCTTTATGCTGTGGTGGGTTCGGCATTCTTAATCAGGAGATCCTTCCAGTGTCCTCTTGTGTCCCCTTTGGTTAGCTTTTGCCAATCTTTTCTATGCTCTGCTGACAGTTTTTTCACACAAAGTTACTTGAAAACTTTTCCTCTGTTTGCCCTTTTGGCATGGTCTGCATGGTAATCTATTAATTGAAACTGTAATGGATGCAGTCAGATGAGGATACTTCCTTCTAAGGGCTCTGGCCAGAAGATTAATTTCTAGCCACAGTGCTATTGTAAGTGGTTGTGTGAGGTTGGACAACTTAACTGCGCTGCTTTGAACTTCCTTTTCACCATCTCTAAAAACATTTGCAAATAATTTTAAGCTCTGCAAGCAGAAAGCACTGCATGAACTGAAATTTACGATCCCGGTTGCTTTTACCCGTAGGACCTACTAAGTTCTGTAAGCAGGAGTAGACAAAGAAACATGTTACCCCCAAGCCCTGGTTTTCATGTTGAGTGTTGGGAGTACAGCCAGAAGGTTCTTCATCCATCTTTGTAAACTCTTCTGGCCTGTTGCTGAGTGCTGCCAGCCTGATTGCTTCTCATCCTGGTCCGCAGTGCTTCCTATGTCCGTGTATCCTAACCTCTGGGAGCCAGTTTGTGTCTCATCAGGCACTGAATTCCAGGCTTCTCTGTTACTTACTTTATAGCCCTGAGTCAAGATCCCCATTTCCTATTTCTTTTTGAGAATTTGGGAAGTAAAGCAAGCTTCACAAATGTTGAACAAAGTGCAACTTTCTTTCTCTTTAATTTTAACTTGTTAGAATAGCTTTATAATTTATAAGTTCCTGTTCTACTAGATGTTCTTGCCAGGAAAATAGGTTATTAAAGACAAGAGATCTTTAGAAGTGGTTTATTGGTACGAATTGCTGGCTGTGCTTATTACTATTACTTCATTAATTAAAAAGTATTACTTCATTAATAAAAAAGATGTTGTGCAGTATAAATCCTCTTACCATAATTTCAATTGATTTCTTGAAAGCCTAAAACCTTTTTAAGATAGATCTGTTCTTGCATAGTGGAGTTGCAAACTTCATTGTTTTGGTTTATTTCAGACAGATCATTGAGCGTGGCAGCTCAGCAGCAACAGAATAAATGGCAGATAATGAAGCTAATATGGTTCCGTATTAATCTCTCCTTTCTTTTTCTTTGCTAAGGGGGGGTGGGGGGAGGGAAATAGCTGTATTCACCATCTCTGTGGAATGAGTATGTGAGACTGGTGGAGGAAGACTGTTCCCAGGGTGTTCCTAATGCCCAGTACTCATCTCTAGTAACTTGATACATTTCTTCTTTCTTGTGGTATTAGGAGACTTCAAAAGAGAATATATTGAAACATTTGCTTGCCATGATATCTGCCTTCTGCAGCACTCAGATAATGTGAGGCAAAAACTTTCCTGGTAAAACAAACTGCAGTAACAGAAACATTCTGCAGGTAAAAACGTGCAGAAGAGTCCTCTGCTCGGCTTGCTGCAAGCTTAGTACAGGCTTGTACAGTTAGCAGTACGTACTGGCCATTTTCAAGGAATTGCATTGTTTATTTTTCTTGCTCTTTATCATGATTTTCATTAACAAAGACACACCCTGCCTATACAAAGCCAGATCTTGGCTCTAAGCACATTCCAAGGCACTCTTGCCCTTTTGCAGCAAAACGTGTGTGGGCTGGGTGCTCTCTTCTGAAAGGGTATCTGTTCACCACCCCACAAGAGCCAACGCTTTCTGCATCTCTTGTGTCCCCCCCGCCCCATTTCCAAACATGATTTATACCTCTGGATTTACAAATAACACTAGGGGGTAGATTTGCAAGAGTGCCTAGCGGTGGCCAGACTGTTCTGGCTGAAGTCTAATTGGTCTAATGCAGGGAACTGAGAGGGTTTCAGTTTGCTTTATGTGACTGTGCTCTTCAGTTCCCATTCTCTGTTGCTTATGAGACGTGAAGGCAATTACAATTTAAGAGTTGTATGCCTGCAGCAGGATGAGATATACTTTGCTCTATTTTATATATCAAATCTTTACATATGTCAAGAGTTGTGTGCGGTGGACCAAAGTTGAACGTGGCTCAGTCATCTGAATTCTGTAAGGGAAGGTATAATTATAAAATTTAAGGAGCATCAGAGCAAACTTTTCCAGACATAGATGTTTCAAGAAATAAAACAGTAATGTCTGACTTTTTGATGAGTGAAAACTGCAGAGTGTGTGCTCACGCCAAGCTGGGTTCTAGTTATTAAAGCATTACTGGGTTCGTGTTCTCCATGAGGGAAATGTGACTGTAACACAAACTTGGATTTTGTGTTTTCATTGGATATTAAATCAACCTCTTGGTGTCTTCAGTAAAGCTAAATATTAGGTAAACAAGAATTCTGGGAGGGTATTGCACAGAGACAGAAAACAGTTTGGCCATTAAAATGTTTCAGTTGCTCAGGAGAAGTAATGTTTTCCCTGGGTCTTGCTAGAGTTAAACTTGGCGAGCCACGCTGAGAAGCAGTCTGGTGACTCGGAGGGCTGGCGGCTGCACCGGGAATGTTGGCCAAAGGCTGTGCCAGGCGTTTCCACCGAGGCCAGGCAAAGATCTGCCTGAGGCAGCTGTGGGCACTTGGCATGGGGGGGAGGTGGAGAAATCCCCTTTGTGAGTCCTATACCTTTTTTGGTGCTAAGCAGGAGAGGTTCTTCCCCAGCTTTCCAGGGGATGGGCTATTGATCAGCCAGGCTCTGTAAGCAGAGCCGAAAGGCTGCTGCCTCCTAGCATAGAAAGTTGGGTAACTCCCCTGCCTTGAGTTCTGCCAGGGCATCCCAGAAGAGAGTGGCTGCCCTTTCCAGCCCGGTGACACTAGGTCATGAGCAAATGTATCACGACAGGCGTTTGCATATTGAATGTACCAGGGCAGCGTGTGATACGAGAAGTCGATGTTACTGACGCCTTTACTAAACAGTCTAGTTCCACACCCAAACATCCACATCCCTTGGATTTTTGGATATCGAAGTCCTTCTGTGGGCAAACTCATGGTTTTGATCCACTGTGTCCTCTAGAAAGTTACTTCAGGGTTTGTTCCTCATGCTAATAAGTGTCTCGTTTCTAATCAGACTGTGTTACTTGATTTGCAGGTGACAGAGTTACAACCTATGACTGATTTCTACCAGTAGACTCATTTCTGTGCTTGTCTGCTCCTTTTCCTCTAGCAGCTCCCTGCTGCTTTCTGCTCAGCTGTACCACCGGCCCTGGCCGCCTGCGCGGTGCCCTGTGGCTGTGCGAGGTGCTGCCCACATCCACCCCTGAGTTTCCAAGCCAGGAGCTGTGTGTGACCACAGGTATACTCCTCCAAGAGCTCAGATACGGAGCCTGGTTTGAATTTCAAATCCAGCACAACAGGCAGCTCCTCTTCCTTTTTAAGATGCAGAGGCCAGGTGGCCCGGCCAGTGCTGAGCTTTCAGCCTTGGCTCTGCCTTTCCTGACCCCTGTGTGCTTGGTTTCTCAACCTTGACATTGCATTCACGCTAACCTTACGCGAAGGCTGTGTTGTATTTTACTGTGCCGCTGCCGTTGCGTGGTACATGAGTTATGTCACTGTAAATGTCGGTGTGCAAAGGCCAGCTGAAGTACGAGGATTTTTCCTCCAAGGGCTGGCAGTTGCCTGGGAAAAGGATGCCACAGAAGTGGTGCCACGAGGGAGAAGTGGGGAGTAAACCAAAGAAGCTGGGAAGGGGAACCATGCATCAGGGCTTTCCTCGGAGCAGGCTGAACGGGTTCAGGGTCAGGGTTAGCTGTCTCATTGAGCTGCTCATTTTCCTTGTTAAGTTGGCCACTGATGACTTACGACAGGACAGTGGTTACCGTTTGGGATTTGACTGAAGATTGGTGCTGGTGGACACGTAAGAAGCTAAAAGATTTCCTAAGTCTAAAAACAAGCCTAGAGGAAGGCATGGAGTCCAGGGAGGAAGAAGCACCATCAGGGGACCATGAGGAAGAGAAGGGAGGAGAGAAAGCAAGAGCCACGCTGTGCACTGTGCTGAGCAGGGATCTAGAGTTTGGGTGGTGTGGCTGAGAAGGGGAAAGACAACGAATCAGAGAAGGACAGTGGCTTGTTCCTACAACCCAGAGGCAAAAGACGATTTTCAGAAGCAGTTTGTTCTGTTTTTGTGAAGAAATGAAAGTGTGGCCTGGGCTGCAGAATTTGAGATCTAGAGGTGCAACAGGAGACTTGGATTTGAGGAATGAAAAGTTCACTTTTGCCATGTAACCTAGTTGTCTTTATCTTTGAGATAATGTAACTGAAAGGTCATATGATATTTGATCCCCTACTGCAGCAATTTCTTTCACTCCGAATGTCATATTTATCCCAAAGTAGAAAAAATGGCATGCTGTTTTAAACAAGCCAGGATTAGCCATGTGTTCTAATATACTTCAGCACTGGATAAATGTTGAACAGCAAATTGCTTTGAGGGATTAGTAATTGGAGAGCAAGCCTTTTGATTTTAGGTGAGTTGTGTGAAATGGAGACTCTGGTCTCTGTGTGGCTCTCAGTGGACAGATTTCCAGCGAGCGGACAGATAAAGCTGTAAGCCCAGAGACCGAGTTGCACCTTCTTAGCTCTGCTTGTTCTCTCTAAACAGAAATGGAAGATTGCTAGTGGAGTGGGGGAGTGTAGGGTTGTCTTTACTTCTTTCACTGACCTCTGAGTAATAGAGGAGCTTGACTGCTCTGGAAATAGAGGGAGAATGTAGCACTTGGCAGCTGCATTTTAAGAAAGTTACTGGATTTTTAGAGCAGCACTTGAAGGGAGGAAATGAATGTCTATTCAGGTTACTCTCATGTCCTAGGTGGATGCATATATTTAATTACTTATTCAGACCAATGCATATTAATAAAGCAAAAGAGTTAATTTATCTATTCAGGAATAGTTTTTCAATGTTGCTGAAAAACTTGTTCTAGAAATGAGGTACAGAGCTCTTGGAAGAGTGGCAGCTTTCCTTGGAAATACAGATTTCTTTATCGCTACCACCACAGTGGTATTTGAGCACCTGCTGTTGCAGAGAGGTAGAAAAGAGTAAAGCATATGATGACATTTCTCTTTCCTTCTGTCACTTACAGCCCTCACACACACGCGTGCAGTCTGGATTTAGTTCAACACACCAGGCTTCTTTCAAGTTTCTTATTATCCCCGACCCAAAACTTGTCCAGCAGAAATTCCTCTTCCTCTGCGCAGCACTGGCCCTGTACTTTCCACTTAGTGAGGAATTCATAGACCTTGTTGCAAAGAGTTAAAGGTCTTTACTGATAGAGGTGGAGAAAAGAGATTCCAGAAGCAGAACTGTAGAGGAAAACTACTTTGTACCTGTTGTACTGTAAAGACATGTTACTCTTAAGTTATCTTCAGTACTACCTGATAGGTCTTCCAAGACTTTGAGCAGATGATGACCTCTAATGTAAGAACTGTGACTGTCAGGGAGTCTTTAGAGCGGGGCGGTATCTGCAGCAAGTTGGCAGAGAAAGAACAAAGACTGTGACCACAGTGGGGAGAGTAGCGTGGCAGCCAGGAGCAGCAGCTGCCCGCGGCATCCTTCCAGCAGATGTTCTGCTCTCCAGCAAAAGTGAGCACTTCGGAGGACTCCAGCAGCACTTTGCCTAGGGATCTGATTTCTTGCAACTGTGTCTGTTTGGAAAGAAAATCCACAACTTTGAAACTTTCCCTCGCACAGTTCTTAAATAATTAGGTTACCTTTTTATTTTTGGAACCAGGGTTGAATATCTTTGGAATATTACATTGGAATGCAAGTAATCCCACTCCTTTGATGGATAATATTTTAAGATTTGTAGTATCTAAAATACCATTGACATTTGGAGCAGAGGAATGGGGCACTGCAGATAACTCATTGTCCAACAGGTTATTCTTAAGCAAGTGCTACATTTATAAAAGAGCAAACACCGAAATTTGTCAGTGATCTGCATTTTAGGAGGGATTTACTGTTCACAACGTTCTGAAAAGTGGTATGTGAAAGATCCTGACCTCCTTTACAGACTCCTTGCAGGAGTCTTGGTTCATTAAACTCCATTGCAAAGACCAAACAGCCATTTTCCTGGCTTGCTATTTAAATTAGGCAACTATTACTTCAAGATACCAGACTCCCAATGGATCTGGGGAAAGTTGCTATGCAGAAAAATGCAGTGACAATGAGAAGAAATGATTTAGAAGTCAGTCGTTTGCAAACTTAGCCAGTTTATTTTTTTAATGCACAGAATTTTTTTTCACATGTGAAATGCATTTACTGGCTTTACAGTCTCAAGGAAGCTTAGTTAGTTAAAACTGTAACTTTTTAGAAGGAACTTTCAACATCTGATGGAAAATGCAAGCTGAAATGTGGTTTGCCTGCAAAAGCTTCTGTAACCCTGTGGATTTTATGTGGTTTTATCACATGATGCTTGCCTAGCCTAGGACATTGTTGTTTGTGTCAGAGATAAAATGCAATTCTAGTTCACGAGTTCCCTCTGAAGTCATATGATGATCATTCACATGTTCCAGCCATTGTGTACTGTGCTCAAGCCACAGTTACTAGCTATTAGCAAATCTACATATTGCATGAATTCAACGTACTCAAGACGATGTCGTAATGAGGGGATGCTACTATGGGAGGTGTATATGTCAGTGAAGCACAGGACTGAGCGGCTAGTGAGTGCTTCCTTCCCCTCTGCCACGGAATTGCTGATTTGTCTGCACATTTTTCCTTAAGGCTTTCTGTGGCAGCAGTCACTAATGGGGGGAACAGTGCAGACTGCCGTGTGGAGCTCGATAATCCCTGACATTTTCTGTTGTTTTGCTAAATCTCGCCCAATAAAATCTCACCTAGGGCCAAATAAAAGTCACCTATCCCTAACTGTGGGCGAGATTTAGCAGGGAAAAAAGTAACCTGCGCAGCCTAGGACAGATGCATGGGATTCCCATCTTGTCCCTCATCAAAATCCTTTGGCAGCAGTAGGGGCAGTCATCTTTTTGTATATTTTTTTCTGATTATAGAACAGTCATGAAGTTACTACCCTTTGCCTTGGGTATTGCACACTTTTCCTTATGCATTTTCCTTTTTGCATAGCTATTAAAGATTGCACTAGTTTGAGATGCGGACGTGTGAGTCCAGGGGAAGCTGTGACATGTAACAGCACTTCTGTATTTCCATCTGTCCCTCGAATCTCACTTCCCGTAGGGTTTGCTTCCAGCTTGCTCTTACTGGTTTGGTGATTGTATAGGAAATGTTAATGAGGAAGATCTTAGGGCAGAGTTAGTATGTAATTTTGAGCAGTGTAGACTATTTCTGTCCCCTAGTGCTGCTCACTAGCAAATTTAAATAATGCCAACCTTACGTGGGTGTGTTGAAGTGTAATGAGTATATGAAAAATACGTTAAGATCTTTAGGTGAAGAGGGTTGCCTAGTGCAAGTGTAAATGACGTTAACACGGATGCTGATTCTGCTTGGGATACTGAGATTCCACCAGGGAAATCGCAAATGTTTTTAGTGAACAAAACAGTAGTGGGGCATCTCCCACGCAAGTGATGGGTAATACTGTGTGTGTGTAGTGGACACAGGTCCTGCCTACCCTGTATGTCAGCTCCAGCTCCGCCTGAGCCCTCCTAACTCCCTTTTTTGCTATGCTTTCTGTCCGAATATTGCAGATCACCCTTTGGACCATTTCTCCATGGCTTTGTGAAACTTTTCTGGCCTCTCTGTAACACTGTGTTTTTAAGCTTTGTCCTTTCTCAGCCTCACAGTTCCCTCGTACTGAAAACAAGAGGAGCATGTCACCTCTGTGCCACTCTTTAACAAGACCGGGGACTTAGACACAGCTAGGGAGAGATCTATAAAAATAAGTGTCTTTTCTCTCCACTTACTCTTGTAGTGTGAATCTTTCTTGGATTGTGTGTTGTTCTCGCTTGGTTATTCCTAATCAGTGTGTTTTCCTGTACATCGTGAACTGCTCCTGGTCGTGATCTGGCTGGCATCGTTGCTCTGGAGGGCTGTGTCCATCACACTGCCATGTCACCTCTGCCCCAGTGGGCACAGGGAGCCAGATGAAGACAGCTGGAGCCTATTGTTGCCATCCTTCCATTAAATGCTTTGGTACTGTTCTTTCTGCTAATCTTGGGTCTAAAAAAGTAGTTGGTAAAGCTTCAGGGTCGGATGGCTACTTAGGAACATGGAGTTGGAGTGACCTGTTACCTCCTAGCTAACTGGAAGTAAAACAGATCAGCTTTTTTTCCATACAGCCAGGCTGCAAGAGATAATAATAAATATTCTGTTAACTGTTTTCCTGGGGTGTAAGCCTTTCAGCTGTTAAATATCTTACTTAAACAGTGTAGTACAATGCTGCTAAATGGTGATTTCAGGTCATGGGTCTTCGTCAGTCACGTGTTGTCTATATTTCAGAAACTCTGCAGTGATGCTCAAGTGAGAGTTTTTGGGAAATGTTGCCAGCTGAAGCCCGGAGGAGACAGCTCTTCTTCCTTGGATAGTTCAATCAATTCATCCTCCTCGTTCTCTGATCCAAAAGAACAATGCCCAAAATACCAGGTGAGTCACTCTTCCTGGGTTTTTTTTGCGTAACCCATGTCAAATGCTAATGGCAGGTGAGGTACTGAATGTTTTAAAATGCTTGAAATTAGAAGCTTGTGGTGGAGAGCAGTTTTCAGACTTTGGTCCTAACTCAGTAATGTTTAATTCTGTAGCTTTGAGTTTGAACAAGTCTAAAACCAACCAGCTGGTTCTCTCAGGATGTCTCTTGAATGGCAGCAGTTTCTCCAGGACATTTACTGTGTCTTAAGACCCAAGTGATAACACTTTTTTGGTACAACCAGCCTTGGCTCAAATACCTTATCTTGGTATAGATGAGGTAGTTTATTTTACATTATTGCTGAATGCCAGGGAAATAACAGAGTAACACGCAATCTATTGGGATAGTCTGTGTAACAAGGGATTGGGTGCATTAGAGTTTAATTTTGCTTAAGAGATTTTGGCCATGAGGGTAGCTAGAGTCATCTGACACGGATATATTTCTGTCATCTCTCCTTCCATGGATCACAAGTGTTTTATATTAAGCCACCCTAAAATAGATCTAAGCCCTTCCACTCTTTGTAATGAAGTAATTGTGTGTTTGGGGGAAGCTGCTATCTCCACAACCTATTCTGAAGTACAGTACTACTGATGTCTTAATCTACCGTAGATATAAATGAAGAACCTTTCAGTGCTGACTTTCCCACTGTCACGTTAGCTCCTCTATATTTGGCAAACCGCGTATTCTTGTTTTCTCTTTCTCATCACACTCTTTTCCACAGCTTTAGTAAGGTGGCTGAAGATCTGTTTTCCATTCCTCCCTTCCTGGAAGGGCATTTAGCCGCAGTTATGAAAGGAAGAGGCGTTTCTGTCAGCAGCTTCCTTCCAGCATAAAATAACCTCCTTCGTGCATTGTGTGACAAGCAAAATGATGCCCCCCACTATCCATAGATTGTCTCTCCTGCTGGGAGGCTCTATGCAAACAATGGTCAACATTATTAAAGGAAATTAATTTTAGTGGTTGGCACAACAGCGTATTTTAAAGCTGTGGAAAGTTTTCCTTTTTAAGTCCCCATTTCCTCACGCGTATCCTTTAGTCAAAATCTTACTGAGTTGAACTGCAATGACGTGCAGCTATGTGACCGGCTCAGAAAGCGTGTGATAAACTTTCATCTTCAGTTGGTTTCCACAGTGTATTTATTGTAAAATATCTACTGCATTCCCTGTACTCCTTTCAGGCTTCCCCAGCAAGTGAGCAGAGCGCCATAAGTACAGGAGTTCTTTACTGCACAGTAAAGTTTTGTATCATGTGTGCAGAAGGGCCAGAGTAAGTTTGTCCAGACAGACGTTGGTCAGCCTGGCATTTCCTAACTTCCAGCTGCTGTGTCTAGTAACCTCGGGAGTTACTTAATGTATTTGCGGTATTTATAAGTTTGTTTGTTTGTTTGTTTTGAAAGCTGTAAAATGGAAGTCCAAATAATACAATGCTGTAGGACTTTTAAAATAGTTCTTTATGTTTCCCATTGTTTAAATACACTTTGACTATATATGAGCGATTTCAATTGCAAGGTGAAATACAGGATTTTGTTCCAGGCTTCCATATTTTTAATTACATCCTATCCTTCCCTCACAAATGTGATTAGAATCCATTAAGATGAAGCTGGCTGGTTCTAAGCTTGCCCACAATTACTTGCACATTACGGTGCTGGCATTACCTCGGTACCTGCTTGTCAGTGTAGTCAGGACTGAAAGCCTTTCTGATCTGTTTATGACGACATTTGTCATCTGTTTCTGTACTGCATTTTTAATTTACATAGGTACTTAGTTATTGATAGGACAGTAGGTACAGTAAATGGAATACTAAATGCTGTGAATATATTCAGAAATATAATTTCCAAATCATGCAAATTTTACTACCTCTAATATGCTAATGTGCAGTAACAAACATTGGTGGGTATTTTATGATTGGTTTTTATGTGGGCTTGTAAATATGACCTAGGGAATTGGTTTGTGTCCAAGCTGTCAGTGCCGGAGGTTGTGCCCTTTTTGCCAGATGCTCCTTGGCTATTTTTTGTTTGAGTTTTTAATATTTAACTCCTTTCCTCAGTTGATTGCACTCTACTTTGGTCTTGAGTGACCTTTATTTTGCAGCATTAAAGGCCCAAAGAGTTGAGCTGGAGCAGTGTTTCCATATTAAATGCGTTACATATGTGTATCTTCTGTTATGCATGGTAAAATTATTAAGTGTAAATGAAATGCCAGACTGAAACAGGCCATGGGTGCATCTTACCATGCTCTTTGCCTTCAGCATTGCTTGTCTCTGTCTTTCAGAGGAAAGGGAAACCCCTATAATTAAATTTGAAAGCAGCCGATTTTCCCTTGCTTTTTTAAATTCAGTTGCTTGACAAAGAAAATCAATACTTTATCTTAAAGTATTTTTCCTCAGCTTTAGAATTAGATTTTCACAACAGCAGAAAGTTGAAACCAAAACCAACCATCAAGGGCCTGACATTCATTCAGAATGAGTCCTTCAACTGGAGATCTGCAACAGACTTAAAAATAACAATCATAACATTTGGCTGTAGTAATTTGCAGTGTTCTTACTTCAGGATTTCATGATGCTGGCAGACCTGTCATTTCCTAGAGCCATTAACATCTGTGCCTGCATTTCCTTGGAGCTGCTGGGTCATACTGACTGATTTTAAAGTCTAGTTTTTCCAGTACTGCCTACAGTGCACCTAGGCAGCGTGATATCCTGGGAGGTAAACATGGAAATTTTGTGAAACCCAGCAAATGATCAGCTTTTGCCCTGACATACGCACGCTAACAAACCTTGCAACTGTATCCTCATTTTTATAACTGCGGTTGCTTTTAGTCATCCCCTTTCTTTCTTGCACTGATAGCAGATTTCAGAGGTTAATGGTATGTCTGTTAAAGTACCATCATCTTAATTGAGAGTGCTTGAGAAGAGCTAAAAATTGAAAAGTGTTCGAAGCGCGTTGCCTTTTGGCTGATTAGCATTTCCTGGCTCTTGCCCTTGTTCTGCGGGCTAGCATGAGCAGAAACATAAAGTGGTCATTTTCATATCACTCCTTACTGCTGGCAGGAGTCTGTGATGTGGACACCCTGTCCCCTTGTTGTGGTCTGAGCTCACTGTCTGATGCTGGGCAAAATATTTAGGTGTATTCCAAGCCTGGGTAGGAATCTGAGTGAGGATCCTGGTTGTTCAGAGCTTGGATAACTGATAGAGAGGTATGGTGCTCAGCATTTTCCAAACACAAGGTATTTCTGTGACTGGTTTTAGGGGCCTTTTGGAGGGAGTACTCCAAGAAGTGTTGTGAGTTGTCATGCACCTTGGAGGCAATGCGTTGCTGTCTTGCACAGTACCAAAGTACCTCATCTATGAACTGCCTGAGCTCTGTGAGTGAGTGATCACGATATTTTCAATTATTCAGGGCAAGGCACAAATGGAGACCCAGCACTCATGTTCTGCTCACCTAGAGATGAAACAGCCCTGGATAAAGGGACAGTAATAACAGTTGTTGAAGGTATACAAATAAGATGATTGTCAGCTGAGCAGTTGTCTCCACTCAATTGCCCTGAGTAACTTTTTAATTTTAGATTTTTGCTTGCAGTGTTTGATCTAGCCTGTGATGTGGCATAATGATGTTCCTCCTTTGTAGTTAGCCAGTATGCCTTGCAGCAAGCTCTTAGCAACCGAGAAGCAGAAGTTGCACAACCTAATCCTGGCATCATGACGCTGCAGCTCTTTGCTGGTACCATCACGGGAGCAGCAGGGGAAAATGCATCAAATATAAAATACCATCCATGGATAAGTTAGGAATCAGTCTTTGTCAAGAAAGCACCGGTCCAGCTTGGCTCCGATGCACAGTCCGTGTAAGATCTCTATGAACTTGTAATCCTTCTTGTCAAGCAGACACAAGGTTTAGGCTTAATGGCTCTTACTCAGTAAAGAGTGTTGTCCCACTGCTTCCCCTCACCTCCTGTGGATGGGTTAAGCTTTGTTGCATGTTAGTGGTTTAGCTCACAGCCAACGTGAAGACTGTTTTCTGTGATGGCATTATCTTCATTGAACTGTTCAACTTAGCGTGTTCAGCAGTGTTACAGCAGGATATTTTGCATGTTTATCTTTTAAATAAAGAATTATTTTCCTTTGTTTTATATTGGCTTGACAGAAGTATGCTTCTAAAATGCTTAAAAATAAATGTTGAAGGGTATTTTTTTGCAGGGTTCTCGGTGCTCCTCAGATGCTAACATGCTTGGAGAGATGATGTTTGGCTCTGTGGCCATGAGCTACAAGGGCTCCACGTTGAAAATTCACCAGATCCGGTAAGATTAATTTTTCAAAAGACTCACTCCTTAGTGCTAATATGTAATGAATTGAATGCCGCAAGTGGAGAGTAAAAGGCATTTCTGAGTTTGCTTTAGGGTTACTCTGATGTCCCTTTTGACACAAAAGACTTACATTGTGTTTAGGTCTGTAAAATCTGGAGGGTTGTGGAATGGAAAGCACAAGCCTGTCTTGGCACTGTGTTTCTGACTGACATCTTCCTTTTTGTCCTCTAGCTCACCTCCTCAGCTCATGCTCAGCAAGGTTTTCACAGCTCGCACTGGAAGCAGCATCTACGGAAGTTTGAATACGTGAGTCCGTTACAAATTGTATCTATTGCACATAAGCAGATGTACGTAAAAACACAGAAGTTTGTTTTTGGACCTTCCATATTCTTTCTCTAGAAA
Organism: Falco peregrinus; assembly: GCF_023634155.1. Classification (NCBI taxonomy): domain Eukaryota; kingdom Metazoa; phylum Chordata; class Aves; order Falconiformes; family Falconidae; genus Falco; species Falco peregrinus. The sequence continues at coordinate 63,607,048 of NC_073728.1, read as the reverse complement.
AGTAACTTCTTGTTCCCTGATCTGTTACATCCTGTCATTAGTGTCCTCACCTTCCCTTGTGGTTCTCTTGTTTGCTTTAAGCAAATGAATGAACCATTCCTTTGATGCTGATATGGTGAAGCTTGATCTTGTGAGATACAAACGTACCTGCAACCACCAAAGGAGAAGGGATGAGGACAGAACACTGGAGTTGGGGAATTCAGTCCAAGGTGAAAAAAAAGATGTTAAAAAACATCTGGCTTCAGAGGGTTCAGCGTTTAGTTTTCTGTGAATTAATTGGCCCACCTGAGGATGTGACTCAGGCTATGAAAAGCTTTTTCTAGTGGAAGCCTGCCTTCTTATCTTGTCCATTCTATTTGGGCTATAATGAAGTAACTCTGTATTCTACTGAAATGCAAATCACTGGTTTAGTTGTATGTTTTATGTTTGTAACAGGTTGCAGGACAGTCTTGAGTTCATTAATCAAGACAGCAATACGTTAAAGCCTGACCACAGTACAATTATGAATGGACTTCTTGGGAATATAGGTAATTAAAACCAGATTTTATTTCCTGCTATCTTTAACTGAGTAATCTGAGTAAACTGAGAGTATGAAAGTCTTCTAAATAGAAGCAAATAAAAAAAAAAAAGCTAAAGACATAACAGATTAATTATCAGTGGGGTTTAGAGGAGAATAAATTGGACAGTTCAAGGAATTAACAGTGGTTCAATATATACAGCTGTACATGTATATATAAAATGCATAATAGAAATATTTAGATATACTTAAGTTCAAATACAGAAAATATTGGAAAATAACAGTCTGTAGAGCTTTCTAAGCAGCATGTTTGAGATCAGGCAGGATTGATTCTGCCTGGCTCAGTTTCCCAGTTTTATTTTTGTTAATAATTTTCATTCTGTTCTGTACTCTGGCCACCTGAGTGCATGTGGCCACACATTCCATGCTTGTGTAAGATAACCTTGCACAGTTGTGCTGAGCTTTGTATCAGATTAGACAGAATAGCTTCTTGTTCTTTCCTCTTTCTCTCTCTGTCTGTGGAAGCTGAGCAGTCTTGAAAACCTTTCTGGCATCTTTGGTTCTCAGCCTTCATGGAAGTGCTGTAGGTGAAGGCTCCATGAACTTCAGATAACAGACAGAGGGGGTCTTGGCTTTCCCCCTGGAGGGCAGCGGGGCTGATAGTAAAGATGCTTCAGTGCTTGGTTGTCCAGTGGAGCAGCCTGATGAGCTCTTCAGCACATCCTCCCTTTCCCTTGGTTTAGACTGCTGACTTCCCAAGCAAATGTCCGTTGTAGTAGGTGGAATATCGGGCTGCTTTCTGCTTTCCAAAATACTGCCGTGTGTCAAACACACTTTTCTGGGGTGGGAAGTAAGGAGTGAATTTGATGACTTTGTTACTTTAACTGGGTTTCTGGCTTTGACATGGTCCTAATTCTTGATGGGTGTGTTTACTTCTCTCCTTCACACTGACTTCGATGAGACAACATTTAAGTATGGGCTTAAATGCTTTTTGGGCTTAAATGCTTTTCAGGCTCAGTAAGGGCCCTTATATAAAGCTCCCTTATATAAGGGAAGCCAATTAAAGTTATAAGAGCTTATTATCTATTAAATGCTTCCTGAATTTACTGAATCAGGAAAGTTTAAAAGATGCATTTTTCTTAATACTGAGTATTTCTGTCAGACTTCAGTTGTGATTTGTTGCAGTGCATGGGTGAATGAGGTGCTTGGTCTAAGAGGAACTCCATCTACTTTTAGGGCTTTCCTGTGGTTCGTGCTTGGCAAAAGTTTGCTGTATCGCCAGTGTGATGTAAACTGCAAGTGCAAATTCAGATAATGCAACTGTTAAGCATGGACTCAGTGTGATGTAGGTGAAGCCAGTGCCACGTGTTCATGCCCGGCTCTGTAGTGAGGGTGACCCTTCCCACCGGGCAGAAAGGGCAACTGCCCCGAGAGCTGCCCCGGAGGTGGGGGCACCTCGGTGCAAGGATTGCAACAGGAAGGGATGAGATTGCCTGCTAGGAGAGGATGCTGAAACGTTCTTTGTAATTGAGCTGCACAAGTTTTCAGTTGGTTCGACAGTGTTGGTTTACAGCTCCCATTTCAGCGCTGAGGGAACCATGGGTAAAGCAGGTAAAGAAGTTAATCTGTAACTGCGGCATTTCTAGCAACTGTGTTCAGCAGCAAGGACTGCTCCTGACTCACTGGCCCTCGCCAGCCTGCAATAGGAGAAGGGTCTGTGTGTTTTGGTTGCGAACTGTTTACAAGCTGCTTTTTTTAGATATGCTGGTTTAAAAAAAAACAAAAACACAGCACTGGTGGTCTTGTCTTTTTCTTTAACAACTGAAGACCTAAGGGGAAGGAAGGGAGCTTTGTTGAGGTGCAACCTTCATGTTTTGTATAATCAGAAAGTTTTGAGTGAGCAGAAGCCTCAAATTGAGGAGAGGAACTGGCAATTAACTCATTAAAATTACACATGCATTTTTCCTGGCTCTCTGTACAGTAAATACACTCTTTCCCTGGTATATCTAGGGTCCAGTATTACTTTTAAAATGGACTGCTGAGACTGCTAACATTTGTTTTCTGTATGATCATTTTACTAAGCTGATGTACTGACTGTCCTCAGAACTACTTCAGCCTGTAATTTTCTGTTGGTTCTACTAAGACGAATTTCTGCCTGCCTTCTCCCCCATCCTCCCTGTCTTCAGCAGCAGCGTTCCTCAGCCACCCCACCAGTGTGGATGTTAAAACAAACATTGTACTCCACCATGAATCTCCTGTTTGTGATCAAGTTAGGCTTTGAGCCTGCATAAATTAATCATTTTTCAACTTTAAAAAAAAAAAAAAAGCCCTTGTAGAGGAACCCCATCGTTGTATGGGAGACAGCGTAAAGCTGGGTCTATTATTTTAATTCTATAAGTACTATATAGTCCAAGTGTAAGGCATATCCTTGAACCAACGTTCTTGTTAAGCGTAAGAGCTGTTCTCCTGCATATGTTAGTCTGCATTTATGTTGGCTTATATCTTCTCCCTGCCCTGGCCCCCTCCCTACAGACTGTTCTGCTTTACTAACCTCATTCTTTCATGTGTATTTTACGTTTTGCCATGTAGGTCTTTCACAGCTTTGCAGCCCTAGGCGGGCATTCTCAGAGCAAGGTCCGCTCCGCCTGATCCGGAGCGCCTCTTTCTTTGCAGGTTTGCAGTGTGCTGTGTGCTGTGCTGTGTGGCTAGTCTAGCTGGTGTGACAAAACTGTGTGGATTTGTAGTTTAGCCCTGGAAATAAGATGTATGTATATATTTTTTAAAAAAAAAAAAAAAAAAAAGCATGTGATGTCTGCTCTCACACCTTTTTGGACACATGTTTTACATCCCCAGAGGACAGCAGGCATTTTAATAGTCCTCTTTGTGGTGGGTTGGTTGTTTTTTTTAATATTGGGAACTTACACATTTAATGGTGGATTTTATATTTCTGGAAATAATACTTCACAGTAGTGTCAATCTGTTTTGACCTGGAGTTGTTTCAACCAATCTGTAAAAACTAAAGCTAACCTAGGTTCATTTGAAATGGACATTTCTTACTTTTAGTGGCTGGGTCTTATTTCCATGGCTGAGTAGCTTTTATTTCACACACACATGTATAAAATATATCACATTTAAAGACTATTGAGCCTGAGACGCTTTTGATCTTGGGTATATGCAGACTGTGAATCTGGACAGCTTACAGCTTAGTTGAACAACCAATGCGATGATCACAATTTAAAAATATTTATTTTCTTCAAGACAGCATTGTAAGATCCTTTTTAAATTATGTATATAATTTAAATATGAGAAAGCTGGTATATGAATGAAGTCATGTTTGTATTGGTTTTGGTGAGTTTTTTGTCTGTACCCTGTGTACTACTAATGTGACCAGCATCCTTCTGGTACATTAAAATTTCATTTTAAAATATCTGTGTAAAGAAACAAAGTGTAATTGTTTTAATTTGTACTAAAATAAACATATGGACTTCAGAAAAATACATACAAGTTTTTCAGATAAGTGTTTTGGCTTGTTCAGCTAAGCAGTCTTTCTTGGTGATGGCCTTGTGCAGTGCTGTTGATCTGAATTAATGAGCATGTTTTTATTTCATTAATTACATGGAGATCTGCAAACAAGAAAGGAACTGTATATTCCCCTGCTAATTGGTATTCCTTGTTTTACAGTTCATAGCAACCCTATGGATATGCCTGGGAGGGAGCAGAATGAGGACAGAGACAGCGGTATAGCAAGATCTGGTAATGTCAGTTCCATGTGTTAACCCTGTAGACTCCAAAAATATTCAGTAATAGCCACCAGTGAGATGTTTAGACATCACGAAATAGTTTTTCCTGTGCTAAAATGTGATTGTTCTGTTTTGCTATATATAAGCATTAATGCATACCTGTATCTATGTGTACAGATGTTGTAGGTGTCGAGGGTATTGCATTAGGAACCTCACAGAGGTAATCTGAACAGCAGTGCAGTTTATATTAAAGCGTGCTGCAAATAAGCAAGGCAAATTAAATATTAAAATGGGTGTGCAGCATTTCTAAATGATACTTGTCATGTCCTTTCCAAGCTGAGGTGGATGGTAATGTTAAAACATTAATATTTGCCTCCATGACCCCCTCTCTTCCCCCCACATTCAGGATATTGGGCACCTAAGGTTAGGATTGGAAAGGCTGTTAAAGGATGTAACATTACTCCTTTCCACAAGGAATTTCTTGCCCAATACTCAGGGTTGATGAGCAAGGTGCAGCCTGTATGTTGCCTGTTATGTAAAGCTGCAGGACTGTCCCACCCTTGTAGTGCTTGTATATCTTGTTAATATTATGAACTGGTTATTTTTAGATAAGAAACACAGATAAGCAAAAGAGAAGGCATTTGAGAAGCAACACCAGTTTACCTTGAGGGGCTTCATTTAGTTCCGAGTATTATTTTCCAAGTGCTCTTTCTTCTGAAGAGATTTTTATTTATTCCTCTTATTATTGCAGCATCTCTTAGCAGTCTGCTCATCACTCCGTTTCCATCTCCGGGCTCTTCGTTTAACAAAAGCTGTGCTAGCAGTTACCAGCGGCGTTGGCGTCGCAGCCAGACTACCAGCTTGGAGAATGGGGTCTTCCCTCGATGGTGAGCTGGGAGTGAAAATGCTGGTTGCTGCCCATAGATTTTTCCACCATTGTCAGCTTGATTCTGCTCTTGCATATGTACTTCTGCTCTTGCTGTTGCTTTCTGTGGCATATTCACAGAGGTGTAAGTCAAGCTGCACTTCAACGCCTGATCTTTTTTAACATCTGTTTTCTTCGTGGCATTCATTGTTTTGGACTAAACTAGAAAGCCTTCAGCAAAATGTAAACCTGTAGGCTTTACTTTTGAGGATAAGAAGCCCTAAAATCCTACTCCAAACAAATGCTTGGCAGAGGTGGGAGAGAAGTAGAATACTATATTCTGATCCCACAGACGCTTTGAATCTGGCTCCAGCTTTTGTGATTGCAGGATCAGTTAATGGTTGCTTGTAAAAAAATTGCAAAGTGGATGTTATCAAAGGTGACAGTTTGACAACACATGCACACAAAAGGTGCTTATTGAAGTTAAATGTTCAAGAATTGAAATTACATAGGAAACAGAGGTACAACTTTAAGCAGTGGATTACGTTAATTTTCTATTTTTTTCATGCTTCAAGGTCCATGGATGAAAGCTTTAACTTGTCAGATGACAGCTCTGGTCCTAGCCAAGGAATTGTTAGGAAGAAAAAGATAGCAATTGGAGTTATTTTTTCACTCTCAAGAGACGAAGATGAAAACAACAAATTTAATGAGTTCTTCTTCTCACACTTCCCTCTTTTTGAGAGTCACATGAACAAACTGAAGAGTGCAATAGAGCAGGTAAATACAATCTCTTTTGATTCTTGCACTTGTATTGCTCTATGTTCCCCCCCAGCCCTGTCAGATTTAATCCCCAACTCTTGTAATAGTTTACAAAAGTGGGATCAGCTTGCTGTTGGGTGTAGGAATTGCACCAGTTTTGCTCCGTGACATCTTTGACGATATTTCATACTGCTCGTAGAAGCACAAGAGAAGCTGAGAACAGAGCATGCTGCATTACAGGGATTGCTGAAAGCCAGAACAGTCGCTGTGCTGTGTAAGCTCCCAGCAAAGCCCTGATCAGCCAAGGGGGAAAGGTGCTTTTAAGGCCACCTCTACCTCCATTTCAGCTGTATCTGAGTGTAGTGGATTGCAGAGTAAGAACCCATCTCTAGGCTCTTCCAGGCTGTAAATAAATACCGAGATTTTTTTTCTTTCCCTTTATTTTACCCTCTGATTCTGAATTCTGATGTGTAGGAAATTTTTGAAGATCGAAGGTTCAGATGTGCGGTTAGATTTGCTTCAAATCTCTCTTATAGGAAATAGTAGTTACTTTGCCACTACAATGAAAACTTTGACCCCTTTTATGCCTTGAATGATGAAAAACACACAGGTAGTAGAGGCTGCAGTTGCGTGTGCCTCACCTGTCTTTCCTCAGAAATGAAAGTTGGCACTTGTAACATCATTTTATCACTTAAAAAAACTATTTGCATGACTAGTTGCATGAAAGATAAAGTAAAACACATGACTGTTTTCCATTTTTTTGTCCTTCTGTAGCTATGTGTTACTTATCTGTTTAATGATTGTTTTCAAGGCTATGAAAATGAGTCGTAGATCAGCTGATGCCAGTCAGCGGAGTTTGGCATATAACAGAATTGTTGATGCCCTTAATGAATTCAGGTGAGCAGTTTGCCTCCTATCTGTTGTGTCTGTCTCTTCAAAAGCACTCAAGTCTGTTTTAGAAGGATCTTCTTAGGGCAGGATAGGTAACTTACAATGTCTGAAGTCTTCTGCAAAAGTGAGTACAATAAAGGTATTGGTGATAGCAAGCCATGATAATCCATTTGTGGTTTTAGATTTTGCCAAGTGTGTATATCCATCAGGGCTTGGTGTGAACAGGACACAGACGATTAAGGTTTTCTGTTTTTTAGGAAGTAATGAAGCTCCTAGCAACCTCTTGAATTGTCTTTTATGAGAGGAGGGAAAAAAATTGCAAAGCCATGTTAGGGAAATCTTCCTGTAGTGTGTATTTTCTTATGTGTGAGCAAAGCTTTTATTCATCTCTAAATTCCGCTCTAAAGGCGTTTCAGATAACCAGCTACTAAGAAGGACTATCTTTTTCACACAGTAAAATGCAGTATTGTAATCTCTTGCCATCAGTACCTGCTGAGCATCTCCATTCAACAGTTAATGTACAAAGTAAGGCAGATAAGCACATCCCTGGCATTTAACTGTATTTTCTTTCCAGAGTTTAAGTCATGGGGAGGGAATTAAGATGAAATCCGTCTGTTTCAAGTGATTCATCTCCTCTCAGATGGGAGTGGCAAAGTGCTTCCTTTTACAACCAGTGTAGAGCTGCGTTTAAAAGGCATTATAGAAGAGAGCACTCTGATGTTACAAAAAGAAAATCCTGACAATCAGGATGTATTTTACTGAACAGCAAAGGATCCTGAGGGCTCACTCATTTTTCTGCGATTGCAGTTACTACCTGAATGCCACGGTTTTGCAGGATGAAGGCACAGTGTATTTGGTTTGTTTTCTATTTTTTTAGAACTTCATTTCCATGTAGTTGCATGGAAGGGCAGAGGATATGCTCGCAGGGACAGGAGGCAGGGAAGAGAGCACGTGGGCCTGCGGCGAGAGGTGGATTGGGATAAGCAGTGCCAAGAGAGGGAGCAGAGAGAGCTTGTGACTGCTGGGAGCCGCCGAGCCTGCCCAGGGGCCCAAGACAAGTTCGGCAACTCTGAGCAGCCACGGTGGTTCCTCCACTCCCCCCAGCTCTGCTCTCCTTCCTGCTCTCACCCAGAGCCATTCTCCATGTTCCCACCCCATGTTAACACCACTCCCCAGCTGTTTTCCCAAAAATTCCCCCCAAACGTTCCCCCTCAAGATACACTCAGTGGACTTTGCCCGTTCTCCTTTGTCCTTCCAAGTTAAACAGTTCCTGAGTGCCGGGGAGGGGCACGTATCCCAAGTCAAATGTAGCAAAAATAACCCTGAAAACACAGGCAAAATCCCCCTTGCTTGCTTTTTCCTCCTTGGAGGGAGGCTCGGTGATGCTGAGCTGAGACGGGACAAGGAAGTCTCCTCTCATCGGGCTGAGGAGGAAAATAATGTCCCGGCGGACATGGGAGGGTTGGCACTCTGCTGAGCACTCTGCTGAGCCGCGGCGAGCACCGTCCTTCACTTGACACGGCCATTGCGCAACCAGCGCTGGGAGCATGTCCCACTACCAGTTTTATGCAGAGGTTTCCATGGTGATACAAATATTACCCTGTAGTACTGTAATGAAGTAAATTAAATCCAGTTTAATTTCATATAAATTAATTTCCTGGGGCAGCAGACTTTGGCAATTCTGGTTTGGGTTTGTTTTTTGGTTTTTTTAAGTGAGTGCATTCAGAGGCGTGCACCAGCCAGTGCCCCCAGCCCGGGCAGGTCCTGCAGCGGGCAAGGTCCTCGTGCCTCTGCGGTGTCTCAGGGTGGCAGTGTGTGCTGCCATCAAGAAAAACGTTTCTGTAACATGCAAAAGCTGTTTGCTTTTCAAAGCAACACGATGTGGGTCTGGTAAGGAAAACAAGGCGTATTTAAATACTGAAGGCTGGATGCAAAGATGCTTTGGCGCAGGTCCAGCAAACCCATTTAGGCCAGTATTATCTCTTCAGGCGTCTGCTTTCCCACTGAAGTCACGGGGAAGTCAGGAGCCTGAGTCCTTTGGTGAACCTGAGACTTGTGTTGATTCCTGCTCTCTTAGCAAATTGTGCTGGAGGGAAGAAGGGTGCTGACTTCAGTGGGTTGGTGTTTCTAAAACATAATCCTGTGCTGGTTTAACTCATTGCAGTCTGGGGTGTTTTGTTTGTTTTCTGAAGGAGATTTTTTTTTCAGTTTTTTTTAAACCCCAGCTTTCAGAGGTTGTCAAGTGTAGCTAGTGTGTACTCCTGTGGTGATCAGAATAAAATCAAGTCACTGGGGCATGGGGGACCAGCTACACGCTGCCATGCTGATCCCAGAAGGGAGGAGGGAGTGTGACGTTTGTTACCATACCCTCCTGCCACCCAAAAGTCCCCATCTGCAGGGAAGGTGCTGTGGTTGTAGGTCGGCTGGCTAGCCTTCAAGCAGGGTTATTGTAAGGAGCCGGCTACAGGGTCAGCTGGACATTGGCAGGCATTTACCTGCTGGTACTGGAGGGTGGAGGGGGAAAAAGAAGGTAGCAAAACCAACCTCTTCCTTTGCTCTTGTTGTCTCATCCAGCAAAAAACAAAGCTGCCTTCTCTGGAAGGGCTAGGCTGCTTCTGCAGGTTTGTGCTATTGGTGAATTTGCATCAGTTTGGTGCCCAGCTCCAGGCCTACCCTTGCATCATTATTCACTTTCCAGCAATTTTTAATTTTCTAAAGCACTGATGGATTTAGCTGTTAACACTTGACTTAGAGGCTTAAAACTCTCTTTGGATGTCAGCTGTGCAGACACATGACTTAGGAAATAAGCTACTGTACTTGCATAAACATTTCGACTCCCCCGGTCCCTGAGGCCAACGCAGCACATTGATAATACAGATTACACATCTGACTAATACCTGTGTGGCAAATACACAGACTGGCAAGGAAACACTGAAGGCAAGGCCCAGGGAAACACCTCTCTGCTTTCTGGCAGCCAGATTTGATCCTATTTTATGCTAGTAATTTTTAAGCAGCTTATGCTGCTGTGAACCGAGTGGTGCATTTTGCTCAGCAGTGCAGGCTGGCCCCGGTGCCAGCATGGGACAGGAGTCCTGCGGGCTCCCTGCGTGGGGGAGCCCCACTCCCGCAGTCATTGCAGCAATTACTACTGCCTTTGTTTTCTTTCCCCTTTTTAAGGAAAAATCATCTTTGGAAAGAAGCGATGAGGATAGGGAGCAGATGCGTATGAATTAAGTTTTTTAAACCACTGATTTTTTTCTTTTTTTGAAACAATCTCTAAAGAGAAGCTAAGCTTTGCCATTATATTGCAACTCTTAAATAGCAAAGCAGCTCTCACTGCGCAGTGCTGAGGGTCAGGAGTGCTTCCCTTAGGGAGGAAGGGCGCTGCAGAGGGATGCTCTCATCCACAAGGAGCCATCTGGCTCCTTTGGTTTGTACAGCGCCAGGGAAAGATGTCTCAGACTGGTATTAAAAACCAGGAAAAAGGCCGGGGAGGTTTGAGATGTATTTGGGTGAGGGTGAAGCAGGTAGCAGCGTGACACCTGATCTGCCGCCATGCCATGCCAGGGGCGGCTGCCGTGGCACTCGTAGCACCGTGAGTGCCGTCCTGTCTGCAGGCAGCAGGGTTGCTCGACTCGGTGCCATCTGCATCTGCAGAGCAGCAAACCCCAGAGGGTTTGCAGGAGGGATTCTGCTCAGGCCTTCATTTTTGTATGGCTGGGTTGTGCTTTGTTGGGTTTCAAGCCGCTGTTGAGTGCAAAGCAGTTTCCTGCAGAGCTCCCCCGGCCCCCTGTGCTGGCTGCACCCATTGCTGGTGCTGAGGTGCCCATCAGTCCAGACTGGAGTTCTGCCTCCCAGAAGCATTTCCAGATACAAATCGGTTCAAATGTACCAAAACCCTCAAAAGAACAGTCCCTCTCGTTAACTGAACTTTTCCCTTGCATGCCACTGCTCCATGCTGGCGGGGGGTGGGGAGGGGAGGCAGCAAGCAGAGGGGAGGGGGCTTCTTGCTGCAGATGGCTGAGGGGTCTTCAATTTGGTTTTCAATGGTTGTTATTTTTTAAATCCGGGTAAATTCCCTGTAGTGTTTTAGGGTTTGTTGTTGGGGGGGGGGGGGGGCTTTTTTTTTTTTTTTTTTTTTTGTGGTTCTTTAAGAAACTGAAGGAGCTGTTTCCCCCCGTGTTTGCAGAGCTGGAAAGCTGTTAATCCTTGCCCTTGGTCTGTGTGCCATTGCTGCCTGCGCTGGCATGGAGGGTTCCCTGCACTGCAGTCACATGCCTGCTGGCCACCGGCCAGGGCAATCTGATCTCTCTCTGAGGAAACACTATCAGTTGCAGATGCAGCCAGGGTTACCAGAATAGTAAATAACGAATCACAAGACTCGGTCTATCTTTTCAACAAAAACAAATATTTTAATATATTGGTTTTAGCATAGAAGTCGTTTCTTTTTATCAAAACAGCCAAGCTGCAAGAGGCTTGGCTTGGGTTCGTTTGCATATGAAGGAGAAATAAGCTGTATTTTACCTTAAGTCGTGCAATTTATTTTCAGATTCTAAGGTCAGCTGTGTGGGGGGATATAAGTTTCGATACTTGTTTAGAGCTTTGAAACTCATGGAGCTTTGAAGTCCCTGGATTTGGGGTTTCTCCCTTTCTTTGGGCCTCTTCAACATCCATCCATCTGTTAACGGGCTGTGAACAGAAAGCCTTCTCTTAATAATCCCACCTCTAGTCCCAGCTTGCTACTGCCATGAAATCCTGGTGTCCCCGGAGACCCTCCGGTTCCCCCACCCCGGTGCGGCAGTGCGGTATCCCCGGCTGCCTGCCCCACTGGTTGACCCTGGCAGGACTGCCGTGCCCAGGTCCGTAAGCAGGCTGTGCTTCCCCCCGAGAGAGGACCCGCCACAGAGGGTAACGTAGAGCAGCTCCCAGGCTGCTGGAAACTGGCCCCGCAGGCAGCAGGCCCTCTGGGTGCTGTGTTCTGGTAAGCATGAAACCTGAGTTTGCCCCCTCTCCAGCCCACTGACCATTCTTCTGACTTTCCTCTCATGTCTGTGGCAGTGGGGTGTCTGAAAATGTCACCTTTGAGCAAGATGGGGTTGATTGCAAACACACAGGATGGATTTTGTACGTAATGAAAACTGATAGAAGAAATAAGGCAGAAGATGCCATTGTCCTCCTCACCGCCTTTCTACTTGAGCAGTCACGGTGACCTTGGCACAGTGCCTGGTCACCTTTGCTGCCCTTTGGGGAGCTGCTCTTGGGGGGGTCTTGTCACTGTACAGCTGCTTTCTTCTCTGCCGAATACCCAGGGAATAATTCCTTCCTGCCCCTTGCGCCGGCGCCCTTGCATGCTGCTCTGCTGCTGACGTGCCGGGCTCTCACTTCCCAGGGAGTTTCACTTTAAACACTAAACCACAAAGATTTGGCAGCTGCTGCTCCAGTGTGTTTGCCTGCCTGACATGCACAGCCCTTGCTTTACTGCTGGAAGTGTCGGTAAGTTTTTAGCCAAGTGTATCCATAGAAGGTCTTTACAAATCAAGGATGGTTCTAGGGATAATGTAAATCTCTGTCTTGTAAAACGAAAATACCTCTTCTAGAAAAAGTAGTGGGGAGAAACCTGAATTGATCAGTCATTTCCTTTGTTGTTTTGGTTTTTCAGGCTTATACTGTGATGAAAACGCAGGTTCCCATACTGTCATAGCAGAGGCATTGCACTTAAACGCCTCTAAAATCTAAACTAAATTATAGTTTTGTTTTAAGAATAAACTGGTGGGGGGTTAATCCGGTGCTTTACTGCAGACCTGAAGTTTTAATCAGACGTTTACTGTCCTCTGTAGAATCAAAAAGGATGTGGGTAGGTATGTAATCCTGGAAAACCCTGGGGTGACTTTGACTCTCGTATGCTGTATTCAAAGCTAAAGAAGTAAGCTGGCCCCCCTGCTCTACAAATCCATGCTTTGGTGGGTTTGGCCTGGAGATACACCTATTTTTTAAAGCAAGGAGGAAGTTAAGATATTTTTAAAAGTCAGATACACATAAACTTGCCGTAGTCGTTAAATCAAGCAGAACTGTGGGAGGATTTACATGTTTTGAATGAAATGGCGAGAAGGCAGGGAGGTAACAAAAACTGATGTACTTCTCCATTCGGCACAGGGCAGCTCTTGCCCTCTGACAGTGAGTTGTTGCTGTGTTTGGGCTCGGTTTAGGGAGGTGCATGAAGAACCTGTGAGGCTTCACTCTGAGGTGGAAGGGTGAATTCATGCGATTTAATGAACAGCACAGTTTGGGTAATGGTTGATGAGAGAAAACTTGTTTCTGATAGGAATGACAGCTGGAACTGAATGCTGCAGTAAATTCTTTGAGTTGGGAGTTCTGCCTTTCGTTCTTTTGTTCACTCTTCTGGATTTTTTGGTTTTGTTTTCTAGAACAACTATTTGCAATCTGTACACGATGCCACGCATTGGGGAGCCTGTCTGGCTTACTATGATGTCGGGGACACCAGAAAAGAACCAGCTTTGCCACCGCTTCATGAAGGAGTTCACTTTCCTGATGGAAAATGCTTCTAAAAACCAGTATGGTGGATTTTAGTTTTTAAGTTATATATGTGTTTATGCCTTGTTCTTTCAAACCAATTTTTGAATTGTTTTTTAAAATCCTGGTAATCAAAAGAATCAAAAGACCATCCAGAAATACCTTCCTTTTAAAACAAAAAAGAAATCAGGCAGGATCTCATTAAATGCCTGCTTCCCCGCAGTCCTCTAAATGTCGGTAGAGGCTAAACATTTGAAACATGTCCATGGGAAGCGTGTGATGGGTGTGTATGTCTGGAAGGGGATGAACGTACCTTATGAAATGCATTAATCTACCTTTCAAAATCAGTTATCATATGATGAGCAAGGTTAGACATTCAGTTCGAGCCGTGCCTGTAATACTGTCTGACCGCAAATTGCTCTTAAACCTGACTTCTGTAAAGTGCCACTGAAGAAATGGTGTGCTTCGTTAGTGCTCACCTTTCTGCCCTCGGGACAAAGCCGTGAGCAGTTGTTAAAAACTGAGAGAGAAAATGTTCTTGATAAACTCAGGAGAATCTGATAAATTTCCTCCTTTGTCAACACTTCATCCTCTTTCCCCAGGGCATGAATAGAGGAAGTTTTTAAAGCGTTTGGCTCCACTGAAGTCCTAAAACAAGCACAAACATGTGAAGTTTGAGTGAGAATGGCACTGAAGGACCAGCTGTTAGCTCATGGGAAGCTGCTGGCTGCGGGGGGGAAGGGGCTGCTGCTCACTGGCTTCCAGCTCGGCCGCCAACCTTGTCCTCTTTTCTCTCCCCCAGATGGGAGGGTGACCGCTGGTGGTCAGCGTGGTCTGCCTTCTCCTGCCTCAGTGCAATGGGAGAAACCACAGGGAGTGCTCAGGGCTTCAGAGGTTTTTTCTTAAAATCATCTCCTGCTGCAGTGGAAGCTTTTTCCTGGGATTGGCCCCTTTGGACCCTGCCATTCTGATCCCTATACATCTTTGTTACATTTACATGGTCATTTGTTTGGGTTTGCTTGCTTTATTTTAAATATAGTAAGATTTACACTGACAGAAGCAAGAGGAAAATCGAGCCCCATATCATTTCAATCCGGTTTTAAATCTCCTTTCCTCCTTCGGCTGTGAGGCAACAGTGAGGAAACGGCTAAGTTTAAGCTGCAGGGTTCCTGACGCTTGCAAACTGTTCAGATGACGTTATTCTGAGGCTCGGTGGCCTTTGTGCACCTGAGCTGCTGCGGCATCTGCCAGCACCATCGGTCGGCATGCGGGGGGCTCTGGGGCTGTGCTTCTGCCTGCTCCTGCCAGGAAAGGGCTGGGAAGGAAAGTCTTCCCTCCATGGAGCAGAAACCACTCTCAGTCCTTGCAATGACTCAGATAGTTAACTTTTGTCAGAAAGGTTTTTCACCTTACTTGCTTAGCTAGTGAAAACTGCTTTGCCAGTGACAAGGACACAGCCTTCTCCGGCTGAGCCAGAGAACTTTGGGGGGCTGTGTGTGTTATTTTTGGAACGAAGCAGCTGTATGTGCTGAAATCACATCACAGTTAGACGAAAGAACACAGCACCCAGGTATTTTACAGGTTTGGTCGCAATAGACTTCCTTCTCACCAACAGTCACAGATCTTAAGGGTTTAGGATCTCAGTGTACAGAGGCCACACAGTGCCGCGGTTTTCTTACAGCGAACAAAGTAAGTTGGTTTTGAGATGTTTTACAACACAAAGCTTGCAAAATAGGAAGTCTCATAATTATTACCAAACAGAGGAACTGAGATGCCACAGTTTTAAAATATTTCATTTTACTTTAAATTTGTGTTCTAAAAAAGAGCTTTGCAGGGGTGGGAGGGAGGGTACATCCCTCCCTTCTCCCCCCAGAGAGCCAAGACTGAAGGAATAATCTCTGTTGACTTTGTTAGGTTGTTTCTGCAATCCTTGATCCATACAGGCTGTAGAACTGCTGTCAGTTTAACATCCTGAGTGTGTACCTAGAAAAAAACCTGTGTTGAACATTTTGCTTTCAGGTTTTTACCAGCTTTACTGACTGCAGTCCTGACTAACCACTTGGCCTGGGTCCCTACTGTCATGCCAAACGGCCAGCCGCCTATAAGAATCTTCCTGGAAAAGCATTCTTCCCAGAGCGTGGACATGCTGGCCAAAACTCACCCGTACAACCCACTGTGGGCACAGCTCGGTATGTGGCAAACATCACTAAACCGTCCAAAGCTTTATGTAAATGGTATGCGCGTGGTGGGTTTTATGGATGCTTGTTACTTCCCCCCACGTTAATTTTTGGTTTAATTCAAAACAAGACAAAAGTGCGTATTTCAAACTTAGAGGTGGTCGCTGTATTTTTTTATATGGGCCCTAATTTCTTAAGGCATTATCAATGATGAAATGACAGCCAAAAAGTAAAGACCTCTTCAGTCATCTGTGGCAGATCACCTAAGTTAGGTCAGCTGCCCTGGTGATGATGGAGGATTCCAGTCCCCCTCTGGTCCTGCCTCTGTAAGGAAATCGGTTCTTATTTTGGGGGATGCTGCTATCAGTAAGCCTGGCTCTCGAAAGAGCCAGGCAAGAAGATCCATCAGTTGATAAAAATGAACATACCCTCAATACAGCAGGCAAAGGAGTGACGTAGTACAGGAAATCATGACGAGGCAAACCCTGGGTAAGGTCTCAAAGACTAGTCAGTTGAGTACCTGGTCATACTGTCTTCTAATTGCTGAGTAGAGAAGGGGAGATGAGCTTCCTACTTCCTGGTCAGCTCGTCCTGCTCTGCACACAAACTCTCATGGAATTTGGTTAGGGAAGGGAAAGAAAGGTTTTGCGAGGTTGCCCTATTCGGGTATAGGCAGGAGTGGCCAGGGAGTTGGCAAGAAGAGTTCGTTTCAGACCTCATGGGACTGAAGGGATCCGCTGTGGTTACATTGGCTTTCGAGGCCTCTTGGATCCCTCGTCCCTTCATCCCTGTTCATGCAGTGCCCTAAGACCTCCAGAACAGCACATGCACAGGCACTTCTCCAGGTGAATCTGGAGTACAGTCAAAACAATGCATGGCAGAGCTCAAGGGGAGGGAGGGAGGAGAAGGCTGGGTTCAGCTGTGCACCCACCACTGCCGCTTTTTGCCCCGGTCCTTGGCATTAGGTTTGTTTCTCCTTACAGCTTTCTCTTTGTGGGTAAAAGTTCAGCCCAGTTTCCAGACTGTCCAGGGTAATTCAGAGCAGATGCCTCCTCTCTCTTGATGGCTATATAAGGAACACAGGAGACAAGCCTCCAGAGCTAGGCACTGAAGTTAGGTGGTGCGAACGCTCCCTAACGTGCAAGATCAGATGTCTCCCTGACCAGTGTGTCACCTTACATACGATACCAACAGCATCTTTGAGATTCTCTGTATTGAAAACAAAATAACTAGCGTAGCTGTCATCGCTCTTCTGCCTTAGTACTAATTTTTCTGTTGTAGACCTGGCCTTTGAAAACTGGCCACAACAATTGTCTGTTAGAAGAACAACTTATTATAAAGGTGGGAAATAATTATCTGTTTCTTTTCCTGGTTTAGGTGACCTGTATGGGGCTATTGGATCACCTGTGAGATTAGCAAAAACAGTTGTGGTTGGCAAAAGGCATGACCTGGTACAGAGGTTGCTTTATTTCCTTACTTACTTCATCAGATGTTCTGAACTTCAAGAAACGCATCTTCTAGAAAATGGGGAAGATGAAGCCATTGTCATGCCTGGAACTGTTATAACTACCACGCTGGAGAAGGGAGAAGTAGAAGAATCCGAGTATGTGCTTGTCACAATGCACAAGAACAGGGGCAACTTGCTACCAGCGGAGGCTGAAGAAATGAGAACTCCCAACTGTAGCTGTAAATATTGCAAATGTCCCGTTTCCCTTGCACAAAACATAGAAGGTGTTTCGCAGCAAGAGAGAGAAGACACGCAAAGCACTCCTAAGGTAGAGCTGGAAACTTCTTCAGATGAGAACAGAACTATCGTTCCTGACGATTGCCAGGAAGATGCTGTTGATATTAATCCACCAAGATCCTGCCTGGACACAAAACTAGAGACTGTGGTGTGCGCAGGGTCAGCTTCACCAGAAAAACGTGTAGTGACAGAATCTGGTTTGGAGCCAACAGCAAATGTGTGGAGGAATGAAGACTCGCTGGAATCGGGCAACCAGGCGGTCAGCGTAACAAGGTCACCTGGCATTGCTGTGGAGAAGAAGCCACCAGATAAGCTCTTCTGCGATGCATTTTCTTGCAGTGCTGCCGAAGCGCAGACAAAGGTGACTTTCCTCATCGGAGATTCCATGTCACCTGATTCAGACATCGAACTCCGAAGTCAGGCAGTAGCGGAACAAATTGCTAGGCATCACAGCCCGCCAGCGACGGAGGAAGGAGCGTCTGCTGATCAGAACTGTGAAGCTAAACAAACTGTCGAGGACCAAAATAGAGACTGTGGGACAGCTGAACCCTTTCCTGAAGTTGCTAGTGAGCATCAGAGCTGGAATCCAAATCCGTACAACGCCGAGAGCATGAGTCTGTTTGACGAGTATTTTACTGATGACAGTTCAGTTGAAACCCGGACTATTGATGATATTCCAGGGCAAGCAGCTACAGACCTTCTTGCTCACAACAGTAGTTTAGACTTTTCTAAAAAGCTGTGTACAAAGACTAGCAAACCACCTAGCGAATTTTGTAAATTTATGGACTCTGTTCGACAAGAGACCTACAAAAACTGCTTTAATGAGCAGGACCAAAGAGAGAAAATCTCTATTCGCGTCCCCCATGGGGACAGAGAAAACGTGGAGAAAAAAGTTGCCCCAGGAATTGATTGGGACATTCCAAGAAATGAGAGTTCAGATAGTGCCCTGGGTGACAGCGAAAGTGAGGATACAGGTCATGATCTAACTAGACTAAGCGGTAACTATTATGGAGGAGAGCAAGAAGATTGGGCAGAAGAATACGAGATTCCCTTCCCTGGGTAAGTACTATTAAGCAGTAATAGAGCCTAAAAAAGTTAGAGCCTCTTCTCATGTCACATGTTTGGAGGAACGTTGCCTAACTTGGCATCAGTGGCTGGAAGAGTATCTCCTGCGCCCGCTGGTCGTAGAAGAATATCGAGGGATCAGTGGTCTGGAAAAAAATACGAATGATGTATTGTGGTCTTGGCTTGTTTCCTTTCCTTCCACAATGGGCTGACTGCAAAAGCTGACTTTAAACTGTTGCTTTTTAAAAAGTGCTTGAATGGAAGTTAGAAGAGATGTGATAGAAGTGAAAATGCAACCTCTCTGTCAGCTGAATTTGTTGTTTGCAAATTGTATGTGTCTCTGATACACCTTTCTTGCAGGTCAAAATTAGTTGAAGTGAACTCTGTCCAGCCCAGTATCGCCAATTTTGGAAGATCCTTACTAGGCGGCTACTGTTCATCTTACGTCCCTGACTTTGTTTTGCAAGGAATAGGAAGTGATGAAAAGCTGAGGCACTGTTTGGTGTCAGATTTGTCTCACGCTGTGCAGGTAATTAAGCTATATTTGGTAAATGTATTTGTCACAGTAGGGAAAGGCAAATGTTTTTGAATGTACATACCTGCTGGAAGTGGAAATATTTACTGTTGCAGCCTCTTCAGGTTTCCCCAGTCCCAGGTCACCGATTTTTTTCCTCTCTCTCAATTAACATCTGCAAAAACATGGGTATTTCACTGCAAATCTGGAGCACAAAAACTTAATATTTCCACTGAAGCCAGCGGAGAGGTTCATGCCCTTGGGAAGACGGATCTCTGTGCTCAGCCTTAGAGGGGAGTCTCCTGTAGGCATGGCAGTCTGCTGGTGGTTGCACACCCACGCGGTGGAATGATGTTAATCACAACCAGACGCTGAGGTTGCTGTGCCGATCTTCCCGGGCACAGTCTGGCTGCGGTGGTTGTGCAGAAGCTCCCTTTGCTCCCTCCTCTTCCCATGCACGTTTAACCAGTGTGCTGCTGCTTGCGGGGCAAAATATGTTACCTGTGGTGAAGCCGTCAGGAATGCTTAGTATTTGGGGACTTTACTCCTTTTTTAGGATTGTAGTCAAAGTGTCCTATAGTGTCGGCTGGCTTTGTCAGGAAAGGAGAAACCAATATGAAGGTAATTGTCCTCAGGGGACTCGCAGTTCTCGTGTGTGCTGGCAATCATCTTTTCTCCACGGAAGCATTTCCTTAGATGAACTGGGGCATGACTGGGAAGCGTGGCATTTCCTACCCCTTTTAAAGTCATCAGGAGATGAGGGGAAAGCAGGCTGTCGCTGCAGAGTGTGATTGTGCTCCCCTCTAGTTTATTCCCGAGGGAATGGGGAAAGACCCGTGCACAGACTGGTGAGCAGTCTGCTTCTCTGAGCGCTCCCCTGGGAGCCTCCGGAGTGTCCCCTTCTTCCCCACCTCTGAAGTTAAGGCTGTGCACCACACCTGGAGCCCGGCCCACCTTACTGCCCCCTTTCCTTGTGCCCGGCCCCGCAGGGGGTGAGTGTGCTCCCTGCATGGTTGTTCTAGGGGCTGTTTGAAACCCTTGTGTTTTAAGCCGAATGTTTAAACCATTTGCAAAGTGTAATTGAACTACAGGCAACAGAAGCAGCAGTGTGAGGTAGCTGCTGCTGTGAGACAGATGTGTCTGAGACATAATGGCGAGGCGCTGGCACGGGCTGCCCCGAGCAGCTGTGGGTGCCCCATCCCTGGCAGTGCCCGAGGCCAGGCTGGACGGGGCTGGGGGCAACCTGGGCTGGTGGCCGGTGTCCCTGCCCGTGGCAGTGCACTAGGCTGGATGATCTTTAAGGTCCCTTCCAACCCAAACCATTCGATGATGACGATAACCGAATTGTGGTGCATGTCCATCAGGAGATTTACATTTCAATTGCAAAAGTCAAAGATTGAGAGGATACAAAAGGACCGAGCACCATTTTATATGTTTAACTTAAATAGTAAGTGCATCCCAGCCCGCTGTGAAGTCCCTGTGGGACTCTTTGGAAGGAGATGCTTCCTAACAGTCAGCCCCAAAAATGTGCCGGGGAAGGACAGTGGGGTTCCACATGCTCCCCCTTTCTAAAACCTTCGTGGTGTGGGCTGGCTGGAAGCAGGCAGGAGCTGGGCGCAGGCTGGGTTCCTGACTCCCTCTGCCGGCCTTCCCGTAAAGGGAACCAGTGACAACTGGGAATAAATCCAACCGTGTTAACACAGCCTTGTCGAACAGCAAGTTGGATTTTTGGTACTTTCCTTTTTAGAGGTTTAAATTATCCTTCAGATACGTCAAAACTCTTTATATCAAGTATCAAAAGATATAATTGTCAGCCAGTGACACACTTCCAAGCCTGGAAGAAAATGTAAAATGGCAACTATCCTCCTAAGACTGTACCTTGCTTCCAGTAAAGCTCTGATTTTAGTAGGTGGAATGCAATGCTAGCACATGTTGCTGTATTTTAGATGAAGCAGTGCCTGGGATGCTATCCCTGCTATCCAGGATGGTGATGTTTTGTGAAAGGACCATTGTCATTTGCCATTCTCAGGGTTCTGCTATTCTTTTTCTGTTTCTAGCATCCTGTTCTGGATGAACCGATTGCAGAAGCCGTTTGCATTATTGCTGACACAGACAAGTGGACGGTGCAAGTGGCCAGTAGCCAGAGGCGAATGATCGATAATAAGCTGGGAAAAGAAGTGTTAGTCTCCAGTCTCGTCTCCAACCTGCTTCATTCCACTCTTCAGCTTTACAAGCATAATTTATCTCCAAACTTTGTAAGTATGAATGACAATCGAGTGAGCGGTGTTTTTAAAGCATCCTTTCACTTCACAGGTTAAAGAGGTTGTAAGGTTCTGCCTAGTTTACATACCCGTAGCTGCAGTTTTCATAGCCAGTGCATCCCCTGATGTAACTCTTTGAGCTGTCTGAACACCACTCTGTAGCCGAGACAGTTGTCTCATTAATTCTGTTTTAACATGCAATCAAAGGCTTCTGCTCAAAAGTAAGAGTCTTGCCAGTGAATATCTTACTAATTATTCACCTAGACACGGCCACGGAAAAGGCAATAGATGTATGGGGTCCGCGGTGTTCTGCTCTGAGGGGGGTGCGGTTTGGATATGGCGCTGTCTCCTCCCTGACACAACTCCCTTTGTCTTTCTAGTGTGTTATGCACCTGGAGGATCGGCTGCAGGAGCTCTATTTCAAAAGCAAGATGCTGTCCGAGTATCTCAAGGGCCAGATGAGAGTTCACGTCAAGGAGCTGGGCATGGTGCTGGGGTACGGTCACAAACTCGCTCCGAGCAGCGCTGCCCTGCGCGTCCTGGTGCCAAATCCTCTGCCTGGGCTTGTTCTAAGCACAGCGAAACGGATTCCTAAGTGGGACTGGAACCGTAGAGTGGCATAAATCACCCATGGCTGCAGGCTTCTCCCTAGCCAGTGCTTGGTCCCGAGGATCCCCCAACCTTTCTCTCTTCCCTCCGGGCAGGAAGGTGGGCTCAGCACTCCAGAGCTTATCAGATTCCTTCCTTAGTTGGTCAGTCAGTGCTCGACAGCGTGGGGCACCTGATTCCTCCGGGTTGACTTTCCCTACGTGGCAGAAAACACCCTCTATGTCATGTAAGGCACATAATACCTCTCTGTGGGTGTGGGGCACAGGCAGAGAAGCTATTTACGGGGTGTTTATAGGAAGGATTTGAGTATCTTCTTATGCAGAGGAGTACAGGGTGGTCAGGCGGGCACACGGAGCGTGTGTGGAGCCTGGAGATGGGGGAGCAGCTGCAGCGGGGTGAGCTGCCGCACAGTGCCAGGGCTTCCTTGGGAGCTGCAGACGCAGCTCAGCCTAGTCCTCTGCTCCTGCGCTTGGCGCCTCAGCTATTGCTCCCTTTGCTTTGAGAGGAGGAAGGAATCTGCTGGGTTTTCTCCCCCCGTCTGCTTTCTCACCGGTTTGTCGGCCCTGTGGGGAAAAACCACCCGAGCAGGCGGGTGGGAGCCGGGGCGGCGCTGGCGGCGCAGAGCCGTCGCTATCGGCGTGAGCGAGGGGAGGCGGGCGCAGGGTGGTGGCTGCGCTGTGTAACCGCGCTGGCGCTGCCGTGGCACAGGAGCGCGACGGGCTTCCCTGGCGTGGGGAGCGCCCGGCCACCCGGCGCAGTGTGCGCTGGCGGCCCGAGCGCCGCAGGCTCGGCAGGCGGTGCGGCCGCTGCCGCGCGGGTTCAGCCCAGCTACGCTTCGGGTTAGGTTAAACGTGCCTCTTCTGCTTCCTTCTAGGATTGAATCCAGTGACCTCCCTCTGCTGGCAGCTGTGGCAAGCACTCACTCTCCGTATGTTGCCCAGATACTACTTTAAAATGCCAGAGGCCACAGAGATTGACTTTTTCCCCCCTCTGGAAACAGTGGAAGGCGAAGTTGTTCTGGCTCCTCTCTCTTTGATGCAATTAAAACAAACTGCTCCTGGAGCCGCAGCACCTCCGTATATGACTGCACGTTACACAGACAGTTGGAGACTTTCCCTCTCCCACTTGGTCATTTATAAAAAAGGATAAAGGAAGAAAAAAGAGAAATGAGTAAGCCTAAGATTTCAGCCACAGGAAAGCGAAGATTTCAGCAAAAGCTGAAGATCTGCATTTTTTACCAGTTTCTACCACAATGGCTAACTGTACTTTATATTGGGGAATGTGAGGAAGAGCTGCTTTGAGACATACGTGATGCTATCACCAATTACAAACTTAAGAGAATGCAGCAGTTGTCTTCAGACTGGCTTCTACTGATTAGGACCTCGTTAAGATCCGTAATTCTCAAGCTGCAATGATTTGTAAACAACTTCTATTTTTTTCATGTCATAGTCAAATTCTGGATACTTCCCAGAGGAAGAACAGGGGTGGGAGGGCTGGTTTGTTTTTGTAAAAAGCTTATTAATGTCACTCGGCTCCAAAATTTATTTATGATCTTTGTCCTGGGGAGAGGGAATAACAGGGGTGGGTGGGAGGGCACAAGGAGGAGGGAGGAAGAGGCCAACAGACAAACCAGCGATGGAGAGTCTCTTTCTTGGCCAGATGTTGCAACCAGTATTAAATGTTTATAATGTTTAAATGTTGCTTTATACTAAGTGATGCTTTTCTTCCACAATGTAATCAAAATGTAAAAAAAAAAAAAAAAAAAAAATCTAAAGAGAATGTTGGCTGAAAGTTCCCTGTGGGGTCCCCAGAATGACATGACTATTACCTCTAACTTTTTTATGGTCTATAATGTTCTTGCAACATCATATTCTTTTTACAGCAGTCAGTCAGCTATTGAAATAATGAACTAGAAATAACTGTACCAAAGCATTGGGGAAAAACTGAAAAGGCTATTACCCTTAATTGCTCAGGTAACTAATTGATATATTTTTTAAAACCGTTCTACAAAAACTGAACATTGATTACACCATAGTATAGTAATATCAAAATTATTTTTTCAAAAATATACCCTTGATGCAGATGTCTCTAATCCCTTTTCTACTCGCTTGTGTGATTACCAGCAGGAAATGTTGTTTATTTTATTCTCGGCATTTCTCCTTCACTCAGCCATCACTGTTTTGTCATTGTATATACAATAGTTGTACGAATAGCTGATGGACCCAATCTGGTGTAAGTAATGTAAATATACAGTGGTAGGTGGATTATGTTTTCAAAGGCTCTACTACCTCAGTTTAACTGGACACTTCATTATAGGCTTTTCTTTGCGTATTTGTCCTAGCAGCCAATTAATGTTGCTGATTTTTAGGGTCTGTTTTCATTGATTCTCTTCGGTATATTGCAATTTATGGTTTATCCACAGAAGTCGGAGATACGTGTTCACTTGGTCGCTAGACTCTATAAACAGTTCTAGAAATACGTCATTCTGTAATCATCTTTTCAGTAGTGTAGCACACCTGCTATTCTTGTTTGCAGAGTTATTTTAAACACAAATCTATTTTAACCATTTGATAAACTTGAAAACAATAGGAGAGATCCCTGCCCCACCACTGTCAACAACAAAACTCTCCTCCCTTCCTTTGCTGGGGCCAGGATTTCACCCGGAGTGGTTTTTTTTTCAGTAATATTCAAAATCTGTAATGTAAGGACTCTGTTCCAGGAAAGATCTACATGGCAAACCCCCACCCCTTTCCGTGTAGTACCGAGTCTGTGTCAGTAAGTAAACCAGACGTTAATATAGGCAGTGTCATTTGAAACTTTTGTATATAAAATCTAACGCTGACTGCTGCAGGGAAGAAACTTGTGTTTAATTCGTGATCTAAGGATATGTTTCTCCCCTATTCTTCAAATGTCCTTTCTTCACCACACAATGATGTTACACCTGGCTTTTGGAAGGAGCACAAAACATAGGGGCCCAGTGGTGTAAACATGTTTTTGATGAAATTCAGGATTGAGCTCAGAACATGAATTTTTAACTCTTTGCTATGATACGCTATATAGCTGATAGTTCCGATTCTGAACGTTGTACATAGATTTGCAGCTGTAGCCTGGTGATGTCCGTGCTGCCGGGCTGCGTCACGGCGCTGCCAGAGGAACGCGGGGCTGGGCTCCTGCCCTTGCCGCCGGGGGGGCTCCTGCACGCTGGGCAGCGCCGCACTGCGCCCTGGCGCCTCCCGGGACTCTGCTGATAATGCACCTTTGCAGGAAAACACTCTGTTCTCCTCCACGTAACCTTATTAGGCGACTTGTTGGTATCGCTTCGAAATGGATTTGACTCAAGAAAGGCCCTTGCGCAGCTGTGCAGCTTAAATTGGTATTAACTGGAGGAGGAAAAGGTGGTGGGTGGTGGGCATCCTTCTCTGCTGTCTTCTGCCTAACACAGCCCGTTAACGTCATCGTAACGGTGTGTTCAATCAGCCATGGATGAACGAGGCCACCGATGCGGCTTCCTCGTCACCCGCTGGCCGGTGCCAGCCCCGCTGAGCCCCAGCCCCAGCGGCGCTCCTGGTGCGGGGGTGGCCGAGCAGCGCCATGGTCCGGCACAGCCAAAACCCTCGTGCGATGGGAAGGTTTTCTGTAAGTTAACTTGTAGGGTACGTGAACAACACGGTACGTATGTCTGTCAAATAATACAAAAAGGGATCTTTTACAGGACTATAGCATCGACTTTTTAAAAGTATATTGCGATTGTTTTATGTGAATAGAAAACTAACATTTGGTTTCTTTTTTCCACTATTACCAATCTCCATTAACATGTCTTAATTTTCTGGCTAAAAACTAAGTGTACTAGGCACACAAATTAGCAAATTTGTTTTTGTTGCAATTGGCAAACACTGGGCTGCTAAGAACAAAAAATATTTAAAAGAAAGGATTTTACACCTTGCGTATGTTTTCCCCATTAGTTATTATAGGTGTTTTATGACAATTTTTTGCTTTCTCTAAATTATTTAGATGGTGGTACTTGTAAAATGCTGGGTAAAATGTACATACTTGTTACCTCTTCTGGTTTTGTATATATTTCCCAAGATGTGCACTTGTATTATAATAACCATTCCCAATTTTAGGGGAAATTTGTGCAATAAATACAGTATGTCAATTTACTTCTAGTACATTTTGTGTCTGTTTTTTATACGCATAGCATGAGAGTGTTGGGGAGTGTTTAAGCTTTAACCACCGTAAGCTGGACGTCTGTCTGCCCCTATCACAGATGCCTTTTGAGACCTGCTGCCTAGCACTTAAGGGTGCTGCAGCCATTTTATTTGGAGTCTTTCAGGGAATTAATCATTTCAAAGAGGAACTGGTGTTTGAACTTGCTGTCCCTTCAGCTGTGAATGTTGTTGGCCTGAAGAAAGTGACAGCAAGGTGGGAGGCTGGTCCTGGCCGTCTGTACTGACGCTTGGCTGCGCACGAGGAGAACAGACGAATGCACAAAGCCGCGGTCGTCGCGCGGGTGGGTGCGGTCATTCCTAAAGTTGCCTGCAAAGCGGTTGGTCACACGGGTCGAGTGTAATTCCTCATCTGCAAGTTACCGGGTTTGTGCCCATCTCCCCAGTTACAATCCCTTCCCTGTCCCTCTGGGCCGCTGCAAATGAAGGTTATCGAGAAGTCTTTGTAAGGTTTTATTAAATGTAAGTTCAGATTGTGATGGAGTGCTGTCAAGAGGAGAGAAGTAGTAGGTTATACAACAGGTAAAAGAATTAACTTGGGAAGGTGTAGTAGAGTGTACGTACGGCGGCCTTTAGAGCATTCGGATTATTGCGGGTCCTGTGTTGCTGGAGAGGGAATCGATAATCGGGAGATGGAGATCGCTGGCGTGGTTGCACCCTCAGCTTTGATAAGCTTTCTGACGGTCTGTGTCCCTGGCACGTGCCTTCCCCGGGCGCCCCTGGGTGCGGGGCTGGCACAGGCCGAGCCTGGTGCGAGCAGAGGCAAGTGGCCGCGGGCCCCATCCTGCAGAACCAGCCACAGGGCGGGTGACCGGCACCGATGGCAGCCCGGCAGCGCGGCAGAGGCCGGAGCTTTCCAGGGCTTCCACTTGCACCTGCCAAGTCTTCTCTGGTCAGAAGATTCCTGTTACCAGACTCTCTGGTCTCATCTCCAGGAGTGAGGGCTGTACCGGCGGAGGTGCGGGTACCACCACCGCGAGCTTTCCCGAGGAGCAGGGAGCGGGGGAGCCGCTCCGACTGCTCCTCACCTCCCATCCCAAGTAGCGTGGTAGCAAACGGCTTCGTGTTGCGTGTGGGTGCGGTGGCGAGAAGCGATCAACAGAGAATTAGTTGCCTTTTAGTAACGATGAAGACGGGGTGATTGCTGGGCCCCGCATTCTGTGCCATGAGGGATTCGGAAGGCAGAGCCTGCGACTCCGAGCAGCGCTGGAGATGTGGGGCAGGCAGCAGCGAGTCCAGGGCCCCCCAGATCTGCGGTGGGAGATGCTCGGTCCCGGCTGGTGCAGCGGGAGAGGCGGCAAGACCCTGCTGCGGGACATTGGTGCCGTAAGCAGGCTGCCAGCCCTCCTGCAGCGTGCCGGGCGCTGACCCCGTTGGCTGCGGGCACCTAAGGCAGGGCAGGGAGTTTGGTGTTACAGGGCAGGTGGTCCTGAGGGGCCCTCCTGCCGTGATGTGCGAGGCTGGCTGGGGTCAGGTGTCTCTGTGTGGGTGTTGGCAAGTGCCTGTTAGCAGTAAACTCAGTCGTGTAGTCACTGCAGCATCCAGAAAACACTGATTTAATGCCCAGAACTGATTTCCCTTTTAACACTCCAACTATACTGCGATACCGTGCTTGCCAGCCAATATTTTTAATGTATTATTACTCCTTTTCTGTAATTCCCTTTATCTTCCTGAAACAAAGGGGAAACCTAATTCACTTTTGCCTAGGCAAAGGCAGGGAAGCAAGCCATAGCCACCAAGTACCACAGCGTCTTTCACCCCCTGCGTGATTACGGGGGGTCTGCAGAAGCAGGGGCGGTTATTTCTGTGTGGCTTAGTGCAGAGCAGCCACAGGACAGCTGCTGGACCCGCGGGGCAGAAAGCAGCTCCTTGTGTCACTGCTGGCTGCACCGGCGCACAGAGCTCCCACACAGCTCGCCGCTGGACTGCTGCCGCTTTCTTCTCTCGCTGCAAACATGACTTAAACATTTGTCATTAAAAAACAGTGACCTTATAGCTGGAGTTATAAAAAAGCAGACACCCTGGAGATACACACGTCTTCTGAGTCTGTGCTGAAAGTGATGCCTCTGTTCTGTGTGCTGCAGCAGGCACGTTCTGTTCCAGCCACCCTCTCGGTTTTTATGGGCTGCAGGAGCGGCTGCAGGCTGCACACCAACTGCATGGCCGTCCTGTCCTGCCGCGTACAGTAACACCATCTGTGCTGCTGCTACAGGCAAATCTAAACACACCAGCGCTCGGGTTGCTGAAAAGTGCTCGCTGGTGCTGGCTGGAGTTGCTGCTTTACTGAAATCGGTGCTTTTCAGCTTTGACAGTCGAAGAACCACAAGTCCAAATCCATTTGGGATCTATGCCAGCTTTTAGAGCAGAATCTGGTTCCCCGGCAATGCGGGCTTTGCTTTGAGACCTCTCCTGGCAGAGGAGCTAGCAGGTAAATCAGCTGTGCCCTGTGTCATTAATTGTGGTAGTAAATTAATACTGGAGGTCAGCAGGAACCCCCATCCCCACCTTCTGGGGGGAAAAGTGGGAAAAACACGAACAGTGTTTGGCTGCGGTAACACCAGAGGCACTGCACAGTTCCCACCCGGCAGAGCAGGGGTTAACTGCTGCTCCAGAGCATGCACTTCTATACTGTCTGTAATAGAAAAACTTTATTTTTAATATATTTCCTCCAGGTTTCAGCGGTGCTGTGCCAGCTTTGTCACTGCAGGGCACACAGCTTGCTCAGCACCCAAGTACAGCGCTGTGAGGTCCTGCCCCAGCCGGCACAGAGGTGCCAACATGGAGCTTCCCATGGAGCTATGGATCCCCATGGAGCTATGGATCCCCACGGGAATCAGGGAGCTGGCAGGAGGGGCTGTGTGTCAGAGGGCTGCTGTGGCTCACCCTTCCCCAGGGCACTGCTGCTGGGCAGCGTTTCCAGCCTCCCAAGCTCTGCCGGCTGGCCTGCAAGGCTGGATGCGTCGTGTGGCCTCTGGGAATGCACAGCTTGGCGTGAGCCATCACCCTCGTGTCACCCACTTGGGCCTTAGAATCACAGAGTCACTGAGGTCGGAAAAGACCTTTGAGATCAGTCCAGCCACTAACCCAGCACTGCCAAGCCCGCCACTAACCCACGGCCCCAAGCACTGCACCGACGTGTTTTTTAAACACCTCCAGGGATGGTGACTCCACCACCTCCCTGGGCAGCCTGTGCCAGTGTGTGACCGTTGTGCAGGTCCCCTGTTCTCTTACACCCCGTCTCCTCCTAGGAAGCATAGTAGCAGGGGGAAGCATGTTACTCCCATGTCTTTGTTTATTTTCATTGCCAAGAATATTTGTACAGCAGCAGAATTTGATTTCTGAACCTCTGCCTGTTCCAGCTGTTTGTTCCCAGCTGGAGCTGAAGACACCTGCTCCGAGGGTGGGGAGTCCCCGCTGAGCTCCTGCCTTCAGCTGCGCTCCAGAGCACCAGCCTCCGCAGGGCACCAGGAGCTCCGTGTAACCACCGGTAATTACTGCGGAGAGGCAGAAGGTGCAGGAGCAAGGCAGACGACAGCGAGTAGCTGGGCCTGTGGTTTGAGGCGTCACTGCTGCAGGAAAGGTGACTTGAAGAACATCCTGAGTGTTTGTGGTGGGGTGCCCAGCGGCACTGCTGCGCTGCCGGCTGCGGGCCCTGCACAGCCGCTCTGCCACGCCATCAGCTCCGGAGCAGTGCCCCGTGCTCCGTCCCGAGCCGTGACGCTGGTGCACGTCAGCTGAGCCCAGCTCTGCCCGGTACCTGTTGCTCAAGGTCTCTGTGGGTTTGAGCAATGCCCGCCGCGGCCGGTCTGTGGCAGGGCAGCCTGTGCACGCCGCGCTGGCCCACCAGCGCCCACGGGGGACCCGCCGGCACCCACGGGGGACCCGCCGGCTGGGCTGCACGGCTGGATAACCGGCCCCGTGCTCTGCGGGGTGAGCCCGGACGGGCGGCTTCCTCACGCTGGGGCTCGGGCGCTCCAGCCCCGCCACAGGCACACGTGGTTGTTCCAGGCCAGATTTCCACCAGAGCTCCGTCCCGGCGCCTTGCAGCGCAATCTAGCCACGGCCCGGGCGCTGAGCACCCGAGGGTGGGCAACCGTGGCTCCCGGGCAGAGCACGGCGGAGCTGCCTTCAGCACCGAGGGGCAGCCGGGACCAGCCGGAAGGTCCCTGTCGCAACACCCCAAAGGAAGAATTTGGGCCGGAGGTTGGTCCCGGGTTTCAGAAGCAGCACAGGAGAGAAGCAGGGACCTTCTCCTTGTGACACAGCTGCTCTGCCTGTGCCCCGTCCCCAGCCAGCCCGGGGGCAGGGAGAGGAGCCCCAGCTGGGGTCTGGGGGGGAGGATGGAGCGATGCACCCCTCGCTCCCCGAGCGCCTCTGTGCTTTGTTTGCTGCTGTTCTCCATGAGGACCTGCAACCCAGCTCCTTTGGTAACAGTTTTGCTGCAGATGTGTCTTCTCAGAGATGAAGAAAAGACCAAGGAAAGTCTTCAACATTTATTACCTGGGGGCGAGGGTGGCAGGAGGGAACCGTCCTGCCCTGGCTCACCTGTTCTCCCACTACCAAACCAGAACCTGCAGGAACGAGAGGGAGCCACAGCTGCCAGAGGTGGGGGCTGTCCCTGGGCCCACCAGGTTTTACCCGGTAAAAGCATGGTTCAATGCCGGTATTTTTTTGTTGCCAGGTTTTATCTATCCTGCACTTTCTAAACTGCTAAGAGAGAGGAACTTTCTCCAACCGCTATGCTTTTGGCTGCTCCTTCTAACCACTGTAACCAGAGTGTCTGTTTAATCTGGAACTTGCTTTTTCTTCTTCGTTAACTCCTTAGCATGAGGTTTTGTGCTGCTGGTAGGACAGACCTAGCTTTTTTCTTAAGGAAAACCACCAAGGAGGCACGGAGAGCTGCAGCGATGTCCCGCCGTGCAGGTCACATGTAGCTTTGCCGTGTTGGAGCGGTTGCGATGCGCAAGGCGCAGGACTGTGCACTCTCATCGTTATCTCCTTCTCGAGTAGGATGGGCTGAGGTCGCACTCTGGGACACACGTATGTGTCGCTTGTGGCATCGCTGGGGTTGGGTGGGACAGCTGAAGGTGGAGTTTGTCCCAGCCTTTTAATGGAAAACACGTGTTTTCCTTGAGTGGCACAGAAAATGAAAGCCGTGTTTCTTATGGAAGTGCGTGTAGTCGGGCTGAGAAAGATGGGTGAGAGCGTTTCCATGAGAAATGAGCATCTTACTTCCTAAAGACAAAATACTTCAGTTTTCTTGGATAATATAATGAATTTCTAGAATGTTTCCACTGATGTCACCAGTGATGGCAGCAGTGAGAGCGCACGGAGGCAAAGCTTGAGCCTGTGTAGGGGTGACGATGGCAGGTCGCTTGGGCAGCTCCCAGCGCTGCCATGGGATCAGTGGTGGGACCTCTCTGGGGCAAACGGCCTCATTTAAAGGCTCTGGCGTGGCGAGCGCGAAAGGTCATTACGCTGCAAAGGCGTTTGTAAACCATGACTTTAGGAAGAGGGTACAAATGGGTTTGTGCGCTTTATTTTCCTGCCAGAGATGCTTTTCACTTTGGAGAAGTTTGATGCATTTGAAAAGACTACATTCAGCAATTCTTCTATAATTACTTCAAAATTACAGCCACGAGCAATTATATTTTTCAATAGCTTATTGAGTGCACTGAATCCTAAGAAATTAACTACCAAGTTTTCAAGGAGCAGATTTATTAATAGCAGCTGTAACTAGAAATCTTGTCTAATTTTGATCACTACCAAAAGAGCTGAAAGGGCTCCTGTTTGCATTTATTAACAATATGACTGATAAAATTTGCGGGAGACATTCTTGGTGAACAAGATAATTACAGCTGTGTTGCGTGTGCCTCAGTAATTAATGATTGTGCGCTTTATTCTGCAAGCTTGTTTTTCTTGTACGGCTCCAACAGTTTAAATAAAGGTCCTGATCTCTGTCATTTCACATGACAGTGTTCTGGGGCTGGTTAGGCTGTAAAAGCCATCAGCCTGGAGGCAAATTTATTTTTCAAAATACAGCTTAAATCTGCGAACCATTTCTTAAATTATAGGTTAGGGTAAAGCAGGCCCTTCCCAAGGAAACAGATACAGGTTTTTTAAGAACTGTAGGCTTGAATTCATTTAGTATTAAAATGGAGGGGCCTGCCCTGGGCTAGTGAGAACCCCCATGTCGCTGGCCATCGCAGCTCTCCACAGCCACAAATTCAGGCTCCCAGTCTTAGGGGGACAATAATCCGTAACAGAAACACAACTTTTCAGATAGGTTGTAGTTGACTGTCACATCCTTGTCTGGTTTTTCCGGGGCTCACTCGCTGCTGACCCCGCTGGATCGCAGGCTCCGGCGGCAGGTCACCCTCGGGTCTGCCAAGGAATCGCCGGCTCGGGCAGCAGTCGGCAGAAGCCACGTGGGATTTGTCCAGTGCAAGTCATCAGGCTCAGGAATACGGGGTGAATTCCCTCTTTTTCAGAACATGTACCACAGAGGCAGTTTTAGAGGCAATGTCTTCCATCAGCAGTGTCTGTCCTCTGCCTTCATCACAGTCAAAGCATGAGGGCTCATTAAGCATTTCTAATTAATTTGTGATTCAACTATTTCCTGTTCAGACGGTCAACTGAAGAGGCAGCTGAGCATCATCACTGGAGCACGTGGCCGTCCTGCTACCTCAGCAAGGAAAATACTTTCCCAACAGACCTGTCACCCCCTCCTTGTCCACGGTGTTACCTACAGTTTCATCTGCTGGCCCTGGGGGGCTGGCTGACGGCCGGCTGGGCATGAGCCCCCGGGGTGGCAGAGGAGGCCAACAGCATCCTGGCTGGTATCTGAAACGGTGTGGCCAGCTGGCCCAGGGCAGTGACCGTCCCCTGTGCTGGGCACTGGGGGGGCTGCACCATGAACCCTGGGTTCAGGTTTGGGCCCCTCACTGCAGGGGGGACGCTGGGGGGCTGGAGCGTGTCCAGGAACGGGCAGGGGGCTGGGGAAGGGGCTGGGGCTCCGGTCTGATGGGGGGCGGCTGGGGGAGCTCGGCCTGGGGAGGGGGCGGCTCCGGGGGCCTGGTGGCTCCCTACGGCCACCTGACAGGGGGGCTGGGCAGGGGGGTCGGTCTCTTCTCCCAAGTAACCAGCGACAGGACAAGAGGAAACGGCCTCAAGTTGCGCCAGGGGAGGTTCAGATGGGGGAGTAGGAAGAATTCCTTCACGGAAAGGGTTGTCCAGTGCTGGACCCGGCTGCCTGGGGAGTGGTGGGGTCACCGTCCTTGGAGGTGTTTAAGAAACACGTCGGTGCGGTGCTTGGGGCCGTGGGTTAGTGGCGGGCTTGGCAGTGCTGGGTCAGTGGCTGGACTGATCTCAAAGGTCTTTCCCAACCTCAGTGACTCTGTGACTCTGACCACCGCCACTGGTAGGCAGTGCGACAGTCCCTGCACTGTCACCCCTGTGGGGCCTCTGGCACCTGTCTCCATGCACAGTCTGTCAGTGCCGGCTACTGGCCAGACCCCAGGAGATGCCTTTGCAACTACTGGTAATTCCCACCCCGGACACAGGGTCCTGCTGAGCTCTGTGCTCTTAGTTTTTTACTGTAAAAAAGCCAGGACATACTCTTACTGCCATTTTTGGTTGCAGAGTCTTCACCATTTGTGAGCATATCCTTCTTTTCAACCACAACTGGAAAAAACTCTGGGGTGGCTCCTGCTCCCTCAAGGTCTCCTTAACTGCAAGCCCACAGACTGTTTCCATTTCTCTTGGTACCTTCTTGGAAAAGTGCAGTGCATTTGTAACACCCTCCCGCAGACAGAGCCAACCAGTAGTTCATAAAATAGCAACTACTACGCAATTATTTACATAAAAGAAAACACTTGCACAGCACAGGCAATTTTGCTTTGGACAAAGACAGTGATGAAACCCAACATTCAAATGCAATGCAGACCTGCATGGAAAGAATCTGCCCACTAGCCCAAGCGCTGAGAAAAATATTAGTCACTAAAGCAATTTGAAGAATTCAGATGCTGAGATATCTGCTGGTACCATCCATGGCTTTTAGCATGCCGGTACGGCACTGAGGGTGTTCCCAATGGCATGGAGGGGAGCTGGGGCACTCGGGGGACAGCTTGTCTGCGACGTGTCAAAATACAGCGAGCCCCATTCAGCTTTCCAGAAAAGTCAAAGTTTGCTGGTTCAAGTTGTGCAGTCATTTCATATGCAGTTATTAAAAAGAGTATTTCCTTGAAAAGATTGTTCTTGGTGTCGGGGTGTTTCTGGAAGTCAGTGTGCTTCCTACAGCCTTGGTTTCTGCATGAATTTTGTTGTGTTCCCATTTCTAATGGAAATTGAAAATACATTTCTGCCGATAACCCAACCGCAGCCTCTTCAGTATTTCGACTGGGGAA
Source organism: Falco peregrinus (assembly GCF_023634155.1). Classification (NCBI taxonomy): domain Eukaryota; kingdom Metazoa; phylum Chordata; class Aves; order Falconiformes; family Falconidae; genus Falco; species Falco peregrinus. The sequence goes on along the minus strand of NC_073728.1, from coordinate 63,572,744 downwards.
CGTTTGCGTCTCAACCTTCACCTAGGTGGAATGTAAGGTCTAAAACTCTAAAAAACCAGCTTCTGCCTCAATATCATCACTGTCCTACTTGATAGATCTTTCCCTGATTTTTAAATTCATAGTAGGAAACTGGGAAGAAAAAAAAAAAAGCTGCCCATTCTGCTCTGAGTGACACTACTTCCATGTGGGGTAAGTGACTGGAGGTAAGTGATATTTGTGTACTTAGGTGGCATCTGGTTTTATTGGGCGGTGCACTGAGCTGCGCACTTGATAACTTGCATCACCGTATGAATCACACGATCATCTGACCTCCATCTAGCTGCTGTTCTGCTTTTATTTGCTCTGCTCCCTACAAGTTACAGTAAAGGAAATTCTTCCTGTGTTTCATACACAACGCTTCCTTTCATTCAAGGAAGACTGTGAGCGGTTGTACTTTTAGCATTTAAAAATCCAACCGGTTCAATCATCCACTTGAAAAGCACAGGATGGAGTAACGCTTCCCTCTCCCCACACATGTAACTCCCCTGCCCCGGCAGCCCTGCCAGGAGGTGCTGCGGACCCTGGGGTGGGATGGCAGGCTTTGCAGTGAGGGTTCCTCCTCATTTTGTGTGCCGAAAGGAGAAGTGAGCAGGTTTTGCAGGAGCTGTCTGACCCTGCATGCTGGCTCTTGCAGGTGCTGTACCTTCAGCTCCCACGCTGCGCCTGGCGAGGCCGTTCCTTTTGGGTCTGTGTCCCTCCACTGCAGCCGAGGAAGGACGGCTGGCATTCCTGGATGTCTTGGCTTTTTGATGTATGAAGGGAAAAGAGAGTCTGGTGGTCTCTCAGCACAAGCACCTCAGCTGTCCACTGCAGGAGAGCTTCTGGGCTGTGAGAAGAGGCCACCCCGGGCTCTGGGACCGATATCCCCTGCCATCACTTCTACCATGATACAGAATTGCTGTGGGATGTTACCAAGGCCAGGGCCTCTGGAAGGAGGGGAGGAAGGGAGGAAAACCACACCAAGTGGAAGAAGAGTCATCTGCAGCTCTTTTTAAAGTTAAAAATAGGCAGGATTTTGTCTGCAGGAGACAGTTTGTTCTGTTATGCTGCTGACATCATGTGAGCATGCCATACGCTTCTGCATTTGAAGGCTAAAACCAACACGCTGAAAACAGGAACTTTCTGGATATTCTGCATGCCTGAGACTTAATGGTTTCAGCGAGCTCCCACCATCTCATCCATATGGTTGTGCTTGGGTGGGGGAATGAAACATCTCATTAGCTCTGTAAGGTCATTAAAAGCTGGAGAACAGATCATAAGGAATAATAAGGTTGTATGTCATTGTGCGAAGGCAGATGATAAAAGCAACTGCCTCTGACACCGAGCGCTTCAATGCAAGGGGACCCAGTTTAACAGCACAGAGGAGCTGAGTGCTTGCTAACGCACTAATGTCAGTGGGACCTGTTTATACTCTCTTCATCAGAAAAATCAGACCGACAGCATCAATATGCGACTAAAACCAGAGGATGATACAAGGAGTTTTGGCCCACATAACTTTGCAATGAGTTCACCAAGCATTCCTGGCTCCTGGGCCTGAACCGAGTCTCCTCAAGTGTGCAACATTTCTTTGTAATCAAATTACAGTTTATACACACACACAGAAACAGAAGCACAGAGACACGTATCTTCCTACAAACATACAAAATATATGCACACAGTGGAAAGCTGATGTGATGCTGGCTGAATTGTTGCACTGGTCTCAGGGGTGACAGCAATGCTCACGGTTGCAAAGTATCCTGCTGGTGACACCAGCAGCAAGAAAATGGTAAGAACTGCAAGTCTTCCCCAGCCTTGATCTGGATCCAAATGCTGTAATGGTTCTCGTAGGATTCACAAATAAGTAGCATATATTCCATTGCATAGAGCAGAGAAATAGCATGTCAGATGTTTATCCACAATTTCTTAATCTAGTTGATTGCCAGTTAAAAGTCTAGACTGTTGGCCTGTTATTTGGCAGCAGAAAGGTTGTTTATTATTTTTCCACATGCTCACAGAATTACTCCATTTACTTAAAAAAGGGGGAGGACTGAACTCCTATTTACTCTAGTCTTCATCGTATTTAAACTGGCTCCTCTCCGTAGGCATGCCCTGTTCCTTTACTAGCTGAAAATGTTGTCCACTTAGAAATGTCACAGATACACAGAATGGTAATATGGAGTTATGCAAGCCTTTGGCTTTTTGCCTCTGAAAACAGCTACTCAGTAGAAAAATACAAATACCGTTGCATGTTCTCTCTGGGTTACAACAGGTCACAGTCACAAAATCCCCACTGTTTGTGAAATCGTCTTGCAACTTCCAGTTGTACAACTTGAAGCTGACCCCCGAAATTAATGAAAGAGACATTAAATGTTTGCAATAAGATATGTTGAATTGGTTACTGTTGCCAGATTAATGGTGGGGAGTTTCCCATGGCAAGAGTGTTCTTTCTTTTTGTTTTGCTTTTGTTATTTTTCAAAAGTCTTCATCTTATCTGTGCCCAGCCCATTCTTTTACCCACCCTTCTCTTCCTAATGTTTTTTGGCATGAGGTTTCCTGCTACAAATGAAGAAAATCTTTCAGCTAAAGTCTTAACCTGATTATAACAACAAAGAAAATGCAAATGGAGTAGTCACTAGGCTCCAGATTGCCTCCTGTCAGGGCCGGTTCCCGCCCCGCCCCCCCCGCCCCCATCTTTAATTTTTTCAGGCTAGAGCTTGGACATCTGTATACTGTTGCTGGATACCTCCAATATCTAGACAGGTCCATATGCTCTTTCAGCTTTTGCCAACGAAGTGCTGGGGCTGGAATCAAGTATCTGTAGGTTGTGCATAGTAAAAATAAAACAGCAGAAGGCAGACAAACCATTTGATAGAAGAGCCTGTTTCGTACAGAGCTGTTTCATTGCGTTTGGGGCAAGAACTTCTGCCTTTGAGCGAACAGCTGGTTTTATTTTAGATGGTATTTTATAACAATTTTGAATGGTTTTGTCAGTTCTTATTCAGTTTTATCAGACACTTTTGATAACGTTGTACACTATACCATGCCTGGGGCAGATTGGATGCTCTGGTGACTTGGCAGGAGTCCTTTCACTCCTGCTCCCGCTCACTCACATTCACAGAGCTTGGTAATTCTGCAGCAGCGTGGCGGCAGGCGCAGGATGGGCAGCCAGCCATTCCTCACTTCACTGCACTTTTTGAGTCACTCAGCAGCTGGCACGGGAGAGGAATGCCCCTCTTGATACGTGTCTCTTCGCATTTGGACATGGACGGGAGATGAGGTAGACAAGAACATGCGTGAAAGTGTCATGAGACAGCCAGTGCTATTTCAACATAAATAGCTTTCACTGTCCTCACTGGCAACTTTCGGACTCTGTATCAATGCATGTCTTTGTTTTCATAGAAACTTTAGTAAATGAATAGCCAATAACTTAATTAACTGTTTGCTCCTAATTTGGGAACTAGGACTCCAGAAGTGATCTGGTGCACGACTGGCAGGGAATTACCTGACATGACGGCCATGGTGTGATGTTCCTAACCCTAACCCATGCATCTCAACCATGAAATATTTGCTATTTCCGAATTATCACCTGTCCTCCACAAAGCCTTTCCAAAAGACATCCCATAAAGTGCCCTCAGTCGAGAGATGTCCCCTTTCAGCTGGGAGCTAAGATGTAGGAAATTGTTAATCTCCCCAGCCACAGCTACGGCTCAGTTTGCTCCAGGGAGCAGCTGGGGCTTGTCATCCCCCTCTCTTTGCATGTTAATACAATCTTAAAACCTTTCAATCTTAAGGCTCACTGTATTCACAGTACATTCACACCAGCACTCAGCACATTAGAGACCCTCAAAGATGTGTGACAGGGAACGTGAAAAGCAAGGGAAATTGCCACCGAAGGTAAAGCATTGTATCCCTGCATTTAGAAGTCGTTAGGCTTCATTTGTTTCAGTCTTGCTGATTAAGGCTGAAAAATAAGGGGTTTACTGTCGTGATGAGCTCCGTCATTGCTTAGGTGTACATGGCTTTCTAGTTTTACCCTTCAGGAAAAGTCTGTACGTGGAAGGAAAGCCATGCTAGTCTTGAGTTAAAGAGAACAAAGATGAGTATTTAGTCTTAAAAAAATTGTAATACAGCAGAAACACAAAGATCTCACAGTTCTCATGCTTCATTTTGACATTTTACCACTATCTTTTGCATTGAAGCTTTAGGAATATCCACAGTGGGGAACTTTGCCTTAGATGGAGTAAAATTAGTGGTACAATACAAAATGACCATTTCATTCTTTCTATTGATATTGCAGAAATAATTTGGTATTTCATATTTTCTGGGACATAATTTCAGAAATTGAAATTCTAGGTTGCAAAATGCTGCTTTAGACAGGACATCAATGTTCTCATCTGGGTACCTGTTCAGTGTTGGGCCATCTGCAAAAATGTAACTTTCCTGCAAAAGGTGCACTTGCACAAAATCATTAACTATCCCTTTGCCTCCCCACTTTCATGCACTTTTACTGAATGTGTTCTATTTGGGAAGTTAATCATCAGAATAAGCATATATGGTAAAACAATCTGAAGAGATTCTTCCCAATGGGGGATCCCAGAACATTTTATTTTCCTCTGTTCAGGCAGAGAATTAGTTTGTATGTCCTCCTTGCGGTATGTTAATTACATACTTACTAGTAGTCATTGCCAATGATTTAAATAAATCTCTGAAGGGGAATTTTTTCCAAAGCTAAGAAATCAAAACCAATAGCCCAATAGCCGTATTGGAGGATGAGAAGAAGGAAATTGCCAGGCTGTAATAAAACTCATGGGAATGAGAAATATATAGAATACATCAAAATACAAGTAAAAAATATTTCAGTGTCTGATGATCATGTATCTTTCCCACTGGGAGAGGTGAGGAAGTTGAGTTTTACCCTGAAGAATCTGGGATGTGCACATGGTCGTGAAAGGCATGAGATGGAAAGACATCTTTGGGAGTGTCAGTGAACCAGAACAATTGAGGGAACATACCAGGAGGAGATGTTCTTTGCATTTTAGCTGATCTTCTCAAATTCATAGATGTTTGAAGCAGAAACGTTTAATCTCCTGAGACTGCAACTCATCTGTATAAATAGCAAGACACCTTCAATTCTTATATGCAAGACTACAGATACTGTTCTTTTCCAATAAATAAAAACCTATGTGATAACTAATGATGCTTTATTCGGGCAGAGTGACACAATCCAGACAAAAGGGAAGCAAATTTTCCCCTCTGCACAGACAATAGGCATCCTGCTTGGCCACCTCCTTTAATCCCAGCCCTGAAATTACTCACTTGTGAAAGCTTCTTAATTGTGTTTAACTACATAGGCTTTACCATGTGGAGACATAGGCTGTAACACCAGTAAGCAGTTAGGATCATGACACTCGTTTCCATTGTTCTCCAGATATTTGGGAAAATAAACCTGACAACTAAAATAGCCCCTGGAATAATTGCAGCTATTAGAGCCATTACCTACCCAAATTCAGGCATTTTTGGAGTGAGGAAAGTCTTGTTTCACGGGTCAGTTGAGCCAAGCAATTAAATTGGAATGGCAGCTTTGGCTCCTGTCGAGTACCTCTGTCTACCTTACTGCTCGATCCATGTCTGTTGGCCGATGTACAATGAATATGACAATCTGTGTGCAAAAGAAAAAGGAATACTTAGGTTACTGATTTTATTTTCATGTTGAATGCCCACTTTGTTATTTTGATTGCAGGAATGCTGAACAGCTAGAATAGGTGGTAGAATGAGTTACCTCCTAAAAACTGAGATCAGGATGTAAATCATTACAGATCCTTGAGATCTGGCATGCATAGATTTCAGTTATGCTTTTTATTCTAGTCTGCCATCAAGTTCTTCTTTCCCCAGCCACCTGCACTTGGGGAGTACTGACTAGTCTTTTATACGATCTTTAACTATAAACTGAGCTGATAAAGAAAAATTACTTGATTTGCTATTACATCGTTGGTTAAAAAAAAGAAAGAAAAGAACTTGAAGGAAAAAATAAGAAAAAAAGAATCTCTTAATAAAGGATTCATGCTTCAGTTCTTTTCTACTTGCTTCTCCTCAGTTACTCAGGAGAACTTTTTATCTCCAGCTTTTCAATTTGAGTTCCTGGCAGGGAATCTCAGAAGATTCCCACACTACTGGAAATAATATTTTATGTACTCAAGTTGAAAAAGGATAACATGTTCTGCCAAATAACAGTACAAACTTCTGACCTTTGGAACAATAATAGACGTGGTATTTGGAAACGTTCATTTTACCACAGCAGTTCAAAATGAAGTAAACAAACAAAAAAACCAAAAAATATTAGTGTCAATAGATTTTATGGGACTGAAAATGCGTTGTTACCTGATTGTTGTTTTTGAGAGCATATTATATTGTCTCTCTAGCAGTTGTAGTGTAATGACTTTATTCTGTTAGGAACAGTTGCTTTTAAGATCCGGGCTAGGCTCAGCCCCAAAATTCTGCAGTTGAGGAAATGTCAAATTTCCTCAGATTTTTCTTTGAAAGAAACACTAGAAATATTATAAAACAACTTAATAGAAATATTGTAAAACAATTGGAAGGGCCAATAGAGTCCTTCAGTACTACAAAGACAATTGTGCCATAAAGGGCAAGCGGTAAAGAGAATGGGAAGGAATAGCTGGAGAAAGGGAAGAAACAAAACCACTCTTGTTTACTAGGAAGGAAAGGACAAACACAAGTTGTGTATCTGCCTAGCTTTGATCTCATGAATTTATAAAATGGAACTTGGTGTAAGGAAGGAAGTCTTCAGGGGCATGTTTGATAGAGGGCTGCTTCCTGGTGTCCCCGAGGGGCCACGGACACTGGAAACACACGTCTGGGGAGGAGTCGGGAACTAGGCCAGGTCCACTTTGTAAAAACGCCGCAAGACTCCGTGCAACTGTGTTTTATTGCAGGCCGAGGTCCAGCTTCGGTAGGCCGGGCATGCTGGGCACTGCAAGGCCTGGTGGGCAAAGCGGGGATGGGGTCACACGCCTGGGGACGCTGCACCCCACAGCCCCGGGTCTGAAGTCTGGGACTTTTAGAAGCTCAAGAGTTGAGAAGGTAAAAATATTCTGTGAACTGTAACTGTGAGGAACAGGCGGGAACGCCCGCGCGGCCCTGGGGTAATGGTGAAGGACGTCCTGATGGTTGGTGTCATGGCAAGGAAGTTCTCGCTGCCTGTGGAAACTCTTAATGGAAGAAGTAAATCCCATTTGACGTCAAAATGCAATTAATGCAGAAAATCAGTTACGCCCGGGTGTAAAGGTGCGGCAGAAGGTGTTTTTACGAGACGCTCGGCAGGTGCCCCAGAACGGCAGCCTGTCAGGGGGAAGAGGGCACGTAGCACCCTGCCGGGCCGCGCTGCCGCCACCCGGGGCATCCCGCTGCCTGGGCCGCCGGGCCCGGGACCCCACGGCCCGGCCCCCACCGCCCGCCAGGCCGCGGCCCCGCGCCGCCCCAGCGCGCATGCGCGCACCGCCCCAACCCTCGCGAGCCTTCCCTCCGCGCCGCTCCTTCGCCCCGCCCCCTCCCCACCCCACGGCAAACGGGGGCGGAGCTCCACAGCCCCGCCCCTCAGCCCCGCCCCGCCCCTCTTGCTGATTCTCTGGGTTGAAGTGCCCGCGCTCGCACTTTTCTGCTTGGGGGGTGATGTGCGCTGGGTGAGCGGGGCAGGGGGTCGGGCCGGCGACGGTGGCTGCAGGCGGCCTGAGGGGAGGAGCGGGCCGAGTTTCGGGCGCGCGCCGAGCCGAAGGAGCCTTTGGCGCCGCGTCGCAAAACTCCTCGCCCGCCCGCGTCGCTTTGTGCGGTCGCGGCGGGCGGAGCCGCTTGGCGTAGGGGGCCGAGCGCACGGGGAGCGGGCGGGCGGGCGCAGAGTCCCGCTCCGGCCGGTAACTTCCCGCAGCCCGCGCGGACTCGTCTCCTGCCGGCGGGGCCGCGCTGCCGCCTGGGCCCGCGCGATGGGGAGCGGCGCCGGCCGCCGGGGGAACGCGGCGGCGGGAGCCGGCGCCACCCGCCCCGCGTCCCGCTGCTGAGCCGGCAGCCGGAGGCGCCCCGAGCGCCGCGGAGGAGCCGCCCGCCTGGTGAGCAGCCAGCCCGGCAGCGGGCACCGCGCCCGCCCCGGGGCCTGCCCTCTCCGCCGGCCCCGGCTCCCCCGCGCTCTCCCGCCTCGGCCTTTCCCTCCCCGCCCGGGCCCGCCGCAGCCCGTGAAGCGGCGCGGCCTCGGCCGGGCCCCCGGCGCGGGGAAAGTTTCGGGGCGCGTCCCCGCCCCGCCACGGGGCAGCGGCGAGAGGGGCCCCCGTGGCGGCGGGGCCGGGCGGCAGGATCGGCTGGGCTGGGCTCGGCTCGGCTCACCGCCCGGTGTTTGTCCGCACTCCCGGCGCGCCTGGAGGCATCGCCCCCGCCTGCTGTTCCCGAGGACCTGCGGACCCGGAGGAGCAGAGCAGTAGAATGAGCGCTCCTGTGGAACCCAAGATCAAACAGGCTTTGCGGAAGAAACCATCAGAGAGGACCCCGGAGGTAAGGGGGCTGCAGCGCCTTCCCCGCCGGGTCTCCTGACTTATATTTTTCGTTATTTTTGCTTTGCGCCGGTCCGTGTCCCGCAGGCTCCCTGCGGGGTGCGCCGTGCCTGCGCCCTGCACACGGCCGAGCCGGCGCCGCAAACTTCTGCCTCGAGTTGGGTTATTTGCTTATTTCTGCTTATTTCCGCTTTCCGAAGCTGGACCTCTCGGGACCGACAGCGTTTCAAACTTGCAGTACCGCGCCCGGTAGGGCATACCGCGCCTTACGAACTACTTCGGGCAAGCTGTAGGAAGAAGCAGAGGTAGATCACTGAAAAGTAAAATCAGGCATATTTCAGTGATGCAAAACTTCTGGGAAAAGCTAGCGAGCTGAAGGGCTTTACTTACCTGTGCAGTGATGCAGATTTAAACAAAACCAAACTTAATTATGCTTCACAGACTTCATAAAGAGATGTTTCCCCAGTGAGTGGGAGTGTAGAAATGTGCGAGGCTGGTTAGTTACAATAAAACACATTTTCAATTAACTGCCTTCTCTGTCCCTTCCCCACAAGCTAGTCTGTAATCAGCCGTGTATTTTTGGGAATGGTAATGCCACAGAGCGTTCATTTAATAATGAAATATGTTTGATAGTATTTATGTTTCGCTGAAAGGCCGATTGGAGTTTGTCTGCATAGTTACCCTAGCTTTTTTTTATTTGTTTCCCTTACTGTGATTTTTTTTTTTTTTTTTTTTCCAAAACATGCTCAAGAATTAGTGGTATGAAATGATACGCTCTTTTGAGTTTGTCCCTTTTGAGACCGGGAAACATCTGTTCTCCCTTGATACTTCATGAAGAGCAGCATGTCCTGCCTGGTCTTCCTTTTAAGTGAATTATCTAAAGAGTACTCGGGGAGATCTGACGCAGAGGCTGCTTCGGAGTATGTCCTAGCAGGATAGAGACCCCAGTTCCCCTCCAAAGCACTCTTGAAAGTGCGTAAAATGCCCAGTGTTTTCAGGTCCAATGTTTACTTTGCCTTGGGATATCGGATACATTCCTCCTTGTGTTTCTGCTCGCTAAATTAATGATGAAGCAGTCTCTATTTCTTATTTTTATCACTCCCCTCTTGCTTCAGACCTTTCTTTCCTTCCGTTCAGCTGTAGTCTTCGGTTAGCAAAATGCCTTTCCAGTGTGGTTTGCAGTGTTGGGCAACTGGGTTCATCACAGCAGTGTCATTCAGGAGCTAGCATACCACGCTGGCTTGTCACGGGTTTGACTTTGGGCAACAGGTAATGTGGCCTGGCCCGAAACATCTGCCCACTGCTGCTTCTTGCTAAACTGATATCTCACGGCTATGTAGGGCTTTTTAGTTTGTTTGGTGTGTTTTTTTTTTTTTTTTTTTATTAAGCCATCCCCAGTTTTCCCCCCAGCAGTTATCATGGAATTCTTTAGGATTGTCACATTATTTTGGCCAAAATTGCCTTAAAATAGATATTTTGATTAACCTTGTAATGCTAAACTGTCAGATATTGTTGTGCCCAGCTGCAGTGGACCATGCTTGTGGGGGCAGGTGTAGATCTATTTAGATTCCCATTGAGACTGATGGTGGGGTTGTGTGCAGGTTTGAATTTGCCAAGGTATCTCAACTGTGGAAAAGAACACATCTAACCTTTGCCAGTCTAACTAATAGCACCTCTAAAATGATTTTAAAAGGCCATCCCTTGTTAATCTGGTCCTTTTTTTGGCAAGCATTTAGAGACACTGCACAGTGAGACTACTTGTGATTAAAGTTAAACATGTACTTAAAACTTGGCAGGATTGGGTCCTCTGTTCTTGTTGCCTGTTGCTGAGTGGATAATTACAGCCAAATCACTTTTGTTTTCTTTGGGTGCTTTTGTTTATGTACATTTAGAAACTGACCTGATTTCAAGCAAAGCACTTCCCTGTTTCAACAGCATGGTGTGTAAGGGGTCCCCTTGCTGGGATCTGTACTACCTGTTCAGACACAAAGCAAAAAAATTGATTCTCCCTGCCATGGCTGCGCTCTGCTGAATTTCCCAAGCATGTGCTCTGAGATGTGATGACAGATGGATATAGGGTGATAAGGCAACCAGAGGAAACAATTGCAGTGTAAATTATTTTTTTGTTTGTTTATCGCACCAAGTGTCCTGCTTTGTCAACTTTCTTCTATCTGCTGTAGGCCGCAAGACTTGTTTCGGCTTCCCTGACCTCTGCTTAGCACAGCCATCGGGGTCAGACCCGTTTCAGGTGTCCCTGTGCAGGGTGTACGAGCTGGTGACTCCTATCTTGAAGGATCCAGTTTGTGCACAGACAAAAAGTGTGGATTCATTTCTGCCCTCCTACTCTCCTGGAAAGGTGTCATCAGCTCCTCCCACACCAAATGAGCTGCATGGGGCTGCTCATGCCCTTGGACTGCATTTTTATACAGGAAAACCCCTGAAATTCCCCAAACTCTGATTTTAAGATAAGCCGAAGCTGCTTGACCACATGAATTTCGCTCCCTTTCAGTCCATTTCTGCGCCCCTCTCTGATCTGCAGTTTATATGAGCAGTTTACCTGGGTACTACAAATTACAGGGTTGGGGCTGCGCTGATTAGCAGTGTGGTCTGGTGCTTCATAACTATCATCTGTACAGCCGTCACTGGAAAAATACAGATAAATAATCCATACGTCAGATTTTGCTTATGGGTGCTACAATTATCCGTGTGATTCTGATTTTTAGGACTTTTTCGTTTTACTTTGTAAGATCTAAGGAACTAAGAACGGAGATATTAAAATAATGCCCTAAAATAAGTAAATTATAGAACTATCTTGATAGCTTGCTCAAGTAAAAATTTTAAATCTTGATGCTACAAATATTTTTGTTTGGAAAAATCTCTGTTAGGGCAAGTTTTCAGTGTTGTGGTAACATTCCAATGTTTGCTAATTGTTGAGTGTATAAAGTTATGCATATTAGACATGTACACACTTGATTTTTTTTGGTTGTTGTTGCTCAGATACTTCCTGTGCTATAATCTTTAATTTATTTGGTGGAGGGAATTATTTTGATGAACTCCTAGAGATTGTAGCTAACTTCTAATGATGTGTACATTTTCACGTAATATTGTTCTGTTTATTCTGTTACTCCATTTAGAAACTTTCTTTAGTACTACCAAAGCCTGGGAAATATTTGAATTTTTTTTTCTTTTCTTTCTTCCCTCTGCCCTGGTGCATCATAAAAATATACAGGTATGTGATGCAAGCTTACCTTTCTTGTCTGCTTGTGGACAGATTGCCACTCCAGGAGTAAAACTTACGTCCTGCTTGAGTAAAGCTTATGACTAGTTGGTTACATAGGTTGACTATGACTGTGTGCTGACACTGTATGGGAATCTGCCTGTCTCTCCGGTTCAGTCTGAAAGTGCAGAATTTGCAAGGGTTTTCTCAGATGTTCTTTTTGATGACACATTATCCTAAAAAAATCATCTCTTCAGCGCGCACTGTCTTGTCAGATAGAGGAAACCTTTGTAGTAATCGGACACAATCACTTTTTTAAAAAAAGCAAAGAGTGTAATACTTTATATTTGAACTATAGGATTTCATACACTTGTTAAATATTTTACTATCTGGATTTTTCTTCCAGGGTTGTGCTGATGTCTGTGTGGTGTTAAATGTGCGAGTATTTACACACACAGATCCTCTGGTTCTAACAGGTTGGGAATGTGGGATTCGCATTCCTCCGTGCGGTGTTCTAGCTTTGTGGTGCACATCAGGGTGCCTGTTTCTTGTGTCACAGGTTGGGGACATTAGTGATTTGGGAATATTTTAATAGAAGGAAATCATTTGTTCAAAGCAGTAGGAGGGAAAGACTAATGTTTATGCCACTATGGGTGCATGCTGTCACTAAAGGTTTAATTTTTTGAGGCCCGGAATTCCTTATCAGATCCATACAAAGGCAGTGATGTTAGTCCTTTGGGGAGTGGTTTAATGCCAACCTACAGATAAGGTCTCAGTGACTGATCAGGCAAAGTACCAAATGATTATGTTCCTTTTTTTTCCTTTTTCCTTTTTTTAATTCTCCTGTGAGCATGCTCTTTTCCATTTTTGATGGGTCTTCTTTCCCACATAGTCTCCTTTTAGTTCTTCATGACTTTATTCTAGATAGTATTTCCTTTCAGTGGTTCAGAAGGCTTTGCTTGCGTTGGACTTAAAGAGTTGGAGTTTATTTTTATACTTCAAGCTCTTGTATTTTCCTAACTTTGTCTTGTTTCAGTAATTCTCAATTAAAGTTAATTCAGCCTCATTTGGCAATATTAACTCCTCCTTCTCTTCCTGTTCCCTTTTTATTAATGCAGTGGAAAGAGGAAAAAACCCAGTTTGCACAATTGTGTCATAACAGTGTCTGCTGTTTTGAGCGTGTATGTGATGCTTCTCAATATCTTATATATAGAGAAATAGATCTGCATGAATCTAAATCATGCACAAGTAGTACATTGATGGGCATTATAAAATGGCTGTAATAAATAAAATAAATTATTGCTGACAGCATAACAAAGGCACTCTTGTACTGTAGCACAGCTGAGCCAAACAGAGGAGAACATCTGCTTCTTGTTTCCAGAAATAACTGGTATTTTGAAGTGGGTTTTTTCATCCTTTTAATTATTTTCTGTAAACTCAGTAGGTGAAACAGGGGATTAACCTTTGTTAAAATCCATTGTTTCTGTAGTTTGCAGTGAGCTTTTAGGAGTGTTAATCTAACAACGGGGTTGTTTTTGGATAGCCATGTAATGTCATCGGGATTGTAGAATCACTACAAAAATCCTTATGCTTGCATTTACCTTAAAGCTGAAAAGAAATTTGTATTAAATGAAGTTGCAGATGCTGGGGTGTATTTACTAAAAATTCCTTACTGTTAGTATGTGGGCCTCCTAAACAGGGAAAGAGAAGTGATGGAAACCTGACTCCTGTCATAATTTTCTACTACCTAACCTCTGTCTTACATTTCCGTTTTCCATTTTTTTTTTTGTCATCTGTTCCTTCATAGCTGATGCTTTCTAAGACTTTGTCATGTGAGTAGCAGTTCTGGAGCTCAGACTCTGAGGACAACCAGCAGTACCTGGTGTTAAATACTTGGGCTTGTTCTTAGCTCTCTGCTTTGGTGTCTGCCAGAGGGCCCCCCCAGACTGTCTCATCGAAGGTGAACTGACTGGTGCAGTGTAACTTTCTTCCCTTCCCTTGCAGAGACTTGGTTCCCTCTTTGCATGTGACTGTGCTTGGAAGTTGGAAAAGACCTTTAAAGTTGATGTATTGGTTATCCCTGGTGATAACCAGAGTCATTGCAAACACGTACTGACATGCCTGCAGTTTACTACTAATAAATTCCTGGCTGGGTTGTTCTGTACCTTATGCAGATTGCCTTTCTGTACTCATATGACAACAATTATTATTTACAGTTACAAGAACATAAAACCTTGTAATGTAATTACGAATACATTATAAGCAGTCTTGTGAAGGTGACAATTGCAGTCGTGTTTTCGTTCTGTATGATTGAAAAATTCAAAGCAAAACAATCCTCTATTTTATTAGTAAAAATGTTGAGTGACTGCAGCTTTAGAGGGAGTTGGGAGTGCATGCACTCCGGTCCTGCACGCGGCTTCGTCGACACCATGTGCTGTTGGCATCTTTCAAAGACTAGAAATTACTGGATTAGTCTCTTTAAATAAAATGTGTTGTAAAACCTCTTTTCTTTTTATAGCCATCTAGTAAAATTAAAGTTCAGAACAGTGGTACCTGAGGAGTGGCATGGATATCATATTGGTGGCTGACAGCTCTCAAGATTGTCTTATTCACAAGCAGAACATAAGTTTCCTTGTTAATGAAGCAGGTCCTGAAATTTTTACTTTTAATGAAACGGTAGTAAACCTTCTCTTTTTCCTTCTGTGCTTCCCTGCCACATAGCTTTCGGTTGAAGGTAAAACAAAAACACTTCATTCCTTCCCCCCCCCAAGCTGCTCATCAAATTAATGTATTTAAGCTCACGATAAATACAGCGTTGACAATCCTGGAGGATTGTCTGACAAGCCTCAGAGCTTTGGGAGAGCTGCGTCTCTTCAGCTGCCAGCTTGATGAGTTAGGAAATTTTTAGTGCTTACATTTTTCTCTATTTTGTCTTGTAAGAATGCTTTGGGTTGGTAGTTGTCTCTTATTATTTTTAATAATTAAGATATATTATTATATCTTAATACAGTGTAGTCTGGTAAGTCTCCATCTCAGTTAGACCAGTGGTTTTCCTGTAATAAAAAAAGCCAAGCATGCAAACTCAGGTGCTACCTCATTTTACTTCTTGGTAATTAATTTTCATAAACTTTGTGTTTGCACCTTGTTTTCCAAGATCATCAAGAATGATGTTTTTTGATTGACACGTCTCAATCTTTTATTCCAAAAATGCAAACAGATACCAATCAATGCATGTTTGCTGGTAGTCAGTCAGTCGTATAAACATCTCTGGGAAACCAGCACAGCTAAAATGCGGTGTCCCCCTCGTCATGACTGGGCAAGGTTAGATTTCTCTTCTGGGTAGTTAAAACTAACCTCCTTTTTGCATTATTAATCTGTGGCCAATTGTAGGGGCAACTTAGAATGTGCCAAGCCTTAGTTAAAATCGGTGATATTTGGTTATTTTACTACAGTTGTTTTCATTGCCGTGTGGCCACAGCTCCACGCCTGCGATGTACAGTTGGTTTGTCTGTTTCTTGGCCAGAAGTATTCAACAACCTGGCATATGTTTCAGTACCCAAATAATTCAGATTATCACTAGTTGGAACCTTAAGTACAACACACTTTCTGAAGCTGAAATCAGCTCTAAATTAGTTGCACTTAAAAAATAAAATCCATCTGTTGTTTCAAATGAACCAAAATACAATATTGGAACATTTACCAGTTTTTAACCAAACGTTAATATATGTAAATATTCAGCTATAAGGGCTTCAGTGTCTGTCTTAGGAAGGTTTTTTGTTTGTTTTTGACCAGTTTTTTTGAGCTTTTTTGTTGTGCTTTCAGCAGCAAGACAATGTGTTGCTAGTATTAGGCATTTGATTATTTATGTCTCTGAGACACAAATAACTTTATGTTGAGCCTTAGACAAGGTACCATGTTCACAGAGGAGGGCTTCTGGTTCTGCAGCTGTTGTCTGTCTGGAATACCTGCAAGGAAACTTTGCTAGTGGTTCACAGGAATAAATATTTTTTTCCAGCTTTCTTAACAGTTAAGGCCTGTGGACTTCAGTCAAATATATTCATGGTTCCAAGCAAATAAATCAGGTTTCAGGGCACTGTTCTAGCTTCAAGTACATATACTGGCTTTATTGAAGTGTCATTGACGAATAGTTTTTTCTTAAGTTTAGAGTCTGTCTAACAAAGTTTCCTTGTTCAGGAAATTTAATATTAAACAAGCAGAGAAAACAGCATGAATGCTGCTGGGTGAGTGAGTTTTGTTTTTTTTTTAGTCTCTGTCTGTATTAACCTGTATTGTGGGAAGGGATGTCAAAGGCTGTCCTGGAAAGGAAAACAAGGGCAGGAGTGAAAGGAGTAAAAGAAACTGGTGGAAAGAAGGAAACCTTGTCATACTCAAGGTGCCCTGAAGTAGGTGTTGGAATTCTCCTGATTAATTATTTTTGAAAGAGCGTTAGAAACCAAAGCTTAGAAAAAGTCAAAGCCAAACCCACGCGAAAAACCTGCCACAAAAGCATTTTCGTCACCTCTCAGTTTGTGTGAAATGCCAAAGAAAGTAAACTTGTAATAGAAACTCAGAAAAATTAAATTATATTGAGTGCTTGTTGTTTGTCGCTTAACCTAGTGTTAATAACCTGGGATCACAACAGTTCTTCCATCTATAGCTGTGGCTTTATGGTTGCTGATCTGCCTGGCAGCTGAGGTCCAATCAAGGCTTTTTCATGGGGTAAGTAAGTAGCTGGTGCTTACGTCGGTACGGTGCAAAGCAGTCGGCATCACTCCTGGAAATGTCCCAGTGGTTGGCTCGGTGGGATGTGTTAAAAACTGGTTATGGTCACACTGGTTTCTAAAGCATCTCCCTTTTAATACAGGTGTGTGAAGAGTCATGGGGGCTGCTTTGCTGCTGCCTTCCCTGGTGTGGACAGAGCCTGGGGTTTTTGTTTGCTGTGGCCACTGGGACGTCCTTCTTTAACCCAAACATCTCGGTACCTGCTGGTACGAATCGTGGCAGACTTTAACCTCTACCTGTGCTGATACTGTTCTGTGGAGGACCTTACCTCTTTAGGCTTGTAAGAGCAGAAGGGTCCAGATGTTGCTTCTGTGACAAGTGATGCTTTTTGGTTTTGTGTATTGGAAGGTTTATTCTAAGTTAGCCGCCCTACCCCTTTCCTCCTACCTGCTTCACACAGCTTGGTAGCCAGCCAGAACCGGCCAAGTTCGATGCTTCATTTTCAATTCCCAACTGCTGTTGGGTCATGACTAATGCAGATTCCTTCATTTAGTGTAAAGTCTGCTATACAGAACGTGGATGTATTAAAGAGAAGATCAAATTACAGTGTGCGAATAACTGTGGACAATGGCTCATGCATGTTGGCATTGTTGGCAGCAGGTTCAGGGTTTCTGCTCGGTGAGTCACGAAGTTACACATGACAAGGTGAAAAGCCGTTCCACCACCCTTGTTTGTCTGCTGGATGTAATTTCCCATTCTGATTTGTTAAAATGAAGTGGTGAGTAGGAGTGTGGTTCTGTTATGGGGTACAAGTGACTGGATATCTCCAAGCATGGTCTTAGCCTTTTGAAACGTGTAGCGCTCCTGTCTCAAAGTGCAGGTCCAGCCCACCTGAAGAAGAGAGTGTGCAGTTCGACTGGCAGGTCTGTCTCGGCTAGACCTGAGCCTTGGGGAGCTTGAGGAATGCTGATGCAACTGATGAGCACAGCTGTGTGCTGCCTGGTCTTGTGGCTTTGCGTACTTCTTGTGTCTAAAACTTCGTGGAATTACTGAATCTGAACATGCTAATTAAATGTAATGAACATACGGTATCTCTCTTTTGTGTAGCTACACAAAAAAGTCAGAGGCTATTACCTAATTTTACTTGCTCCTGCTTGTTGGGATTCATTTGAAGGAAGCAGGGCCACAACAAAAGGGGTAACAAAACATTTTGGCTTTGTTATTTGTGTGCCAGTGTTGCTTACTTTCTGTGACTGTTCTGTGTGTGCGTATGTATGGGTGTCTACTGCGCGCCTTATGTACATGACCTTTAGGTACCTTTTATGGAAGATACATATAATTTCCTTTAAAACCTTAAAAAAAACCTTAAAAAAATTATTTTATGTTCTAAGATGCTCTTACACGTGTGAATCTTGTTTGGGAGGAAAAAAGGTGATTGTGTTGCTAGTTCTGCTGCGGATCTTGCTGGTTTAGAGGGTGCTTTTGTGGGGACTCTGCTCCTGGATCTGGGGCCAGAGCTTCCTCTGGCTGGTGATGGCAGGTGATTGTCTTCATTCCCCTTCCCTCTGGAAGAGCTGTCCTTCATCTAAAATAAATGCTCTTGAATATTTTGTGTCATCCTTGAAGGAGTCTAGAGTCTGGTGTGTGGAGGAACAACTTTGTCAGAAATCCCTGTTACCAGGTGTGGTCTGATCTTTTTGTGGCATTTTATTTTGTTTGTAAGCTTCTCATTCCGTTATAGCCCTGATACGGAGAGATACTCTAGCTCTGATTTAGATAACATTGTGCTTGTTGATTCAGTGCTGGCTGGTTGTTGGTTAAAAGAATTTAAGAACCTGGTGTGAGTGTAGGTAGGAATCTGTAATCAAACATCTCCAGCATACGTAAAGCTCCTAGTCTTCCTTTGAAATTATTCTCACAGCACAAAGTCTCCTCCAGGTCTCTCACCTTTCACTCCTCTTTCATTCACCTTGGTTCAGAAAGTACAACCTGGAGGTTAGGTGTTGCAGCCTGATCTCTGACAGGGGCCCGGGTGTGTTTGGAGGAGGGTTTTGTGGCTGATGCTGCTGCCTGTGAGACATGGCATGCAAAAAGCTCTCTCCGCCTCGTGCTGTCAGTCTGTCGCGACAGCAGCCCTCAGGGAGAGCTCCCACACCATGGCTTGCCTCAGCAGGGGGGTTTGGTGGTTGGGGGGGGACCTGCTCTCTTGGGCTGATTATGCTGGTGGCCTCTGCTTTGTGGGCTTTTTTTATCTGCCCTCAGATGCCCTGGTGTGCAGCCCTTCTCTCTGTAGCAGCAAGCTTACAGGGGGCTAGCGGGATGTCCTGAAAGGGGTGCCTGTCCTTCCTGTTCTTATTTATTTTATTTTGTTCCAAGAAGCAGTCAGTCGTTCTTGGTTTTTCTGGCCTGACAATATGGATGTCAACAAGGCTTTTGCATCTGGGCGGTTATTGTGAAACAAACTCGCTGTTTTCAGTGTGTGGTTGTCAGAGCGTGCTGGAAGCTTACACAGATAGTGTTTACAGATCTCTCTCTTTAAAACTGTTGGCCAAAGTAACAGTAACTAAAGAATAGAGATGACGGCAGCTCGCTTTGTGATAATCTTCACAGTAAATGTGGGATTTAGGTCTCAACAGATGTGATTTTGCAGACTAGGTCATACATTATTATTGATTGAATATTATGAGGCCTGGTTCTCTAACCTATGCTAATAGGGTGGCGGTAAATTTAGCCAGTTGGAGGTTGAAAAATGACTCCCGTTTTCTGACCGTTGCTGTCACGGAAGACTGCTAATGCTACGGAACAGCTGTGGGGTATCTTGCGTGTTGGCGAGTGTGCTGCAGTAGTCGTCAGCAAGCAGATAGCGACTGCAGCGTCGTCTTGTTTGGACTCCAGTCTGCTAAGGTCAAGCTGGTAACGGGGTAATCTAGTACCTGTAACTTTCTAGTATCAAGCTGGGTTTGGTTCTTTTCAGAAGGGTATAAGACTTCTCCTTCATACAAACCTTAAACCTTTTTAAAGGAGCAAATGAAGTTAATCAGGGTGGCTGTTTCCCAGTGATCTTCCAGGGAGCGTGTGAGTTCTGTTGCTCTAAGATTGCTTTTCCTATCCTTGCTTCCAATTACTGTTCCTGAAAAACTGGTTTTTCATTTTAATGGCAGCTGTGACAGCTCTGAGAGTGAAACCAGAAATTATGATGGAGTCCTGGAATTCTTTATTGGCACTTACTTCCTTTAGTATATACCTTTCCCCATGCAGTGGGGTCATGCACTTGGTTTCATCTGCAGAGTGGTAATTTAACTAAAAGTTTTCACCCGTGAATGAAAATTTAAATATGTAATGTAATGCTCTTCTAAAACAGTGTTTTCTGTTGTATTATCTGAATTTAAACAGTGAATTTCAAGGACTCCTTAGGTAGTAAGGGTGTGTTTTACAAAACTGTTAATCTGAGCTAAAAGGCAAGCCCAGTGCCTTGTTACTGACCTTTCACTAGAAACTCCTTGGGGATACTAGAATACTGAAGAAGGGCGAGAAAAGGGTGTGGAAGGAGGTGGGAGAGAACTGCAAGTACACTTGGCATTCAGAAAAGTTGCCAAATGGAAGAAAAAATACATTTCTGCTTTTGTTATCCAAAACTGCATAAGGGTGTAGGGCAAGCAGTTGAGACGTGTAGGTGTTAAAATTCCTCATAGAAACAGTATTAACAGTCCCCAAATACTGTACTGAACAAAAGTCACACAAAAAAATGAAGAGATTAAGAAAATCTCTTCGAGTAGTATACCAAAACTTATTTTGTATAAACTTTACAGAGGAGTTTTTCTGTAATGTTTATTTAGACAAAACAGATTCTTGTGTCGCTTTGTGCAGGGAGAGCTGGGTATCTGTTTATAGTGCAACTAAATAGTAAGGAAATAATACTTCGTGTTAACAAACTTGTATGTATGCCATGGGAGGAAGCTGGGCCAGAAGTGCCCAGGTATTGCCCACTTGTTGCCAGGCCCCGCTTCTGAGGAGCGCGGGAAGGAAGCCCAGGATCTCAAAGCGGTTGTGCAAGCACCCCAGCCGTACCGCTGTTCCAGGCGTCGGTGACGTGCTGCTGGTGGCGGCCCCGTGACGTAGCGCTGTCTAATAACCCTTGTACGCAGCTGTGCTTATGCTCCCATCACAAGAGTGTAAGGAGCTGGCGATCTTTAGGTGGAAATGAGCCTCTTAGCATTAAAAGGTGGCTGGTGGTGGACTTGTCAATGGCAAAGAAGCCGCATGCTTCAGAGGACCGTGCATTTTGGATAAACATCCAGTTTGGGGAGTGGGGAGAAACCCAGCAAGCACATGCCAAAATTAGTTTTCATTGAGAAGCGTACTGGAGAACAGATCTATAAAGGATGCCCAGAGCTTGGATGTCCTTTCTTGTAAGAGGCCTGCTGCTGCCAGGAAACTGTTTTAGTTTTGCTCATGCTAGTATTGCCAGCCAAGCTATTTCTAAAACTAGGAGGTCTTCTTGTTCCAGTGACCTCAGGCTTCAAATATAGAGGGTTTTCCTTTGTTTGATGGAACTGTGATACACCCTTCTTCCTCTTTTGATGATTTCAATACAGTATTTTGGAAATACCCGTAGTTCAGGGAAGCACGCACAAATTATTTAGCGTTATGCATCTGGTTTCTGTAGGTTCCTTAGCTCTGCTAATTTATTGCTTATCTTTTAGCACGTTGAGAGAACCTAGCAAATTCTTGCCGAATAGAACAAAAATAAATGCCATGAGGGAATCTCTCTGTGTAATCTTGTTGTGCCTGATTTAAGGCATTGGCATTTAAGCAGTCTGTCCTGCAAAGACTGATTAATAATGAACCTCAAACATTGGTCCTTTTGGTTTGGAGGGAAAGAATTTTTGTTGTGTGGTGGTGTGTTGTGCTGCAGGCACATGCAGTTTGACCTTTTGGCCAAATATGAATTCCTACAAAGACATAGTTCCAGAACTGATGTAGTGTTGTTCATTGACAATTTGCATTTGAAAGAGCTGGAGAGTGAGGTCTGCCTTTGTAAACTGTATTGTGTATTTAGCATTAAAAAAGTGATGGGAGCTCTTATGCTGACTCTGGGTGGCTTTTTATGATCTTGTAACAAAGAGTTGTGCTTGCCAGTGGCCCCCAGATATTGCAGGTTATCTAGGGAGGAGATTTTACTTAAATCTGAGTTACTTTCCCCTGCATTCTCAGGGTTCTATGTCCAGCCTATGGTAGGCTGTGTTGGTTTGGCTAAGTAGAAGTGGTCTTTCCAACTGTTGCAGAAGGAGTTTCTGTTCCTGTTTCCCACTTGAAGTAGGAAGCAAACTGGCAGTCCTGTGTTAGATTATTGACCTTGTGTCCAATACATTTGTTGCTTCCATTTGCGTTGGGTGGCAAGGCTTCCTTCAGCAAACTCTTCCATAGATGCTGTTATACGTGACTGACAAGATGCTTGGCAGAGTCTTCAAAATGTGCTGGTTCTTCCCAACTGGTAGGCAGTACTAGTCCAGGAATTAAGGGGCATGATCCACCCGGTGTGATTATTAGGGAAGATCTCTTAGGCTAGCACAGACGTGCAAGCTGCCATGTCAGCCTGACTCCTGTGCCTTGGGTTGCACTTCTGGGTGGAGCTCACAGCTCGATGGAGGAACTTTGTTTTGGTTTGTTCCCTCCTCCCTCCCTGTACACCTTAGCTAAAAGAAGGGGATTATGGAGTATAGCAGACCTATAGTTAACAGATGCTGCATAACCAGCCAGAGTCGAATATAACTGTATTTTTAAGAAAAGCTGAGAATTTTCTTTGCACTTAATTTAGGTCTCTCAAATCCAGCGAATCTGGAGGTTGTGGAGTTCAGCATTTAGTATTGCAAACAGTAATGTTGCTTTGATTTTTCCCGAGCTGTAGTCAAAAGTTTGTATTTTTATTTGAAATAATTCTGTAGCGCTCAGAATTGTGAATGCATATGTAATAAACTGAGAAGCTTTAGATAACAGGTCTTCCACTCCTCCTGACACTTGCACAGAGTGCACCTAGTAAGTATTGCAGTAGACTAGCTGCTTGAATAGAGGCTAATGCACTCTACATGCACTGCTTTTCAAGAGAACACCTAGCAGGGATGTCTTCATTCTATACAACAACAATACTGAAAATTTCTGAGCTACAATACCAGATCCTTCCATTTTTCCTGGGGGGGAGGGGGCTGGGATCTAAAATGTGCGTTCTGCGTGTCTGTAGTCACGAGCATGACTGTCCAGAGATCATGGTACTGTAATCTTTCATTGCAGCATTCTGCTTCTGGGTCCAGACTTTGCCTTTCATCACCCTGTACGAATCTTCTCCTCCAGTGAGAGTTGCTAAGTCTTTAGTCTTAAATTGGTGCATTGCATTGCTGCTTATAAACCTAACTTTGATACTTAGATTAAGTTTTGTAATAGGCTTATTTTTCATCTTCAGTGAATAATGGTAGTCTTTCTTGCTCTCTGGAAGAAGCTTCCTTTTTTGATGAAACACTGATTTGTTTAAAAGTGGTTTTATTACACTTCCACAGAGGCTGTGGTTGAATAACACTGGAAGAGCGAGGTGTTGGAGCAATCTCTGGCACGTTGCATTATAAATTAGTGTTGATCATGGCTTCATAGGAATGAGAAAGTTGAGTTTGGCTTCTGTCAGGTTTGTATTCAAAGGTGATTACAGCCTCTAAAGTTTTTGGTGTCTGTAAGGATGGAATGGCCCATTGGAGTAGAAGAGGTTTTAGTATCGTCTCAGACATGACAACCTACCCAAAGTAGCCTGTGGCTCATGTGTCATCAATTAGTTCCTGTTTGATTTAGTACAGGGGTGGGGAAGGCAGTTGTTCAGCATCTTGTCTGTAATTCTGTGGATGTTAGTCATGAAGTTTGCACTTTGAGAAGCTGAGTGCCTGGTAGGTAGGCTGCAGGATTTGGAGCTAGATATTAATGAGTAACAATATTATCTCGTGGTTGATTCAGTCCCTGACAATACACTTGTTTGTTTCTGCTAATGTTGAAGCTGTTAATTTCCTTAAGTAGAATTATTCCCTTTGTAACATTATGCATCAATGATCAATTGTAATTACTAGGGAAGTGCATAGGTATCTGTACCTCTGATACTTGATTTGGTTTCAAACTTGAAACCTGTTAACCTAGATACATGAAATGTATACATAGACTGTAACTCCTCAGTCTGAATCCATAAGCTTTTGTGGTTTATGCACAGGTATTGTTGAGAAATACAAAATTAGATCTTAAAGCAGTGGTAGAGTGTCAGTGTTTAGAGTTTTGCTATGGTGGTTTGCATTCAAATACAGCAGTAGGGTAAATCTGACCTTTTTTTTTTTTTCTACGAGAGAAGGTGCTAAGAGCTACTGCTTACACTTTTCTGTTTGGTGAGGGATACGTTTCCCAATGTATGGATACACGTGTACACAGGCATGTTAGCATTTCTCTGCACATGAGAGGATATTGTAGTAGTTGTGGCAATAGTAGAATTTCATTGTGGGAATCTGCATTGAGATAACTTAGAACTCGTCCAAGTTCTTCTGATATCAGGCTGCAGGAGGAATTACTAGTAAACATATTGTCCTCTACAGGAATCCCTTCGTAGTTTGTAATGGCATTATTATGGGAATAAAATAGTTGGAGCTTGATCTTTCTTTTTTCAATAACACTACTGGAGGAAAAGGTTGTAGAAGAGCTTTACTCTTGTGTGATGTTTTCTTCTCCAATTACAATCTTCTTGTTCTCATGTTTTTCTAATGTACTGGTGTATTGTTATCCGCCTTGAATTAAAATGGAGTATTTTAGCTGGAAGCAGTGGGTGACTGTAATGTTTTACTGATGCACCAAAATGTTTTGAGTCAGTTTGTAGAGTTGTATTCCTTCCCCGTTACCTACATACGGAGTGGGTGACTGAAGTTACAATATTGATAAGAGATTTCATTTTGTCTTCACTATTATTTATTAAGCAGGACTTAATTTCCTGATAGACATGATCTTTGCCTGCTTGAATTTACAAAGAAATGAGACATTATATACTGCAAAACCATAAATGTGGCATTATAAAATTAACTATATTCTTATCCGTTTGTATAAAATATCTGACTACATGATGGAAACAAACTGCAGTAAAGTATTATTCTGTCTGTTAGTCTTTCTGTGCATGAGATACCTGTTGAACAGCAGCTGTAGTTATAGGACCTTGGTAGTAATGTTCACTTGCTGCAAAGGTATGTTGGGTGAGGAAATACTTGCAACAGAGTGTATTTGTGTGTTAAACATGAAACAGCAGTTGCTTAGTGCTTTATCTGGTGGGGGAAGCAGGCGGTACTGGTTTTCAGAGTAGGACATCCTCCTGCCTTTGCATGTATGTATTGTTATTAGCTATCTATCTGTCTGCCTGTGTATCTATCTGCCTATCTCGTCATTGTACGTAGCTCATTCTTCTTTGTCATGTCTGTGGGACCAGGTTGTGTTTGGGCAAACAGCATTACCACTGCTTCTGTGCCTTCCTGCAGCACCTATCCTGGAGCTAGTGTTTTTAGGATAGGAGCTCATTTAGAGTTAACAGGGTTGTTTCAGTAAAGTACTCTGAATCTGCATTAGTAGCTTGTGGAGCTCTAGTCCAAGAGGGAGGAATGAGAGCAAAACACTAGAGCATTCCCTACAGTAAGAGCAAAGTCATAGATAGGTAATGAACTTGCATGTTCAGTACGACTGAGTTGCATACAGATGTACTCCCAAGTTGTCATTACCGTTAAGCATAGAATTGACCTTTGGATTTCATCTTCCACCTCCTCTCTCTGCATCCCCAGGTTTCTGTACCGAATTTCTTATTAAATAAGAATCTACCTTTTTTTCCTTCGTGTTTCAGTGTTCTGACCTTTCCTACTATGATTCCTCTTTTTTTCTTAAAAGGAAATTTGAGTTGTAGGTGCTTTCTTGCCTGCTTCTCTTAAAGCAGGGAGTTTCTTTGTGAGTCAAGCAAGCTGATGTTTTTGGAGTTACAACAAAAAAGGTTTAACCGAGATACTGCTATTTGATGGACACTTGTCCTCTGAAAGGGAGACTTAATTTTGACAAGTAGTCAGCCACTTGACCGGCAAAGTGTTCATTGAACTGGAAGCCTGAAATAGCCCATTTTGCTGGTTGATTTTGGGCAGTTTTTCAGGAGTCTGGGTAAGGAGGCTGCTTTTAATGTCTTTGATCTTTTACTGAAAAATGTTTAGTATAAAATCATGGTCTGTGATAGACATAAGCATTGAGATTAATTTTGGATATTCTGAGCTTTCCATCCTGAGCTCTGGGAGCTCAGTGTTTTCAAGGCAGCTGGCTTTTGGTTCTCTAGCATATAGGTCTGAAAGATCTTTTAAAACCAAGTAATAAGTGTCTGGGAACTTTATAGTAATGTTTCACTTGAAGATACTTTTCATAGCTGTATTTTTGTTCTGAACTGTGATAAGGGCTGAACTATGCCTTGGATATTCAAAACTATCCGTAAGCTGCTTGCTTTGAAGCAACGGCATTTGATGTTCCTGTTTCTCCGGTTCAGGGCCCTTGCTATTTCACTCTGCAAAATCAGCTTTTCCAAAGGAAGTTTTTTCTCTGGCAAAGTCAGGGTTCCAGAAATGCTGACTCAGTGTGATGAAACAGCAGTCAAAATAATACAAAATTTCCCCTCCCTCATTCCTTTTAAATGTTTTTCTTTCTACCAGAGTCTTATATCAACATAGTCCAGGGTTCTTAGGTGGAAGGTGTTTATCTGTATTGGGTGTGGGAAGCTATTGGTGAGTAGAGAAACTTTTTGGTTTTATTTTCATGTAGTAAAATTCTGTGTGTGTGTGGTTTTTTTGGGTTTTTTTTTTTTTTTAATTTTCACAAGTATTGTGCTGAATAGAAGTGCTTTCAGTCTATGAATAAACTGTAATAGTGGTTCTAGGTCCTCTGTTCTTAAACAAGATCTGATTTTTCAAATTCTGTTGAGGATACTTCTATTCCTAGGAGTAGAATGTCATTCTTAGTCCGTGCCTGAAGCCCTGTGTGCGTGTTATAAGGAAATACAAGAAAATAATATGTAAGAAAACTGTATTAGCTCCATTGAGAGACTTGCTACTTTTGCAGAAAAAAAAAAAAGATAAAAATCCAAGTGTGCAAATGTTGCTTCTGACAGTTTGCAAAAGCGCCAGATTTTAGTTTCCTGTTTGTGGCTACGCTGCTAATAACTGATGCTGTCGATTGTAATTGCTTCCTGGATTTACAAAAGAGTGAAATGAAGTCCCTTTTTATCTCTTTTCTCCTGTATAAAGATACTATAATAACTAGACTGACATTTCCTCATTTGGAAAAAACAGTATCTGTCATCTATATGGGTAAGTGTAAAGATTAGAGTTGAGGCAGGAGTCCTGTGTCATAGTCATAATAGGTTTTGTAGCTGCCTGATGGACATATGTACCAAGAGGTTGTGGATGTGTGAAAGACTATGACCAAGGATTTGATTTCTTAGATTTATTTGAAACTGTTCAACAGATCAAGTGTAGTGATCCACTCATAATAAAGGAATTGTGATTTTTAGCAATGTCCTGGGAAAACTCATAATTTCTCAAAACTCCTGTAGCGAGTAGACTGCCAGTTGAGGCCAGGAAACCATCAGCTGTTACCGTAGACAGAAGACTTTATGGAATATGTGCCATTTTTTCTGAATAATAGAATAAACTGGTTCAGCTACTTCAGAGCTATATTTTACACAAATGTTATTGGGGGCAGTCTCAGGCAGTGATTTAATATCATGCATGCGTTTGCTGCTAGTGTTTTCTGTGAGAGGTACTTTAATTAGGCTTTTTGAATTGGTGGTATTTCTTACCCGACACGATGACTCTTCATTCCTTATGAGTGCTACTTAAACTGTGTCATTTTCAGCAAGATACTTTGCTGAAGTCTTTTGACATTTTCGTTCACCTGACTAATCCATAATTTCTCCTCCCTGATAGTGCCTCGATGCTTGTATCTAAACATTTTTTTAATGACCTCTTGCTAAGTAGGAGGATGCTTTAAAGGGAATTGTTACTTGTTAAATGAAGAGTCCCGAGCTGATGTTCTTTTGCACCACTTGCACTTTCATTGAAGTCAAATGTTTATGCCACTGAACAAGGAGAGTAAATTAAGATGGAAGAGTTGCTTTCTAGTTCATCTTGCCATATTCCTTGTAGTCAAGGGACTGTACACTCTGCTACGAATGTTTAACTGTAGTTGATGATCCTCCTGCAAATTTCAGGTCCAGCTGCTGTGTGTATCATCTGGTTTGGGTGTATAGGTTGAGCTTCTTGAACCAGCGTTGCCAGGGTGGGTGAATTTGCTGTATAGATACCTGAATATGTAAAACGTGGATCAGAAAACTTAAAACATGTTTCTGTGTTTTTATTTCTGGTATTACTTTACCAGGAAAGAATTTGGGAGTACTATTTTTACAATTGGCTTTAAACAGAGAATAAAGGAAGCGGCGTGGATTCCAGCCTTCGATGAAGTAACAGGAAGGGAAGCAATGAAAACCATAAACCGTGCTGAGTAACATTTCCTCTCTCCTGCTACACCCCCCTAAGGGTGACAAAGTCGTTATTGAGCCTGACAGGATTCCTAATAAAAGATGCATTCAATCTGTATGAGGAGCCTGCGGAATCACTGTGAAGCAAGTAATGGCAGGAGGCTGGAGGGAAGCCTCCTCGTCACAGCTTACACAACCTGCTCTCCGTGCTCCAAGAATTACTCTGTTTGCTTTACTGAAATCTAGGCACTTCTGAATAAAAAAAGTAGTACAGAGAATTTCAGCCACTGTCCAAGAGAGTGTTAAAATCCTTGTCCTGGTATCAACCGAGTGCTTGATTCTGCTGAAGTTTGTTCCCAGCCTTGTTTCCTGCTTGGTGCTTTCTGGTCGGAGCGCTGAAGAGGAGGCAGCAGCTCTGCAACAAACAAATGGGGAGGTTGTGGCAGCTTCCAACCATGCAGCTTCCTTCTCTGTAAGATTTCGTACCTGATGGTCGTCTTGAATGTCAGTGGAATTTGGGAAGCTTTTACCATATGGTTTAACTGTTGTTTCAAAGGCGGAAATGTGTCATGTTTCTTTTAAAGTATATTATCTGTAATACAGCTGAATCTGTAACAAACCTTTAGAAGATACTAGCATTTTTGTTTGCTCTGAAACGTGTAAATCCTGGCAACTGTCTTGTCCTACCTTGGAAAAAGTGGGGATGCAAAATCCTGACAGCCATCCTCTGCATTTCTGTAAAGAAGCAGGTTCTTGTGTGTGAACCAGGGAATCCTGGGTGGCTTGGCGGCCCATGTGGGTTGGGTGTGGGGAGCCTCGAGTGAGCCAAGCATATGTTCTTGCAATGGGAATTTAATGTGTTTGGGGTGGAATTGAGAGACAGGTTTTGCGTAGCTCTTTGGGACAGGTTTGCATGTGAGAGCAATCTGTCTGGAACTTGCTGACGCAGCTGTTTCTTATGTGTGGCTTTGAAGTGCTGGTACTGCTGTGCAAGTTTCTGCGCTTGTTCCCTGTGCAGAATTGAACTGACCCTGCAGTCTTTAAGACCCCTCATGTAAGGCTCAGGGTGGGTGTAGAGCATCTATGAAGTCCAGGCTCATAGCAATCTGGGAGCTGGAAGGACTCTACTGGCTGTTGGGGTCCTGCCCTGCTGCAGCAAGCAGCCGGCCCATGGTGGGTGCAGGGTGGCCGTGGCTGGATGCAGCTGTCTGGGGACCGTGCTGCCTCTCCCCTATCATATGACATGAAGCACACAACATACTGGGCAGTGCTAAAGAGACACTGGGGGGATTTATGGTTTCCTCAGCTTCCCTGATACCTCAGTGCAGTTGCTGAGGATGGCTCATTGTGAGAAGTATCAGGATTTGCAAGTATGAGGTCATTTTGGAACAATTTATTTTCCTTAGAAATAACAACAGATTTCCTGCTTAGTGTTTTAAAATAGTTGTGTGTTACTGGAACACCTGGCGAGGGTAACATCAAATAAAGCATCAGGTTTTCATTTTATGTTTGTCAAGAGCAAAGTTGCTCTCGATACAATCGTTTCATCCTCACTCCAGGGCATCACACTGCTTTTGCCCAATTTTAACACCACAGGGGAATTCGTCTTGGACCTTCTTGTGGACTTGAAGCATGTGAATGCAGTTCAAGTGAATTGTAGTTGTACTGACTGGATTTGGTGGTGTTGGTTGGCTGGAAAACTTTGTATTCAGAGCTCCTTACTTGACGCCACCATCGTTCCATTGGATCCTTAATTCCAAGCTTTGTAAAGTTGCTCTTTGGATTAAAGGCGAAAGATTTGGTGAGAAGATGGGAAAGCAGAAGGAAATGATACAAACTCACAGATTTTGCTTATCAGCTGAGGTGACAGAGAGGCAGAGTTAAACTCCCTATTGAGGGTGGACATTAAATTGTTAAAAGTTAATTCAAACTTCATAGGTGGCTGTGTAAATCACTTTAACCTTAGGATGTTAATCTATGCTTCAACAAGTTTCCTGGATTAATAAAAGGGTATGCAGGCCGTTGTATTGCTTGGCGTGCTGCTGTGAGTTAGAGGTGGCCGTAGGGGAAGAGGGTTGCTTCTAGCAGCGCTTGGTGTTTCTGCGGTATGGTACTGCTTGGAAGCATCCAAATCTTGGTTGTATTTTTAAGAAGATGTTGATAACAAAAGTAAAGATGATCGCTTCTTCCCCTTTTGAGGTTTGACTATATTCTCATGATAACTTGTTTGGCTGACTTCTTTATTTTTAAAATTTACATCTTAGCAACTAAGAAATTAGTGTTTCACCATCCTTGTAAAAAACCAAACAAACAACAACCTAGCAAATTACTTTCAAATAAAAGTGTTTTGTGGTAAATGGGTGATGGTTGCAGTTATCTGGCTTGCTTTCATGTGATGAGTTCTCAGTTCATGCTGAAGTGCTTCTTTTATTTTTCCTTATTCTACAGTTATGGCATCTTGCGGCAATGACATGAGTTAGCATCGGGAAGGGAAGGCGGGCAGTGGCCTGGTTATTCAGGTGGCTCACTTCATAGCGTATTGGGATGAGGAGGTTGCTATAAAACAAAGCTGACTTAAATAATGTTATGTTATTACTAAAATCTCCATGGTTTGACACCACCTTTGGTTTAGCAGCTGGTTAAGCTTTTTGTCGGAAGGATGTGTGTGTCAGGGGTGATAAAAGCTGTTGCTGAATGAAGCTGGGGGCCGCTGGCGTATCGGTGCTGGGCCACAGTTTCCTTGTGGCCGGGTTCAGTGATAATGGTGCCGGCCACAGAGCAGCCCCTTGATTTCTGTGCTTCTGCTTAAATGCATGCTATTTTACACAGTCTGTTCTTTCACGTGGAGAATATGAAGAAACAGATGTCCTCAGCCTTTTAAACATAGCAGCTGAGAACACCTCAGCTCGTGAACTTGATGCTGTGAGAACTGGAGGCAAAGAAATTCAGCCGTTTGGGAGCTTTGTGCAGGATCACTGTGGTCACAGTGTTCATGTCTTGGCTCTCTGCAGTCTAGAAAATCTCCTTTCTAGCAAGATTAACAACTCCTGCCTGCTTCCTTCCACTCCTTGCCCTGATCTTCTTCCCTGAGCTCACTGGAGATGCAGTTTTAGCTAGCTGGATAGAAAATGTGAATTAATTTCTCCTTAAATAATCTAGGCAAGGTAGTTTTCTGTTAATTTGACAAATATGTGTGGGCATACCATTTGAAGGTAGATACTGTGCTTTAGTCAGCTATTATTTCAGCTGATGAAAAGCTCTGAAAATAAAGATTACAAAATAAAATAACGTTGATATTTGGTCCCTAGTTTAGAGTATGTGGAAAATTGTTTTTCATCAATAATTATGTTTCGGTTGGACTTTGGCAGAAAGAAGTATGTGAAGAGATTATAGGAAAGGGTGTGTAACTTTCCAGCGAATACTTTGCATTCTGCTGGTGTAACGCTGATTGTTGCCCTTTGGCATTGTCCTTTCATAGCCCTTTCTTTTCGTAGCAGGTATCTATAAAAATTACCTCTACCCTTTGTACTGTGGTTACATGTTTGTCTGCTGTTTATAACTGGTGTGGCAACAAAACCCCATTTTTAAAAATAACATCTTGTAATCCTATTTTCAGTCCTGTTTTATAAACCTGGAATTAGATAAATGTATGCTTTCCCCTCTGATGGAGGGGCTTTTGGGTGCACAGTGCAGCAGGGTCTGTTCACGAGGTGGCTGCAGCACCTGCTGCTCGCTGCCTCCAGCTGTGGTGGGATTAAATTATGTTCCTTGCTTGCAAAATATGAAAGGACACTCTACACGTAATCTCTCAAATGTAATTTCAGTGCTATTATAAGATCTTAAATGAGGTGGGAGTAATGGAGAAAACTTTGTGAAGTATGACCAATAGGCAATTTTCATGTTATCAGGAAAAAATGGGTTGATTAGCTGCATGTAACTTTGCTTGTTAGACACGTGGCCTGCGAAGGGGAGGAGGAATTTCACCTGGGTATCTATTTAAACACAAAAAAAGCATTATTTCAACAAGACATGTAAAACACATTGTATTGGTGCATTCGGTGCACTGGAAGAAACACGTGGGACCCAGACCTTACTGGGACATGTGATTGCCGAGTCAGCTCTTGTGCTCGGTGGCACCCAACAGCATCATGGGCTCTGCTTAATTAGGAGAGATGATTGCTTTAAAAGTCAGTTATTTTTAGGGAAAGAATCACAGATTCTCCTGATTCAAATAGCTTATAGAAACTGATGCATGAGTAGCTAATATAGTTAGCTTGTTGAAATGTCAGTTGGCTGGGTAGTGAACAATAAGATGTTTCTTACTTGATTTATCAACTTCAAAACAGTAATACTGGCTAGCATAAGTTGAATACTTTCTGCTGTGATGAGGGAATAGCAAGCTTTGCCTTCCCTTCGCTGTGCTGTTCTCTGCTGCTGCATATCTCAACAGCCGAAGTCTGAGCTGAGGGATGCTTTCCCAGCATGAATCCCTTTAAGCAAATGTTTATCTCTTTAGCTTACCAACTGTTTATTCATCAAGCTCCTAAATAAGTGTGGTGGGTTGGTACAGCGGTCCTGTTTGGTTAGCAGGAGACAGCTGATGCTGAGTTAACTTGCTAAGGGACTGTCCTGTGTGGAGTTTTAAAGAATAATTCTCAAGTAAGGATGTGGTCATTTTTCATATGTACAACTTAAACTTTGTGATTAAACATGAACATAAGCTTTTGTTCTGCTTAGTTTTCTGTAACTCACGACAATAGAAGTGCTAATCTAAACCATATTTTAAAGACATGGTTTTATCTTGGTCTCAGGTAGAAAAATATTAGAAAATGTGTGAAAGCATGTATAGATACAATGAGTTATGAAGACTGAAAAATTAGGCTTTAATTGTAACACTAGTATTGACTCCCCCTGGCTGCCTGGTAGCCCAGTTTCAGCAGGAGCTGAGAGCATCTGTTGCTTAGAAAATACGTTCTGAATCCTTCCTTTACCTGCCTGTCTGCATGCTCTTTGGCCTGGGAGAGGAGGACTTCCAGGCAGCAGAGGAGGAAGAATGTGGAACTTTTATTTCAGCTGTTCTATAAATGCTTTAACTACTAAGACACCTTATGGTCAGAGGATATTGCTGCCCCGTTCCTGTGCTTATTAATGTTTTCTGGTGGTGAAGCTGAGGCAGTTCCCTGCTACCTCACTGAGCTGGTCCGGTACCTTCAGTGACCCGTCGGCTGCCACGTACCCGGCTCTGACGGGCTGTAGTGATCGACCCTGGTCACCGTGAGCAAGTGGTGAGAGCTACTGCTCCTGGGTGCCTCATGAAGAAAATCAAGTTTGTGGCAATTCAGTCAGAGGATTAAAATGAGATTGGACTGTTTGAAATGGGTGCTTTTCTAAATATATGTGTAAAGCATTGAGGCCTTCTGTTTAATTTTAATGGATTTTGGTAATGACATTTTAAAAAAATCAGAGTTTTATTGGTTTTACATGGCCTGCAATTACGTATGACCTTTCATTTGATATAACACTCTATATCTGTTATATTTCTAAACATTGACTATTAAGCCAAAGAACTTTTCTAAAGTAAATCCATTGTAAATTCTGAGGCTGGCATTCATATTGATTTATCTTTTGTAAACACGGTATAAATGCAGCACTTGAAAATTCAGAACAT